>NC_060270.1:110417474-110717474 GCF_021613505.1 Equus quagga
TCCGCGCCCAGGATTCGAACCGACGAAACACTGGGCCGGACATGGCACTGCTCATCAGACCACGCTGAGGCAGCGTCCCACATGCCACAACTAGAAGAACCCACAACGAAGAATACACAACTATGTACCGGGGGGCGTTGGGGAGAAAAAGGAAAAAAATAAAAAAAATCTTTAAAAAAAAAAAAGTATTGGTTGCTTATCTGAAACTCAAATTTAACTGGGTGGCCTGTATTTGATCTGGCAACTCTAGTTTGGATATACCTGCATGTTCAATAAAGAGAATTGAAATATTAAATTTCCAAACCAATTGTTTGAAGTCACGTACTGAAGCCATCAACTGAAGTCAATTATTTGACTCTCACCAAGGGCTTAGCCAGTCGTGTAGTCACACCATGTGGTGATTTGGGCTTTGAGAGTAAGGTGTGTGCATTTCCTGGTGTTCCTGAGACTTCCCCCACATTTCTTCTGTTTTCTGACAGATTTATCTCCAGTTTATTATAAAGCTCTGTGACAACTTGGAAGAGAAGGATGTGTTCAAGATCTCAAATATGAAATCAAAAGGTGCAGGGGCCAAAAGAAAAGGTGCAGGGATTCTTGAAAAGGAAAGACACCTATGTTAAAGGCAAACTGGTATTCACGACATAATACACTTTTTAAAAGCACTCTAGGGAGGGAGCCCCCAGAGTATTACAAACTGGAGACTTTGGCTTGGCTTACAAACATTTATGTGAAGTGGAAATCGGCCACATTCAGAATATGAACATCACTGTCTTCAAAGTAAATAATTCATATTCTAATGTATGTCTTCAAACTTAAATTGCCTAGTTTATCTACATAAACTAGTCAAATGAACTAGGTAATTGCCAGATAACCCCACTGTTTTGCATCTTATGAGGAAATTGATTGGCTCAAAAGCCAAAAGATAGATGCTCAAGCTTCTACTCTGCTGCTTACAGATTTAGCCTGTCTTAGCTATGGTTTCTTCATCTATTGAAAGAAAAAATAATTTTTGTCCTATATGCCTCATTGAATTTTTTTATTTTTAAATTTTTAGGAGAAAATCATGATAAACTTCTCATTGTACGTATGATGTGGATCAGGGCTGCTCCAGGGAGAGAAACCCAAGGCGTCCTGGCCTACATGCTGATCTATATGACCCAATTCATATCTAAAGTTATACAACCACACAATAACCAAACCCCACCTACACTGATACCATTTTAATGACTTTTTACATCATCTTTCCTTTGTCTAGTAGAAATAAGTCACATACCCATGCCTTATAAATTTAGCCCTGCCCTCAACACATTGTAGCTCTTCGCTGCGCATGGATCCTGTCCCCATGCCTGCAGCCCTTCACTGCCCAGGGCCCTGTCCCCATGCTATTCTCTGAATAAAAGGAGCACTACTACCAGACCTTGAGAGTCCAAGAAATCTTTCTTTCCACTCCACAGCTTGCCAAGCCCGCATCACATACATATTTAGATTTAATCAATGTGCTGTGTGCTGTTTTGTATTTTGCTGCTTTTTCTGAATTTTGAATTTTCATCCTTCAATGCTATACCTATATTTATCCTTATTGGTATCTTCCTGGTATGACATCATATTTATATCTCAGCGTTAATATCTCTCCAATTATTAAATATTTATCATCTTTCTAGCTTTTTTCTACTACAGAAGTGTTATCGTATCTATCTTCATACAAATTGTCTTTTTTTTTCTTTTGGTTTACTTCATTGAGACGTGTTCCTTGGAACAAGTTGCTTAGCTTTTATTATTTATTGTCAAGTTGTGCTTCAGGAGAGGTAGAGCCTATGGACTCATCTGTGTACCTGGGGCCACTCCCGCATTGTCTTTTGACCTTTTGATTTATCCTAAATAATAGAAAGGCAGTAGTAGTTGTTTTAATTGAAGCTTTGTCAGGGTAGCTGAACATTTTTCAATATTTCATAATTGTATTTCAACATATATGAATATTTTTCCGTCTCTCTCTTGCCTCAGCCTTTCCACATTATGGATAGTAGACTTCTGTGTGTGTATTTTTTAAATTTATTTTTAACCTTTCTGTTGCATTTAGTTTTGTTAGCATCTTAGTTTTGTTACTGTCCATCGTATAGAATATTTTACTGTGATATAATTGAACCCATCCTTGTCACTAATATCTTCTTCCATAGTTAAGATAGTCTATTTTCATTTCCTTCTGAGGTTTTTATGGGACTGTTTAAACTGCTTAACTATATAGTTCATCTGGAATTTGTTGTAGCCTATAAGAATCAAGAAGTATATTGAGAAAAGTAAAAGATTTAGAATTTTTTTAAAAACTAATTTGAGTCCAGCAGCACTGGCTTATGGCCTTAAGACTCAGTGTCCACTACAAGACTGAAGGCAGGGACCTTGTCTTATTTCTCTTTGTGTTCCCCACAATATCTAGCAAAGTATGTCACATATAGGATAAATGTTATAAGGTCTGTATTTGTTATATTTTTTGCATATTGCTATCAAATTGTTCCAACAGCATTTATTCAATAATGATTTATTTCCCAATTATTTATTTAGTTGCTTATGAGTGATGATATATTAATGATACTCAGATTTGTTCCAATGACAAAGCACCTGGAAGTTGTGGCACTCTTTGCAAAACATCATGAAATATGGAAATATTAAAGTTAAAATAATGCAAATTAAAATTCGATGCTAAATCAGATATCACCTTACTCTGGATTCTAGCATAGTATAAATGCCATCAGATACCAACAGTTGTTTGGGTTTTTTTTAATTTATGGGAGAAATTTTAAAATTGAGAAAACTCTATCCAATAACCTAAATCCTTCTGAGAATCAAGAGAAGAACACCCACCCACGGAACAGCAAGTTCATCAAGAGCAAAAGTTGAGGAACCACATCTTATGTTAAGCGTTCCCAGTTGAGAATATAGATAAAAGCTTCTGATCAATTGTAAATACTCCATAAAGTCTGGCTGAATTCCAGCTGAGCCCCAAAACTATTTAAGATCAGTCTTTTGAGTTGCCAAGGTTGGAATTCCTCTAATAGTAGAAAGTCTAAGGGAGAGTAGATGTCAGATCTCCAGTGCATGTTCACACCAGCAACCTTAACTCTAGAGTCTTCTGCTCATTAGTCTATAAATCAGAAGAGATAACACAAAAGGGCCTCACAACCTAACATATTACAGAATATGAACTTCGCAAAGTAAACAGGAGGTGGGTATGTTGGAACTATCAGAAGGAACCCATTTCAATTTTGGGTTCCTTGTGCTCTGAGGATGGTGCCAGCACAAGAGGCTGGAGTCCTGTGCTCTGCACCGAGTTCCTGAAGATGTGGACAGGGATGTCTGTTAAGGCTACTGGAACCCTCTGCAAGCAGCATCGTTTTGCTATGCTAATTAATATTTTTTCATGGAGCTTATTTTTACTTAGACCTTTGACTTTAAAAGAAGTTTCTCGTTAAGAAAGACATGCTGTAGTTTAAAAAGAAAAAACTGCTAGAACAGGGGGTAAAAGATCTAGGGGTGGGCCTCCACTCTGCCACTTGATCTGGGGTGAGTCATTCAACATTTGTGGGCCTACGTCTCCTTTTCTGAAAAAATGAGTATTTAGAATGGACAGTTCCTAAAGTCCTATATGGTTCTAATAGTCTTGTTTAAATGTAAATATGTTCCAATTCAAGAAAAGTAAAGATGCAAAACTTCATACTTAGGAACCTGATAATTAGCTATTTATAATGGTCCTTGCTGAGTCATTCTTCACTTAGAAAATTTCCCCAGAATTTTCTTAAATAGTAGGAATCTCTAGTGAAGTGAAACTGATTCCAAGTACAAATTTCCAACTCTTTTTTTAAATAATTACTTTATGATGTATACTTGGTCCAGGAAAGTGGTATCTCTTCTCTAGACTATGACATTCATAAACAGTGACATTCATGAACAATGTTCTATGGCAGCTTTGTATATGTATAAGTGTGTGTGTGTGTGTGTGTGTGTGTGTGTGTGTGTTGGCAAGAAGTTAGAATTACTGAATCATGATTCAGATGTAGTACCAAAAGGACAGCAGATTCCATGAAAATTATCTGCTTGGAAGGGAAATAAATCATGACTTCGTTGGACACGTGGTTTCTTAATCTCCAGTGTACTCTTGGTCCAGAGTTCTGAAATCAGGACTAACATGAAGAGGCTGCTCCATGAAACCCTGCAATCATCCTTTCCCCTTCTCCTTTACACTTCCTCCAGAGATTGCATGGATCAATGGCATTGTTCAAAGCATTTCAATGTATACTAGCTCAAGCCATTTTCCCTCCAAAATGTATCCCACCAAAAGGTTTGCTTCTCAGCTACCCAACAGTGTGTGTGCTCCAGATGTTTTTGAACTCTCGATGTGGGATGTGGTGCCAACTATCCCAGATTGCCTTTATTGTCCTAACTGAGTTATCTCACTAAGAGGGCGGTCTCTACGCTACAAAGGCTGACCACCAACCTCTACTTCATCAGCATGGACAAACCAGTTTGCTTGCTGTCACTCTTGACTGCTGATTCAGATAAGAAAGATGAAGGCAAAATTACAGGCAGTAGCCCTTGTTTACACTTAGCAATCCCTATGTGTTTGGTTTTTCAGGATGATATTTCTAATATTTGCAAAGCTCTAACATGCCCATTAAAACGGGACATAATTTCCACTAAGTGCATTTATATGAAGAGCAGTTTTTCACTTACTTTTCTCAAGACCTCAGATGATTTACAGTAAACTTTTGCTATCTTGTTGCAGATTCAGAAAATGGTCTTGCACAGAAGCAGCGAACACCTCACAGAAGATGTCAGCAGCCCAAAATGTTGAGTAGCCCTGAGGACACCATGTACTATAACCAGTTAAATGTGAGTTCAAAGTGGCCATAAAGCTGTTTCACTGGCTTTGTTTCCAGTTAATAATTCTGTTATTAATACCTGTTCCAGCCCCTCCAGCCCCACCCCCACTCTCTTATACTCTCGTCTTGAACATGTGCTTAGGCTCTTTATCTGTTGCTTTCATGTCAGGATGTCTGCCTTCACGGTGAATAATTGATGTGGTTTATCAAAGACGAGCAAGATGCATGCTTCATCAGGCTCACTTGAGCCCTTTGATCAAAAAAATTATGCTGTGACTTCTGATATTATCAGCATCTGCTTGCATTCAACACAAAATCACTTTGAATTAAAAATTAACGACTTGCTGCTTTGCTTTGACTGTGTGTTCTTGGCCCTCTCCACAGGGAACTCTAGAATATCAAGGGAGCAAGAGGAAGCCAAGAAAACTTGGGTAAATATCTATCTTCTTAGTTCTAAGCAACTGTAAACAGAAGGGGTCCTTTGTGATATCACAGAAAATGCAAAACTTTCCAGAGAGGCTTCTGAAAATATGCAATGGGGCTATTGCCGCTATTATTGACATTGGAAACCACTTTTCACAGTAGAAGGTGTACAAAGCTTGAATCTATTCTGTCCACAAAGGCTGATATTGTCACCTAAAGGCAAATGTTATTTCTCATAATTGTCCCAAGGAATTGTACTTTGCTCATAATTGGAGGCATGTAGTAGGTTGAAGTAAACTCTCCCACAAACAAGAGCACTCCACACGGTGCAAATAGGTCACTTCCCCATATTATCTGACCCCTGGGCCTTAAAGGTACACAAAGGAAAATTTCCCCCAATGCTAAGATAAAGGACACTAAGAAGTTTGTGGCTCATTTCATTGTTAGCATCTCAATTGAGAACAGCAATGAGGTAGGTCATTGGTACTGGTTTGAGAACTGGAGGAGGTCAGAATGGAGACTTTCTCATCTAGAGGGAACCAGAGAAGTTAATTCACATAAATCAACTTGCAATATGATCACAACTTCCACACACCACTAAACTGGGCCCGTTATCAGTGTGTGACCCAGAGGTGAAAGGCTTTGGGGGTCAGACCCCAGTTCCTCTGTGCTGGGAGGCCCTAAGCCACTCTAAGCTGTCCTTCCCTGCAGTGTTGGGACCCAATCCTGTTCTAAGTACACAACTTTAGTTTCCCCCATGATGACTATGGCATTTGTTTTCTTTTTCTGCTGAAAACTCTTTTCTTTGTTGCAGCCAAATCAAAGTGCTTGATGGGGAAGATGAATATTACAAATCTCTGTCACCAGTGGACTCGATCCCTGAGGAAGACAACTCAGCCCACTCTTTCTTTTTTTCCTCATCCTCAAAAGGAGCATCTTTTGCTCACCACTGAGCTGTACTTCCTGCCCCCCAAGTCTGTTGAGGGTAAGAACAATCATGGTAATTGACTGATTGTCATATAAAGAAAGCACTGCAGCAGAGTTAGCTTCTTTGGACGCGTGGTCTGTGCCCGCGCCTTGCCGAACAATGTTCAGATTCCTAATCATTTTCTCATGCCTCCATCACCCCACCCCCACCCCACATCTGCTGTGCAGCCTGAGCTGGACAATTCTTCCTTTTCTCATCCCATGGGTCCCTGTGGGACACTGAGCACACTTCCACTACGGTAATAACTTGTCATTCATGCCCCTAACATTTAAGAGGATAACAAACAATCTCACCATAAGCCAATCGCAAATGCTGACAATATTTCTTTATTTTTCCCACCAAGTCAATTCGTGCAGAATCTACCCCTGTGAAAATCCAAGAGTCCCTTTCCTCCTAGCCTCTCCACTGCATCCCCTTCCCTTTCGCTTGTCTCTATCCTGCCCACCTCTCCTCAGGGCCAGGGCTCCATTGCTGAGTACCCACATCCTGGAGGAGTGTACCCAAGGTCTCATAGACGAGGATAATTTTTTGTGTTTAGGCAGAGAGGCCTAAGTCTTTCAGATTCTTTCTGCAAGACAAATGAAACCCTCTCTTGCTAATTATTATGCTGATAAAGCCTTTGCCTCTTTATGCCACCTTGCCAAGACACCCCCATCACCTTAGCAGTAAAAAGAAAGGAGTGAGAGGGAAAGAAAATTTGGACCTGTCAAAGTCCCTGTCACATCGTATTGTAACTTTCCATTCTCTGGTCACCGTCTCTAGCAGGCTGTGAATAGCCGCGGGGAAGGATGGTGTCTTGTCTACCTTGTGTGCAGAGCAGAACACGTGCCTGGCACCGAGTGGACGTCCAGTAAATGCCTACTTTTGAGCGAATGGAGAGACTTCACTTAGTTACACAAACATAGCTGACATAGAAGTTACTTTCAATGAAATGTTTACATGATTAATCACTTTTCTTATACCATAAGCTCTGATTTTTCACTCAAGGTTGGGCTAGTCCTGTTCGAATGATGTTCTACCATGTCTTATAATACTCGATATAATTCAGTACAACAAACTTCTTTTGAACAGCTAAAAAAACAATATGTAAAACAATATATGAAATCGCCGTCTGATATACAAAACCCTACACAACCCTTTCTCTAGAACAAATGTTCTGAACATTTTTATTACTTTAAAATACTTGGCAGATAATACACATGGGAGTACCCAGGTTTCGAGAAAAATAAGCTTGAGGAAATAGAAAAAAAATTGTTAGAGTTTTTAAGGGGAGAGTTCTAATAAGCATTTTACAAACTGGAATAATGAAGTGAGGTTTTTAAGGACCTCAAAAATTGTAATTTTACAAGAAATAGATAGAGCCAATTATTCAATAGTTAAGCTTTACATTGTTAAAACGTCTTGATGTTGCCCAGATCTTCTCCCCAAAGGTAACATTTATGATGTATGCAGGTAGAGCAGAAGAAGCACAAATGGACTTTATTTTATTGTTTAAAAAATAATGTCTAGAATATACAGATTTTTAATATTATTACTAATGTAAGTGTTTTTAGAAATTTCCCTTTTATCATTGATTCATCTACTTTTCATTTGATATTAGCTGCTTTTCAAACTGTTGAATAGAAATGCTCATAACTTCCCACTTGTCCTCGTGTAGTGTAATTGTATACCTGCCTTGTTTCTAATTAAAATGTATCCATAAATAAAATTTAAAAGGAAATAAAGGTAATTATAAAATTCATGATTCAGAAGCTTTGCAATATTGTCACAGCTGTATCTCCTAACAGTACTTTACAAATGGTTTTCACTATCAGCTACAGCGTAGGTAAGACAGTATGGATATTATTCTTGGGGTAGTCATAATGCCACAAACTTAAAAAACAATTCTTAAGTAAATGAGAATGATGCAACCTGGAATCTCATAAATGTATCATTAAATCTATCAAAGTAATATGCGTATGGTAAAAACAAAATAAAATCAAACAGTCCAGAGTGTTTATAGTGGAAAGCAATCTTCTTCTCCATGTCCCTACCTTAGTCTCTCCCCCCAGAAACCACCTTTTTTTCAGTTTTTATAATTCTAATTCTTTTAATGGTTTCTCTCACATCTCTGAATAATTTGCTTCTCCCTTCTTGGTTTATCATTTTAGACAGTATCTACTCTGCCCCTCTATGAAAGGGTGTGCATTATGTCAATTTCCCCCCCCTCTCCCTTACTTCTTCAAATGCTTTCAATTTTATGTTTAACTTTTTATCAGTTACCTTTTAAACTTTATATAATTAAACACATTTTTGTGCCATTGACTTTAGATAGTATCTCTCTGAGGATGCCTGACATGAAGAAAACCAACAGGCTGAAAGATAATGCCAAGACAAACAGTGACTGACCCTGGACAAAATAGAGATGATTCTGGGAACAGAACAATTTTTAAAAACTTCCCTGTGAACTCTTGGTATTCAGGTTCTGAGCTGCTGTTTCTTCCATTTTGATTCATCTGCAGATATGCCTCCTTTCACTTTTTTTAACTTTCTTTACTTTTAAATATAATACATATACAGAAAAGGATACAAATCAGTAGACTCAGCTCAGTAAGTTATCAGAAAATGACTATCTTTGTAACCACCCCTACAGATAAGAACAGAACATTGTCAGCACCCTAGAAGCCTCCTCATGTTCTTTCCCAGTCACTACTATCCCCACTCTCCTCCCCAAAGATAAGCATCCTCATAACTTCTATGGTAAACACTTCCTTGATTTTCTTCATAGTTTTACCACTTACATGCATCCCTAAACACTATAGTTAGATTTCACCTCTTATAGATAGGTTTGGAGAACTTTATGTAAATGGAACCATGTAGTGTGTAATTTCAGGGATCTTGTTTCTTTTAGTCAATGTTATATTTGTGAGATTCATCTATGTTGTGGAATGTAAATGTAGTCCATTCATTTTCATGGCTGTGTAGTATTCCAGTACAGGCATACCTCCTTTTATTACTCTTAGCTTTCTTGCACTTCACATATACTGTGTTTTTCACAAGACCCTCCACGGCAAAAAAATTACAACTCATTGAAGGCTCCCATGATGGTTAGCATGTTTAGCAATATTTTTTAATTAAGGTATGTACATTTTTTAGACATAATATTGCACACCTAATAGACTACAGTATAGTGTAAACATAACTTTTATATGCACTAGGAAACCAAAAAATTCGTGTGACTCACTTTATTCAATATTCACTTTATTGCAGTGGTCTGGAACCAAACCTGCAATCTCTCTGCAGATATGCTTATATATGAATATGCCGTAATTGATTTAGCCATTCTACTTCTAGTAGACAAGTATGAATTCTTTCCAGTTGGGCGGTATTTTGGAAATTGCTACTGTGAACATTGTTGTATATGCCTTAGTGTATATTTGCATGCATTTCTGTCAACTGCATTCAGAGGATTAGAATTTCAGAGTCCTAAGGTACACATATTGTCACTTCAGTAGACAATGCCAAACTGTTTTCCTAAGTGATTGTGTCACAGTATGGTCTAAGAGAGCTCCCATTGTTCTGCATTCTCACCAACTCTTGCTATTATCAGTCTTCTTCATACGGGCACTCTAATGGGTGTATAGTAGAATCTCACTGTGATTATAGCTCACATATTGCTCAATAATAATGATATGGATCACATTTTTATGTGCTGAGTGGCCATTTTAGATTTATTCTTTTGTGACATGAGCATTTTTAACTGGTTAACTTTTTTTTTCTTTTAATTTGAATAAATTATTACAGATTGTGAGTTACATGTGTTGCAAATATTTTCTCCACTAGGTGACTTGCCCTTTCATTCTCTTAAAGCACCTTTTGATGAAAAAAAGTTTGTAATTTTAACATGGTACAACTTATCAATCTTTTCCTTTTTGATTAGTACTTTTTTTTTTTAGATTTTATTTTTTTCCTTTTTCTCCCCAAAGCCCCCAAGACATAGTTGTATATTCTTAGTTGTGGCATGTGGGACGCCGCCTCAGCGTGGCCTGATGAGCAGTACCATGTCCGCGCCCAGGATTCAAACCAACGAAACACTGGGCCGCCTGCAGCGGAGCGTGCAAACTTAACCACTTGGCCACAGGGCTTGCCCCTGATTAGTACTTTTTTATGAGAACTCTTGTGCCCCAAGGTCATAAAGACAGCTGCCTTTAGTATCTTCTGGATGCATTATTTTTTCACCTTTCACATTTAGATCTCCAACCCACCCAGAACTGATTTTGTGAATTATGTGCAGTAAGGATCAATTTTCATCTTTTCTATAGTGGATATTTAACTGTCTCAGCCCAATTTAATGCAAAGGCTATCCTTTTCCTACTAAATACTAATAAATAATGATAATAATAAAAATAATAGCACGAAAATACTACCATTTACATAAATCAAGTGTTCATGGGTTGGTTTCCAGATTCTCTATTCTGTTCCATTGAAGTATGTGTTATTCTTGTCTCAAATACTTTACCTTTGTAACAGGCCTTGGTGTATGGCAGAGCAAGTCTTCCAACATTGTTTTCCTTCTCCAAGAGACCCGTGACTACACTAGGTGCTTTACGTATTATAGAATCAAATAATCAACTTCTGAAAAAAACTGTTGGGATTTCTTTGGAATTATCTTGAGTCTATAAGTCAATTTGGAAGGAATTGTCATGTTTACATTATTGAATTTTTCACTCCATGAACATGGTGTATCCTTCTCTTTATTTAGTTATTCCTTTTCTTCTTTCAGTAATGATTTATAATTTTGTGTGAGAAATCTTACACATATTTTGTTAGTTTTATTCTTATGTACCACATATAACTTGATGTTATTTGAAATTCATTTTTTAATTTTTATTTTCTAACCATGCGTTGCCTTCTATAGACTAAATGTTTGCATCCCCCAAAAATTCATATGCTGAGACCTAATCCCCAATGTGGTGGTATTTGGTGGTGAGGCCTTTGGGATATGATTAGGTCATGAGGGTGGAGCCCTCATGAATGGTATTAGAGCCCTTGTAAAAGAGACCCCAGAGATCTTGCTTGCCTCCTCTGCCATGTGAGGACTCACTGAAAAGACAGCTGTCTGTAAACCAGGAAGCAGGATCTCACGAGACATAGAATCTACCAGCACCTTGATCTTGGACTTCTCAGGCTCTAGTACTTTGAGAGAGAAATTTCTGTTGTCTAAGGCACCCAGTCTATGGTATTCTGTTATAGCAGCCCAAACAGACTAAGACATTGCCATTATGTGGTAATGCAATTGATATTTGCATTTGAGATCCATCAACTTTGCTAAAGTTACTCATTAATTCCAATAATATATCTGTAGCTATTTTTAGATTTTCTACATACCCAATTATACCCTCTGCAAATAAATATACATTTTTTCTTCCTTTTAGACATTTATATTTTGTTTTTTCTTGACTTACTGCCTATATCACTTAGCTATTGCTCCATTATAACCACCCCAAATCAACCACGTATTTCTCACAAGTCTGTGGATTGGCTGACTATTCTGCTGATCTGTGCTAGTCTGGCCAGGGCTCACTTGTGCCTCTGCAATTAGCTTTGGGTCAGGTAAGCAACTTTGCTGAAGTTGGCTAGGTTCCTCAAATATCGAGGGCCACAGCAGGGACAGCTGGGCTACTTAGTTCTATTTAACATGGTCTCATCCTCTAACTTGCTGTTATCCCCAATGGCAGTGGCAGAGTCTCTGAAAAAGAAAGAGAAGAGAGAGAGTTCTCTTGAGGCTCACAAATGGCACATTGTCAATCCCACCACACTCTTTTAACCAAAGCAAAATACAAGTCCAGCCCAGATTCAAGAGGTGAGTAAACAGAATCCATCTCTTGAGGGGACGTACTGCAAAGTCAGTTACTTTACAAAGGGCATGGATACAGGGATACATAGAGAATCAATAGGAGTCATTTTTTTAATCAATCTGCCATGCTGACCTAAGATTTCCAGTGCAAAGTTGATTAGGAGGGCTAATATTAGGACTCTTGCCTTTTTCCTAATCTCAAAAGGAGAACTTTCAGTATTTTACCACTAATTAAGATATCTACCATTCCTTTCTACTCCTAAGAGGGTTTTTTCCCTTATAAGTGGATGTTTGATTTTATCTAATGCTTAGTTTTTATCTATTTAAATAACCTATGATTTTTCTGCTTTATTTTGTTAATGTTAAGCTCATTTACAATAAGTTATGCTGTTTTTCTTATGTGAAACCAACCTTGCGTTCTTGCAATACATACAACTCTATCATGTTGTGTTATCCTTTTAACTCTATCATGTTGTGTTATCCTTTTACATATTGCTGTATTTGATTTTTTTATATTTATGCTCATGATGAAATAACATGTAAAATTTTAATCCTTATAATATCTAATTTGTCTTTCTCTGGAAGAGTTTGTGTAAGAATGACGTTAATTCTTTCTTAAAATTTTTCAATTCACTAGGGGAGCTATTTGTGCCTGCAGTTTTATTATCAAAGAAAGCTTTAATTATGTATTAAGTTTTTTTTTAACTTATGAGTCTTCATGTTTTCTATTTCTTCCTGTGTCAGTTTTGGTAGGTTTTGTTTTTCTAGAAATTTGTTCATTTTTTCTACGTTTTCCAATTTGGTTAGAATTTTTCAAAATATCTCTTAAGATATTTTTAATTTTGCAGAATCTATAGTAAGGTCCCCTTTTGCTTTTCTTTTCTTTTTTTGTTAAGGAAGATTAACCCTGAGCTAACATCTATTGCCAATCTTCCGCTTTTTGCTTCAGGAAGATTATCACTGAGCTAACATCTGTGCCCATCTTCCTCTATTTTATATATAAGACACATGCCACAGCATGGCTTGATAAGTGGTGCATAGGTCCATGCCTGGGATCAGAACAGGTGAACCCCAGGCCACTGAAGCGGAGCACATGAACTTAACCCCTACGCCACCAGGCCTTCCCCCTTCTTTTTCATTTTTGTGATAGTGATAATTTGTGTTCTCCCTCTTTTTCCTTGACCAGTCTTGTGAGGTTTGTCAATTTTATGAGTGTTTTAAGGGAAACAACTTTTGATTTGTTCATCTTTTTCCTTACCTATTTGCTTCCTATGTCACTGACTTTTGCTCTTATGCTTATTATGTGTTTTCTTTGGTATAATTTGCTGTATTTTTTCTAATTTCTTGGGATTTAAGACTTTCTTTCTAATATATTCATTTAAGCTATAATTTTCCCTGTAAGTACGGAATTAGCAGCAACATACAAGTATTCTTATTATCATTCAGTTCAGAATGTTTGCACATATCCATTATGATTCCTTTTTTGACTCATGAGATTCTCAGAAGTTTACTTTTTAATTTCTAAGTGTGCAGGGATTTTCCCTTATCTGTTTGTTGTTGAGTTCTAGTTTAATTGTGTTATGGCCAGAGAACAAATTCAGTATAATTTCAAGACTTTGACATTTGTTCAGACTTTTTGGCCCAGCATCTGATTTTTTTGATAAAACTGTTGTAAATATTCTATATATACTTAAAAATTAAGTGCATTCTGCAGTCTTCTCTCTATGCACAATAGGTCAAGTTTGTTAATTGTCACCTTCTCTCTGCTTACTGATTTTTTTGCCTGCTTTTTCTATCAGTTGTTAAGAGAAGGATGTTAAAATCTCCCACTATGATTATGAATTTGTCTGTTTCTCCTTTTAGTTTTGTCAATGTCTTTTCTTTATACATTTTAATGCTATATTATTTGGTACATACATGCTTTCATCATTCTCTGTGGCTACCCAATAAATTACAATATGAACCCCTGACTGATCAAAAGCTAATATTACTTGGTACTTTTACCCTCTTCTTAGACAATTCAAGAATTCAAGGACCTTAAACCACTATCTATATCCTATCTATCTATCTATCTATCTATATTATATATGCCTTCTTGACTATATTCCCACAATTGTGGTATATGTTAATTTCATAATATTTTAGAATATTAGAATTGTAGAGTTCTTCTTTCTTTGGTTTCCAGCGGTTTTCCTATGGGTGGTTCTCATTCATATTGGGAATTATTTATTGCATGCTGGAAATTATATTTTCAAAATTATTTGCAAAGAAAATTTGAGGCCCAGGATATATTCCCTTCCTCCATAAAACAGTAATATTTGCTGGGGGCATGGATAAATTTGGACCACTTTAATCCAACTTCATAGCCTGGGATGGTTTGAAACTGACCAGCAATCCCTGTAAGAGCAATCTACATCTGGTTTAGTATCTCCTAGAGTGGAGCTCTTTGCGATCCCAAATCAAAGTGTGTGTGTGTTGGTGGAGTAGGTGTTCAAGACTCCCACTTTTGTCTCCTTGGCCCCACACTGCTCAGCCTGATAGCTTCTTAGTTGTCTCTTCTGGAACTGGCAAATGTCTCCCAGAAGAAAAGTTGCCCCAAATGCTAAGCTGTCCTCTTAGAATTTCTGTCTTTTCCTAGGCCTTAGTTCAGTATTTCTTCACTCTCTTGCTAATTTTCCAATGCCTTCAATCAGGTATATTTTAAACACTTGATTTTTTGTCCTAACTTACTATTTGGCCTCATGGAAAGGGCAGTTTGAATTACTGAGTCATTTATTACTGGAAGCAAGTATCTTCTGCTATCCATTCCAAGCACCCTTGTGCAACTAGAATAACCAAAAGTATCCTAGAAGAGCCCAATCAGACTGAAGTAGCAGGAAAATTCAGGTCCTGTTCTGGTTTGACTGAAGCAAAGAATATAAACAGTAAAAGTGGAGAAGTTGATTGTGGAAGACTTTGAATGCTGTGCTGAGGAGTTTGTTCTCTATTTACTGGGCAAAAAGAAACCACTGGGGATCTTGTTCAGAGGAATGCCATGAAAGCTGGGATTTGGAAAGAGCTTGTCGGCAGTAATGTGAAGGGGAGAAGTGAGAGGCGAGGAGATCAGTTGGAAGACTTATGTGGTAGTTCAGCGAGAGGTAATGAAGACTAAGCTAGAGTAATGGAAGGAGAAAAGAAAGGAGAGTGAACCTAAAGCCTCCTGCAAAAATATCATTTACATATTGGATGGTAGGGGCTGGAGAAGGAAGGGGTAGAAGGATAAATTAAAGATGATCCTGTGCAGAAGAAACTGGTTAAGATCTGGAACTTATCTGTGACTTACTAATGGATGACTGGGACGGTCACTTTAGTTTCCTGTGGCAGCAGACTGCTTCTCCAGAAACTTAATAGTCAAAGGAAGGAAAAAGGTGGAGAGGTAATTCAAGGGGGTTGTGGGATTGGCCAGATTTTCAGGATGGGAACAATCAGAGGCAAGAGAAGGATTAGGAATCAGGTTTAGACTGAAGATGGGAGAGATTAAGGTTTTTTATGTTAATGAAGTAGGTAAGGTTCAAAAGTGAAAAATCAGTGTAGTAACTGGACTTCAGATACTTGTTAATCATTAAAGCAGTCATTGAAAGGTGCTTTGTCCAGGGCTGTGTTTGTTGGTTTTTCACACTGCTAATGTCGATTTGTGGGATTTCATAATGTATTTGCTGCCACTTCCCTGGTTACAGTTAGCTTAACCTTCAAGAGAAAGAGACTTGAATTATTGAATTACATTAGTCTTTATCCTCAGTCAAATTTGTGTGAGGTAGAAATTTTAAAGTGATGTTGAGATATTTCCTTTTACACATTTTCTTATTTGTATTCCTGGCTCACTCATAATACTATATCCAATCACACCCAGTTATTTGAATCATTTCATCCATTGAGGAGCTCTCAATAAGGTCACAGACTGGTTATTGATCAGGTTAATTGGTTGAATGACTGACCTGGCCATCAGTTCAGACTGTGTCCATTTGTAAACACCAATTTGACTGTTTTTACTAAAGTGCCCAGCCAAATCAGGTTTTCGGTACACTCAACTTACATTAAAGGTAAAGAAGGATTTTGTGCATTTACACATTCATACATGAACCAGTGACAACCTGCAAATAAAATGAGTGTTGGGGGAGAGCCCATGCTTATTTATTTAGTTTGGTAATGCTTCCCACTTATGTAAACTTCTGGTATTCACTGTTCTGCAAACCAGTCCCTTGATCAATGACGGGAAAGAATGCTAGTCTTTTGAGTCTCATAGAATGTTTTCTTCTTTCACACACTCTTGTGGTTTTCCTGGGCCACATATGGTTCAAAACAAAATGAGAGGAACAAGAATAAAACAACAGTAGCTTACTGCCACTTACCCTACAATGTTAAAAACAAAAAAGTATTTCTACCAAGTAACATTCCCTTGACAATATTAAATGGTTGGATGTCACTGGCTAGTCTTAGGGACATAAAAATGACATATTACTGCGCTGTACACACAAAGGTTCTATTTTGGAACAGTAAGAAGACTTAGAAAATACCTAGGCCCATCCGCTCTTTTTATAGATCACAGAACAAAGGTCCAGTGGCTTGCCCAGGGGTCCCACAGTGAGTCAGTGACAGAGTAAAGACAAGAATCTAGGTGAGTTTAGTCTACATTCTGGGCTTTCTATACCAAACTGTCAGGCTTCCCAGTGATGTCATATTATGTAGGACCGGCCTCATTTGCACACAGAACAGACAACTTACTTAGAAAGGAGATGTTCTTCTTTGCAAAAATATTTCTCTAACTAATTCTCCCAATATGTAAGATGCTGACACAGGACTAGTGCCTTGCAAGGACTCTGCAGATACTTATAGATATAATCAGAGGACATCTAAAGCCATGATTGAAATAAGAAATGTTTAATGCATTTATTTAATGAAATTTTACTAGCATTTTTCTATATAATCTTTACACCAGCTATGTTAAGTAGGTAGAAAGCATAAATAGGAAGCTGAGGGAGGTTCCATTACCTGACCACGGTCAGAGCGCTGGGAAGGAGGCTGACAGTTGACACACGACAGCGTATGGGCCACATCTGGCCCACAGCTTCCTTTTATAGAGAAAATTTTATTGGTACACAGCCACACCCATTCATCTACATGTAGCGTTAGGTAGTTATGATAAAAACCTTATGGCCCACAAAGTCTAAAATATTTACTATCTAACCCTTTACTGAAAAAGTTTGCCAACCTATGCTCTAGACTGTTACTCAGAGAAAAGGAGGGAAAACTTTTTTTAACCACTTTCCAACCATTTTGGGGGGACACCAAATAGGTTTGGCCTGGTGAAACATCATTAGATGAGAAGCCTAGTAATATGGTTCTGTTGCCTTTCTTTTTTAAGTTGTGTGATTAATACTATAGTAAAGTGGAACGATGGAATATGAGCCAGTGAAGTAATCCTATCTAGTGAACCGTGTATTGATCAATAACTGTGGGAAGAAGGAAGATAGTAGGGAATGTTTAACAGCTCACCAAGCACCCTTCAAAAAAGAGGAGAGGAAACATGATTGAAGGGGCTGGAGAGGGAAGAGCAGGGCAGGAATCCCTGCAAAACCGTGGTTTCCTCATCTCTGGACTGAGGGCTTTGGGCTTCTCCACATGGCCTATGCCTGGGTGTCCAAGGACCCTCAGTCACTAGTTCCTTGACTTTTCCTGAACCACCATGAAATCCTGAAATTTTATGTCCTGAAATCCAGCATCCTACATTCACTCCCAGATTTGGATGTGGGGTTTTGGGGGGTTTTTTTAAAGATTTTATTTTTGCCTTTTTCTCCCCAAAGCCTCCCGGTACATAGTTGTGTACTTTCAGTTGTGGGTGCTTCTAGTTGTGGCATGTGGGATGCCACCTCAGCATGGTCTGATGAGCAGTGCCATGTCTGCACCCAGGGTCTGAACCAGTGAAACCCTGGGCTGCCGAAGCAGAGTGCACGAACTCAACCACTTGGCCATGGGGCAGACCCTGTATTCTAACATCTTTAGTTTCCATATGTATAATATGCCTGGGTGACTTAACAACTTTTCTTTTAATTATTAGCAAATTTACACCTTTTCCCAATATTTATACATGCCAGCTAAATATAGTAAGAAACTATTCTCATCTCATAACTACAAGATTCCAAAGTTCTGTACAGCCTCACAGTATATTTCTGGTAGTACTTTTTTTTCCTGAGGAAGATTAGCCCTGAACTAACATTCACCACCAATCCGCCTCTTTTTTTTTTTTTTTTTTTGCTGAGGAAGATTGGCCGTGAGCTAACATCCATGCTGAGCTTCCTCTACTTTATATATGGGACACCTGCCACAACATGGCTTGATAAGTGGTGCATAGGTCCATGCCCAGGATCCAAACCAGTGAACCTCAGACCACTGAAGTGGAACGCAAAAACTTAACTGCTACACCACAGGGCCAGCCCCTCTGGCAGTACATTTTTAACTAACTGCAGACTAACCTATGCATTTTGGATCAGGTTGGTTACTTGTTATATGTGGTGGTGATCATCTCAACAGAAGCAAAATCAGTAAGTGAAGAAGAGTTTGAGAGATTTCATTGGAATACTATGAAAGCACTTGGTTCACTCCCCTTCCTCACTGGGGTTCACTCCTTTCCCCCTGCAAACAGGAAAGGGGAGAGTAGGTGTCGCTGACATTAAGGATTGGTTTTGATTTTGTTTCTCCTCCTTGCTGACCCCCCTCCCCCACCCCACCTGAAGACGGGAGCCATCATGACACACCAAGCTAAGGGTGTCCTTAGGGATAAAAGACTAGGGATGAGGTCATGGTTTATAATAGAAACACTTCTCCCTGACCAGCATATTGTAAGCTCCAGTTGATTGAGTTATATCATAGCAAGTTAAATATATAATTTATTTCTTTGGGGGAAATTAGTCCTACGACAACAGTACATTTTATGTACACTCTGTCAGCAGGCACTGGTTTGGTAAAGAGGCCCTATCACTAAGACGTTTATAGAATCAGGTTCAGTATATCTTAGTAATTGATTCCTCTCTTTGGTGATTTATTATTGTGAAGGCAGACAGGGTGAAACTGGGTGTTCAGGACGTCAAAAATATCAGACTGAAAAGTGAAAAAATTCACTCCATCATCTGGACATTGTAGCCTATTGTACACCAGCCATCCTCTGGATTTTTCTAAATAGTATCAACATGTTCCCCAAGTCTCAGGAGGACAGAGGACCCAGACTGAAACCTCTACTTGTCAGGCTTGTGTTTAGGGTGTGTAGACGTAGCCCAATATCGTAACTCCTGGAAGGAAGAGGAGAAAGACCTAACGAATCAGATAAGTCCTGGTTACATTAAATTGCCCTAACTTAGAGTCTATAGGACTTTAAGTATTTCAAATAAAATTCTCTCTTAATTTTCAGGATCTTATTCATGAATAAGAAGAGTCTGATTAACATTAGTAGCTTTTCCAAATTAAGGGTTCAGGAAAATAAGACCGGCCCGCAGAGCCTGAGTGCAGTAATTCATTCTCATAAGGCAGTGTGCTTGTTAATTTGTAAAGTAAGTCTGCTATGAACTACAATGCTTTTATTAGTGACTTAATTTTCCTTACTAGAGTCCATTTATATCAAATGATAATATTTTATATTGAATAAAGTATGCTTTTCTTTTGAAAAATCATATAACTTAGGCCTTACACAAAGTCAGACCAACTGTCCTTAGTGCACATACACACCAATTCTAAAGTAATGAAATTTACCTGCACTAGCACCATTATACGAAGCAGTGTAAAATAGCATGAGTGAATTCACAAACCAAAACGACTTCAGAAAAACTGGGGGGAAAGCCAAATGAAAGAATCTGGGGAAAAACAGCGCATGTGTCCCCAATTCTTAATAGTGAGCGTCCTTTCTTTTGGACCTTTCTCTGTTATTGGACAAGAGGAGAAAGAGTAAGGTGAAAATAACAGAATAAGAACAGACAAGGCTAAGATGAAAGTTTGCCAACCACCTGCCAGTTGGGAAAATCCTTACGGTCCGTGAGCATCTGAATTGCCCAGGATATTTTACAGAGAGACGGAAGTTATCGATAGGAGATAAATTGCATGAGTCTCAGACTCACAAAATCTCTAAGACCACCTAATGCTATTTAAAAAAAAAAAGTATGAATACATACATTTCCATTTTTACTTTATAATCTGAGCTAGAGAAAATTTACTACAGCATTATTATCCAGGCCTCATTACCTCGTGGTTAATTAGCTAACATTTGTAAAGTGCTTTGAAGATGAAAACCATCATATAAATGCTAAGAATTATTAAATAATATGAGAGGAAAATCATAAAATAGATACATTGTTAACATTAATTTGTATTTTATCTTTTCTTAGTATCCGCTCCCTAGCATTTGACATTTGGGGCTGAACTATATATAAAGGCAGAGGAAGTTCCCACATTTATTATAGCTGTGAACTATAGTATTGTGGGAGTACTGTGAAGCTAGTATTAAACTAGCTCCAAATTAATACTTGCCAGAAAAGATCCCCACTTATACTGTTGTTAAAAAAGAGACAACAGGCCCAAAATGAAGTCACTTGTGCTAAGCCCCACGTCAGCAAACCAAGACTTAATACCTAACCTGATTGCAATTACAAACTTCCCCAGAAATGTGGTCTTAACCAGTCAGTCTGGAATTTTCTGGTCAGCACCATCGACGTAATCTCCCACATAGTCTGTTTCTATCCTCTAAAGAAAGATGAGGTAATCTGCTCTTTCCTTGTCCCACCCACTCTGCCTTTAAAAACCTTCCATTTTGTACAGCTCGTTGGAGCTTCTCTCTACTTGCTAGATGGGATGCTGCTCAATTCATGAATTGTTCAGTAAAGTCAATCAGATCTTTAAAATCTACTGCGTTGAGTTTTTGTTATTTAACACTGGGTAAACAGTTAACTAAACAGTTCTTCCCCTCCAACAGTTGAAAGGTGTATAAATTCAGAAGCAATTAATAAGCATTTCTGCTTTATTCAAAACAATGCAAAATACATGAACGAATAGTAAGATCAGCTGAACCATTTTGGTGTGAAACATATGATTCTACTTTGCACCCACTGTCTAGCTGCAGATCCTGCTGCTAAATAGCTTAGGACGGTGTATTATGTAGTGTTGACTGTTCCCCTACATTTTGCTGTCATCAAGGAGAGTTAAACTTTTCTTGAAGCTGCAGCTCTACTCCCTGTCATCTCACCTCCTCCTTCCCCAATCCTAAATGGACAGATGGACAGACAGAGGCAACTTGTCTTAGAAAGGCTTTGGCAGCCTGCCAGGAACTGATCTACAGGGAAGAAAAAGCTACAGTCAAATATTCTTAAAATATGCTGTATCACGAAAGCTTTCAATAAAACAGGAAATAATAGATCAAGTACATTCAAAGTATTTGCGAAGTATTTAATTGGGTAAAAGCAAGTCAAACTCTTCTCCTCACAGCAACATCCTTATTGTAAAGCCGACTTCAGTGGTACCAAAGTTAATCCCAAGTCCTGTTACAGGAAACTCATCCTTATTAAAGTAACATTAAGTGCTCCTTTTTTATTGATCTTCCCCTTCAGCTTAATGATAGAAACTTACTGATGTTTTAATAATAACCTCACAAGCTTTATCTCATTTTACTTTGCCTTGGTACTAAAAGATGCAGTGGAAGCTAACTTAACATAAACATTTTGCAGATGTCTTTAAAGGCCAGGGGGAGGTGAAAAAAAAGATTCCATTGAGCTGCGTGTTAACAAAGATGGCTGAAAAACTAAAGATAAAAGGGAGGCTCCAGTGTGAACATCAAAGAATTGTTAATGACAAGAAATACCATTAAGGTTAGCATCTCTTTTGTTTCAGCCCTTTCACACCTGCAGTCTGTGGTAAGCTAAGCCTTTGTTCCAAAATCTGAATTACCTCCATTAGCATTTATAGAAAAATGGTTGCAAAACAACAGAAACATACTTTTGGCTCTCCCCTTTTGCTTGAAAAGTCAGAAATTAGTTAGGTATCTGTGGATTTCCTTCTAGTTACCCGGTGTAGCTATAGAGACTCTAGAGGTGTAAGGTAATGAGTTGCAAATATGCTTGGTTGACACGTGAAAATAGCTTTGTAACTAAAAAAGAGAGGTAATAGAAGCAACATGGAGAAGCGCACATAAGCAGCTCAGGCATTAGCACTAGCAAAATCAGAGCGTGAAATTCAGATTAGCCCTCCCCAGGCTGTGAGAGGAAGGGGGTATTGCAAGACTTGGCATGGCTAAAGGTGTAACCTGTTTTATTTGGCCCCTGAAAAATTTTAACAGATGGTGGGACCAGCTGTCTTTTGCAGCCATTTAATAAACTCTTCGGTGGTAACAGTTTGGAAAGTGGGGGTTTTTCGTTTTAGGCCAGAGGAGAAAATAAAGAAATCTGTCCCGAATTGTCTTTGCCAAGTAGTAAAGCCTGGAAACATTAGGAAAAGTTAAAAGGGGAAAAATCTCATCAACTATATTATCGTCATTGTATCTTGTAAGGGAGCAGCAACAAAAACAAATTCCTCTCTGCCAAATTAGATGACTAACTACTGGCAAAATGTATTTTGTGTCAGTGTCTTTCTCTGGAATTGTGTCCTTAGCTGGGATTTTAATTTTGGTCTTTCAGAAAGAGACGCCGTGTTTAATGCTCATTGACGAATTAACCACACTGTGAGGCAGCTATCCACAGCATCACAAAAAGAAGCAAACTACACATTTATTAGTAATTAGTACTCATAAACAGTAAATACTTTGTCAAAATGAATGAAGGAGTGAATTCCCTCCAACTTATGTAATTAGTCTAAAATGGCACAGAATCCTCCTGATCATGTCATGTAAATTACAGAACCCAGCTCCAGACCTCAGGGAATAGGAAAAATGTTCATGTCAAGTTATTTTCAGGACAGGACCTAAGAGATTTTGCTTATATGCCTAAAATATTTTGTAAAATTGGCTTTTTTTTTTTTTTTTTACCAGTTAAATGGCAACTCTCAATTATGGAAAAGAGAGTTTATTTACAAAGCTTCTCCCCTGATTGGCTGTAAACACAACCCTTTTTGCAAATTTCCATGATTCCTGGTTGAGCAAGAGCTGCTTCCATTTGACAAAGCTTTGTCCTGTCCACAGACCTATTACAGATCCTAGTGTGTTTGTCTCAAATAAATTGCAACAATAAAATATAACCCCTTTTTAAATTAGGAGAAATTAGACACACCTTTTTAGATGCCTAAAGCATATGCAACTTTCATTGTATTTAGTAAATCTCTTTTGCTTAGCTTCCAGCTTGCCTCCTCTCGGACTGCTAGTGATGCGTGGCTTCTAAACAGTTAGCAAAGGGTAGGTGACGGCGAGAGGAATAATGAATAATTCTACCTGGAATAAGTTAGCTCAGTCATCTAGAATAAATTAGTTCAGTTATTGAGCTAGTCACCAAAATTAATAAAATGCCATTTCTAATTCCCCAATTACCACGATTTGTGAAATGCCTTAGATAAATTAAGTTCTTCCTTTGGGGGAACTTTCTGCAGTCTGTGACATCAGACCGCCCTTCAGTCAGCACATTTTTAATGAGCACCTACTATGGGCCAGCCTCCGTGCCAGGAGCTGGAGATACTGCGGTGAACGAGATGGGCAAGACTCCTGCATTCTTAAAGCTTGTATAACCTCGTAACTTCTTCCCTGTGGAAAGAATGAGAGAAATGCTATAAACATAAAGCCTTCCACCCCAGAATGTTGAGGCTTAGTCTATCCAACTAGAACAATATCTAAATGTTGCAGATGAGTGTGACAATTAAATGTGGGGAGGAGGGACTTGCCCTCTGCTTTCAGTAGAAAGCCATTAAGGAAAAGAGGTAGAAGCAATTGCAAGTTCTTCCTGGCCACCCTTAGCAAAGCCCCTGGCTTTTCATGGTATCATTTTTGTTTTCCAGTCACTGGCTTCACACAGGTGTCATGAGCCCCTCACTAGTGTCATCATTCCAGAAATCATATGTATTATACATTATAGAGTGCTTTTCTAAATTATTGGGACTAAACAGTTTCAAGTGGGGAAAAAATAAAGAAATGGAGCTTTACCTTATAGAAACAGAAGTATTAACACTGTATCTGAAAACTAGGTTGATCTCATGGCTGGAAAACAGATCCTGTCAACTAATTCCAGTGCCTGTCTCCAAGATTTCATTACC
The DNA here is from genome assembly GCF_021613505.1 of Equus quagga. NCBI lineage: Eukaryota > Metazoa > Chordata > Mammalia > Perissodactyla > Equidae > Equus > Equus quagga. Next base: position 110,441,836 of record NC_060270.1, read on the forward strand.
TTTATTTCTGTCTTACGAGCCACTTACAGGTATGGAAATCAGTTTAAATACTGACACCAGTTCATCAGATTTTCCAGAATGCAGAAATGTAGTTCACCATGACTACAAGAGAAGAATGAGAAAATTCTTGGATTTTAGTTATACTGGAAAATTCATTTGTTTCTCTATAGAGTATTATACTTTTATGCTACTGAAAGAAAAATAACTCCAAGGTCATATGGGATTAGTAAACAACATGGGATTTGGGACTAGTTGGGTTTTAAATGTCTTCAGGTTAACAAAGTTAGGGTCCCTGTCTGTCAGTGACATAAATATCCAGAGTTGCTGCCTCGACCATGTCTGGCCATCTCACCTTCACAGCTGCCAGGCAGATCCCCAGCAGTGGCCACAACCCAAGCAGTGACCAGCAGAGTAGCCCGTGGAAGAGGAAAGACCAAAGCCGAGACCCCAGGAATAATCTCAGCGACCCCCAAGTAGCAGTTCTGCCGATAAACTAAGTCTACATGCGTATGCTGCTTCCCTAATGCTCGCCTATAAATAAATGCTATATTTGACATCTTTTTTTTTTTTTTTACTAAAAAGTCTCTCCTGAAATAGTGAACTGTAACATTCCTAGCAATGACAAAAGCAAAGTTGTATTCTAATGAAAAGCTAGGAATGATGAAATAATGAAGGCCATTAAAAGGTAATAAATAAGTAAATATTGACCTCTAAATTTCCTTAGGATTGTCAGGAAATGTCATTAATTTCGGAATTCTCCAAATATCCAGGAAATGCTGGAATTTTTTAAAAAATGGTGCAAGAACCCTTTATGCTTATATTAGGCATTTTCTAATAGGATAAATTCACTTCTTAAATTGAATGATGAGTAACAGTTAAATTCTTAACATTTAAATGAATAGTTTAACAAATTAGTTAACAAATTGGAGGTGCATGCAAAAATTCTATTATTTCCAGTTTAATTGCTATAATTAACTTTATTACTGTTGACCTAAAACAAATAAACAGCCAGTTATTTTACCAACAGAATGAGTTTATTCAGGAACAGCAAAGAATTGCAATTTGGGACATGCAGTCTATGGAGAACCATGCAGCAAGTCCGGAGAAACAAAGGAGAGAAATGTTCTTTTATGAAGTGGGGTGAGGCTGTTGTAAACTGAAGAGTCCGCTAGAGGAGACTGGGAGTTCAAAGTGTAGTGGCTTTTCATTGGCTGAGCTACGGCAGTCTCCCGTTGGCTAAGCTGTTGCTGGGCAAGGAGGAATTTCTTCCTTCTGTGGGAGTAGTAAGTATGTAGTATCACTTCCTGTCAAAATGCAAGTTACATCTCTTCCTGTCGGGGTCTCTAGTGTGCACTGAGTGGCACGTGTGTGACAGTTCTGTTTTCTGGCCTTCCAGCTACATTTTAAATGAGGTTTCTATTTAATTTTCACATCACAAACATTCATAAGGGATGGAACACTTGACAAAATAGTTCTCAATGTCACTAACAGCATTCAAAAGGTATTGATTAAGCACTTGCTGTGTACAGATACTGTACTATAGATAGATTGTGGACAAAACAGATACCATTCATCTGGTATGAAGAGCTAAAAAGATGCTGATGGTGACAGGGAGGGGGAAAAAAAGGAAAACAAGAAGGAGGAGAAATAAAGAAGAAAAGAGAATATTTACCATAGATATTAAAATATGCTATAAAATTACAAAAATCAAACCAAAAAAACCTCACAGAATTTTACTGGTACCAGAATAGACAAGTAAGGAAATGGAACAGAAAAGAAAAATATAAAATAAGCACAAGTATATCTAAGTATTTCTTATGATAAAGGTGAAATTTCAAATTAGTGGGGAAATAATTCAATTAATCATGCTGAGATGATTTGCTAAATTTTTGGAAAAAATAAAGTTCAGTCTTTGTCAAGAACTGTGAGAGTGTCAACAGTTTTACTCACTTGTAAATCCACAAGTTAGCCTGCATAGTTTCAGGAATGTTAGCACAAGACACAAGACTCCTGGGTCAGACACAAACTGCAATAGCAGTAGCCAGAAGATCAGCATTTGTACCAGTTCCCTGAGCCCCAATTCCCACAAGATCCAAAGAGGGCCAGAGGATACTTGCACATGCAGTGGGGTGTGCTATGGAGAGGAACCCTAAACTTAAGGAACTTCATTCTTTTGTAATTGGCGGTGAGCCTACCTGACCTCTGCCCTGGACGGAGGCATTATCTTTATTGTATTGGACAACCTACCAACCTGCCCTCTGCTCCTAAGGGGACATTGTCCCTATTTCCAAGGCTGTTCACTATGCAAACATCCTTGAAAAGATAGTTTAGAACAAAGGCAGTCAGTGCCTCTGCTCATGAGATGTGCAGCACAAGAGATACATGGAGAACTGTCTCCCAACAGTCGTTAACTAGTGCTTTATTTTAAAAGAATTCTAGATAGATTAAACAAAGAGTTCAAAGTAAAAAAAAAAGAAAGAAAGAACCCATAAAAAAACTAGGAGAAAATACTTATGAATGCTTCCGTACTTTTCAGATAGGGGGACTTTCCTAAACATAATTTCAAACGCAACCTAGAGGAAAAAGAATAATGCATTTAACTACATAAAAATTTAAAGGCTCTCCATGTCAAAGACTCCATGAAATAAATTAAATTGCACTGGGAAAATGAGAAGTCATTGTTTAATGGGTAAAAGGTTTCACTTTGGGAAGATGAAAAAGTTCTGGAGATGGATGGTGGTGATGTTTGCACAACAATATGAAGACACTGAACTGTACACTTGAAAATGGTTAAAATGGTAAGTTTTGCGTTGTGCATAATTTGCAAAAAAATATTAAATTGCAGGTATAAGCTAGAAATAATGTCTGTTGCATATATAAAGGCTAATATCCTTCCTATTTTTTCATTCAACAAATATGTATTGACTGCTCTGATGCACTGAGTACAGTAGATATCAAGACATTGTAGTCTTGCCTTCAAAAACTAGAATGAGCTCCCACAAGCTACTAAGAAAAAGAAAAGCATCCCAAAAAAGAAACGAAGAGAAGAGGCATGCACAGGCAATTCATACAAGAATACAAATTGATACGAAGTGGTCAAACTCACTGTTAATAAAACAGATTACAAACAAAATACCATTTTTACTTTCAGAATGGCAATTTTTTTCTTAAATAAAGTGCTCAGTGTTAGTAAGAATACAGGGAAATGTGTCCTCTCAAACTCTGCCAGTAGGAGTAATAATCAGCATGGGCTTCTTGGCCTGCAACCTGAATATCTACATCAAAAGGCTTAAAACAGTGCTTACTCCTCACGCCTCATAGGAATAGCTATACCCCTACAGGAATGTGTCCTGAGAGAATAGTCTGAGATATGTACAAAGTGTTTTTTGCAGCCTTGTATATAATAACACAAAACTGGAAATAATTTAAATGTTCAGTAGTAGGGCATTAATTAGGTATATTATGGTCTAGCCATACAATGAAATAGTATAGTATGGTCTTTAAAATGGCTCAAAAAGATAGAAAAGGAAGCCTGGCTGTAAAAAAGTATAAAACAACACTACTTTCAATTTTAAAATAAGTCTATGTAGCCATGAAAAATATTAGAAAGAAATATACTAGAAGTTTGGCAATGGTTGTCTTTCTGCGCTGAACATTTAATAGTTGTTATTAAAGGAAGGAAATGTTTAAGGGAAGAAAGTAACTGGCTCTTTTCACTTCACTAGGAATTTGTATTATTTATATTTGAAGAAACCTAATTATAGTTTAATTCATTCTCGAATGCAAAATGCTTTTCTGTGTAATCTTTTTAACATTGTCCAATCTTGTTTTAAATCATTCTGTTTCCTGTTAAAAGGTTCTAGGAATGGACTCTCCATCAGTCATCCAGAGGAAAGGTCTTATAAACTTCTTTATTAAGATACTTTAAAAATTATGGCATATCATTATAATGAACTATTATGCCACTATTAGAAATTAAAATCCTTAATTATGGCGAAAGGTGGGAAAACGTTTATGGTAAAATATTAAGCAAGAATGGCAGGATAAATATATATGATGTACATTATAGTTTCAACAATGTAATAAAATATATGGGAACATGAGAGGTAATAGGTATAAAGATGACTAGAGATGTACTGGGAGGGTGAGATTATGGATGATCAGGTTTAAGTTTACTTTTATGTTTTCATTTGAATTTTCAACAAATAAGGAAAAAGGGACTGTGTGAGAGTAGGAAGTGGATTACTATTGTGAAAGAAAAGTTAGATGATTCAGACCAAGCTTCATTGGAGCCTGCACCTTTGTCGGGTCACCACCTGTCAAGGGGTACAGCCTCAGCTTCACAAGTTCAACTCAGTTTAGTCAATCCATCAAGGGATGGTCTGCCTCTGGAAGACTGATAAGTATGTCAGTTTTCACAATGTTTTAACTCAAGAGCCTTTCCTTTGAAGTCACCAAAGTCTATGAAACACAGAGGGAGGGCCCTAGCTCTTCCTCTTCTCGCTCTCCAACCCCATACACCCTAACGCACCTCTGCTGAACTCCTAGGCCTTAAAGCAAGTTGAAACCTCTGTCTGCCTAATCTTACAGAAGACAGATTTATAAAACAGGATACCAATTCATTGTCAGTAAGGAAATCTAATAAGCAAACTTGAAGAAGATTAAGTTAAGATGACTGGGGAGGATGAAGTCAATGAGTTAGATGAGCGGTGAACACATTTCTCAAAGTGCTGGCTGAGAAGCACCCGCAGTATGACTGTGGCAGGCCAGGCATAGTCCTTGCAGAGCCCCACACTTACTCTATTCCAAGCTTACTGAGCAGAGTCTCTGAGGGTGGGGCCCAGGAGTTGTGCTGAGTCACACTCTCCAAAGAGAGTCTGTCACAAGGGAGAGGGTGTGGAGTTAGGATGGCCTGGTGCACCAGATGCATCAATGCCCCCTGCCCAGGGGGATGTTTTCCTAAAAGGCAGGACTGCTTGCATCAGGCTGCCTGAGCACCATCTTCTCATAACTGACAAATACTGTCTCCTTCAAAGTTTCTGCCTCAGTCACCATGATCCTCTGACCTTACGACATTGTCTCAGGGCGAGCAAAACACGAATAATTAGAATACTGCGCATCCTGTTAGTCATACATCCAGATGAGAGTTGCCAGAAACATCAGTTTCATCAGCCACATTTGCAAATAATTTCTTGGTAGTCTGAGAGATTGTTCCACAGATGCAATCATCTCATAAGCATAAGCATGCTTATGTTTTTCCAATTGCAGAGGAAGATATTTTCTTATTATGTTGTTAATTTTGGCTATACACTCTACTTGGGTTCTGAAAATCTGTATATACAATAAAAATCAATACTCTAAAGCTGAACTCTTAATAGAAAACAAGAATAAGATACTTCAAAACTCCTTTCCTTCCCAGCATTTTTTCTTTGACTGAAATTAAAACTTCTAAAGAAAAGGTAATGTTCAGGGCACTGCTTTTTTATTTCATTTCTGACAGCATAATTCAGAGCCTAAAACTTTGCATTAATTATATTATCCTTTTGATAATAAAAGAGATGCATCCAATTCTTTGAAACAGTTGTGGCCAGATGGAAGTAAAATGTGCATATGACAGTATCTATGAAAGTTGTTGGATTGACTGCCCTGGGGACCAGAACTTGAGATTTCTCTGCAAAGCAGAGCGTAGACAACAATGAAGGTTTTAACTCTGGTTGCCCAGTCTCTGTCACTGAGCCTCAGCCCTGCCCTGCTGGGGCCACCAGCTCCGGGTGGAAGAGCAATTTGGTCTCCCCTTGACTTAATCCTTGCCTGTCTGCAGAGACCTCACCAAGGGTGCCAATCGTAAGGATGGCTCTGGGTTTCAAACACCTGTCCACTAGGAACTAGGCTTATACCCCCAGCTCCTTTCATGCGGCCACAAGACAGACATCAGATGGTAGCAACTTCTGGTCCCTCCTGAACGGATCGATTGCATGGTGTCCAGCGGCTCCCTGTTACAGCCTCACTATTTTCCAGATACTGATCAGAGTGTGGAATTTTGAACATAGGCTAAAATAGCAAGCAAAATCTTTATCAGGAAGCCTTGCCAGAAACATAGGCGACATGGCTTTGGTTTCCTTTTGTTTGATTCTCACAACAAGCTTTTATTCTCCTTGTATTTATTTAGGTAGTTTTAAATTTTTGATTAACATTAATTTTGGGCATTGTTCCAAGCTCTTTACATTTATGAACTGTTTTAATCATCATAACACTATAAGGTATGCACTATTATTATCCCCACATTACAGATGAGAAAATGAGGCACAGAGAGGTTAAGTAAAGCATCCAAGGTCACAAAGTAGTAAGTGGCAGAGCTTGGATTCACACCGAGGCAGTCTGGCTCCAGAATCCTTGACTAAGGTATAACACCACTTGTTTTCCTCATTTTACAGATAAATAAACCCAGGCACTGAGAGGTTACTTGATTTACTCCAAGTCACACAGCTTGAACTTGCCTCTTCTAATTTTAAGTCCTGGCTCTTTCCGCTCTGACAGCTTTCGTGATGCTTGTGTTGGTGCCCTTGTTTGTGTCCCCCCAGCCTGTCATGTTTACTCCGAGGGCTCATCATATGATGTATGACCCACAAAACCTTGAAACTCCCAACGGTGAGTTTGTGGCTAACTCAAGGCTCTGCTTTCTGCCCAGGCTCCCCCAGCCTCGACCACCCTGAATGAAGAGACCATCAGGACCCTCTCAGGGAACTAACTGGGGCTAAGTCCTTTCCTGCCACACACAATAACAGGATCCTTGGGTCACTCATTTGTTCTTTCATTCAACGTATGTTTTATGAGGCTCTACTGACAAGCACCATGCTGGGTACTGGAGACTCAATGATGAGCAGGAGATGCCAAGGAACCGTGAAGGAGCCCAAAGGGTACATACAATAGAGGCAGCCACATTGAGAGGCAATTCCAATATCCAGCAGAAAGTGTCATAAGAGAGATGGGTAAGCTAGGATGTTGTGGAACTCAGAGGAGGAGCAGAAACCAGTGGAAGGCTCTCAGGAGATAGTGCCACCCGCCATCACCTCAGCACTCAGCACAAGCCAAAGGTCCACAGCAGGAAATCACTGTGTAAGATCACTAAGGCTCGTGGGTAGGATCTGAGGGGAGACGTTGTAATAGCCACTGAGAAGATCTAAGCAGGAACTGATGTGACCTAGGTTCAGTTCCCAGCACAAACATAAGTACTAACATTTATTGAGCTATTAATATGTGCTAAGCTTCTACTCGAATTATACTTGAATTACATTTATCTTAGTCAGCTCCGGCGGCTATAACAGAATACCATAGACTGAGAGGCTTAAACATCAGAAATGTATTTCTCACAGCTCTGGAGAGTGGCCACATCTAAGATCAAGATGCTCGCCGATTCTGTTCCTGGAGAGCTCTCTTCCTGGTTTGCTGAGGGTCGCTGTCTGGCTGTACCCTCACACGGCCGAGAGAAGGAGAGAGCAAGTTCTCTGGTCTCTTCTTATAGGAGCAGTAATTCCATCATGGGGGCGCCACCCTCACAACCTCATCCAAACCTAATTATCTCCTAAAGACCTCGCCTCCAAATACCATCACATCGGGCATTAGGGCTTGCACATAGGGATTTGGGGGTACACAAACGCTCAGTCCATAGCAATAGTCATGGCACGCTCACAGTAATGAGCTATGAGGCTGGTGTTACTGTTCCATTTCATAGATGAGCTACTGAGGCATAGAGAGGTCAAGCCATAAAGTAGGAGAGCCAGAATTTGAGCCCAGGTTAGTCTGACCAGCACCCATGCTCACTCTTACTCTGCTAGACTCCCTACCACACAGCACAGTGTCACACAGAGTATTTAATAAATGTTTGAGACGCTTGGTAGCCATTTTTTCACCTTCCCCTAGTACACGAGTTCTTAGCCCTGTTGCCTATTGGAATGACCTGGAAGGACTTTTAAAAAATTATCTCAGAAAAATGAAAGCTTATGTCCTCACACAAACCTGTACATGAATGTTTATAGCAGCCTTATCTGTAATAACCAAAAACTGGAAACAACCTATATGTCATTCAAGAAGTGAATGGATGAACTGTGTTATGTCCACACAGTGGAATACTATTGAGCAATAACAGGGAACAGACTATTGGTAAATGCGGCAACTTGAATGGATCTCAAGGGCATTATGCTGAGTGAGAAAAGTCAGTCCCAGGAGGCCACATACTGTATGACTCCATTTATATAACACTCTCATAATGACAAAATTAGAGAGGTGAAGAGCAGATTAGTGGTTGCCGGGGGTTGGGAGTGGTGAGGTGTGGGGGCTGGGTGTGACTCTAAAGGGTCGCATGACGGAGCCTCACAATGATGAAATAGTTCGGTATCTTGATTGTGGTGGTGGAAATCCACACATAGAACTATACACACACATTGTACCAGTGTCGCTTTTCTGGTTGTATGTACTATGCTTATGTAAGCATTGGGGGAAGGGTACAGGGGGCATCTCTGTACTATTTTTGCAGGTTCCTGTGAAGCTGTAATTATTTCTAAATAAAAAGTTTTTTTAAATGTCAGTGCCTGGGCCTCACAGATTCTGATTTAATGAGTCTGGGTGGGGTCTGAAGATCAGTAAGTTTGAAAAGTTCCCTAAATGATTCTCACCTGCAGCCAGAGTTGAGTCCCTCTGAGCCAGTGCCTGGAATCCTATGGTGGGAGGCACTCTTTTGAGTTGAGATACTGTCTTCAAGTGCCCCTAATAGAATGTAAGACGTTAGGAGATTCCCCAGCTGTCACCTGGCAGAGGACATGTCCATATCCCTGAGAGGCCAGGACATGACAGATCCTCGTTAATTATGAGGAGAAGGAGGGTGTCCTAAAGCAGAGAGAATGATCAGCAAGCAGCAGCATTAAATTCCCAATTTGCTCGTTCAGCCAGGCTCCTTGCTGACGTTACCTCTGCAAGTCTGAGCCCAGATGCCCACAGATGGATTCCAGGTGTTGTGTTAAGGCTTTCTTCCCCTTCTGGAGGCCCCAGTTAGCAGGTCCAGTTCCAAGGTCTTGTCTGTGTTGTAGTCTTTTTACCACAGCCACGTAGGAAGGGTCACTGAGTCCCAGAGCCAACGCTCGTTTACCATGTGATAAACTGTCTCTAGGACAGATCTCACGCAGAAAGGTGCCAAGTGTGTTTTCACCACCTTGCAACCCCATGTACGTTAGCATTTCCAAAGGGGTTATTAAATTGGTATTGATTAAGTGCAGGTCAAAAAATCAAGCACTTATGCTTGGCAGCTGGCAGCTCAGATTTCCGCTGAACATCTCCAAAACCTCCAAGAGTTTCCAATCAAGAAAGGAAATAGATATTGGGCGTCAGAAGCTCCCCAGGTCCCAGGTTCCCTGGGACCGCTATTGAGATGGGAACCACGTGTGCCCCCACGTTACACTGTGGCCACCCACAGAGCCTTCTGGGCAGCTGCAGGAGTGAGCCCTGGAATGCATTTTCTGGTAGCTGCATCTGGGTACGTGGCAGACTTGCTGGCTGCCTCTTTTTCTTTTTTATGGCCTCTTGGCTGTCTGTGCACAGAGATGTTCTGGCAGCTGGGGAGCCGCCCCAGGGCGGATTTGGGGTCGGAGTCCTGACGAGCAGCTTTGTTCTCTTAAACACTATTGTCATCCGACTCACCTATTACTGTGAATAATTTGCTAATTTTGGCCATAAAAACAAGTTCTTAGAAAATCTCCAGTAATGTGTCTTTTTATGTCGATGAGGGGAGTATTTTCCTGCCTTCTCTTTGTTTGATATGGTAATGAGCCTTGCAGCTTTATAGCCAGCCAGGAGTTAGAGCAGGGGAGAGAAAAAAAATTGTGTCCACCTTCAAGATGGCTTCGGCTCTCTTCTGCAAGGCTTTGAAGAATTAGTTCTTGGAAAACAAAGACTCCCAAAATAAATGAACATCAAATTAGAGTTCCCAGGGGGGTGCAAATACATTCTGGGTATTTACAAAACATACGTATTATGTAACACATGTTGCCTGATACCGATGTTGATGAGTCATCTAGGACAAAGTTCCCTTGTGAAAGGAATTAACTAAGAGGAAAAAGTAAAATCTTCATAAATCAGGTGAACCTCTGGGTCCGCATTCATTGTCCTAGTCAAGGCAGGTCTGCCTCCAAACACCCAGGGCCCTGGCGACCGCAGGCAAGTGAGGCGAGTCCAGGGCGAGCGCGTGGCGTCCCTGCTCTGGGCTTCCCCCTTCTGCTCTCTCCTGCAGGAATAGCGCCCTTTTTAGCAATTCCTGAAACCAACCTGTTCTGCTCACTCCCTGCCCCCAGGAGGGTTTCTGATAAAATCACTTACGTTTGTTGAAGGGTGGGTTGATTATACGTGAATGGGCAGAGGGTCCGTCAATGCATTACCCTAACTAGGTGTTTGCAATTTAAGATTTAAAGCCTTTGGGGGCGGGGGCGGGGCACAGCGGTAAAGTCCGCAGATTCTGCTTCAGGGGGCCTGGGGTTCGCTGGTTCGGATCCCGGGTGTGGACAGGGCACCGCTTGTCAAGCCATGCTGTGGTAGGCGTCCCACATATAAAGTAGAGGAAGATGGGCATGGGTGTTAGCTCAGGGCCAGTCTTTCTCAGCAAAAAGAGGAGGATTGGCAGCAGTTAGCTCAGGGCTAATCTTCCTCAAAAAAAAAAAAAGACTTAAAGCCTTTGTCCTATTTTCAGGTATTCCAAGAGGACAGGTGGGGCTGGGGGACAATAGAGGACTCCGTGATTCTTCGCTAAACTCAGCTGACCTGAAGTCAGCTTGACTTAGTGGCTCCAGGGCAGGGGATGTACAGTTTTTATTCACTCGCCCCTCTTAGGACCTGGGTCTTACACCATCACTGAGCTCCCATCCGGCTGGCTCCTCTCCCTCCCTCTCCTCTCCCTCTTGGCTCTCTGCCCCCACTAGTCCCCTTCCCCCATTCACTGCCCCCTCCCCATATCAGTCTTCCCACTCCCCCTTCTCTCCTGTCCCTTCCTCGTACCCTAACTTCTTCCCAGCTTCACCCCACATTCCCAGGTGCACATTTTGTTTCCCAGCACAGCTGATGCTATTTTCCCTTCTGCCTAATGCTATCTTAAACCCCGTAAGCCTACTTTTCGAATGTCCTGAAATCCAGCCCCTCGTCTCCTGTGGTAGAAAGAGTTCTTGTGCTGTCAGTCCGGAGAGCCTGAGTTCTGGCCCAGACTCCCACACCAACTGCTGGGTGACCTTGCGTGAGTCACTCACCTTCTCTGGGCCTCAGCGTCCACATCTGTAGAAGAATAGACTGAATTTCAAGGCCTGTCTCTACTCTGAAAGTTTACTCTGAAAGAAACAACGTTTCTTTGAAAAAGAAAAGTGTCATCACTTCAGACTTTAAAAGGAAGGGAATCTTGACACCCGCTACAACACGGATGAACCTCGAGGACATTATGCTGAGTGAAACAAGCCAGTCACAGAAAGACAAATATTGTATGATTCCACTTAAATGAGGTACCTAGAGCAGTCAAACTCAGAAAGAGAAAGTGCAGTGGTGGGTGCCAAAGGCTGGGGAGATGGGGTATTGTTGTTCAATGGCCACAGAGCTTCAGTTTTGCAAGATAAAAAAGTTCTGGAGATTGGCTGCACACAACAATGTGAATATACTTACCACTACTAAACTGTACATTTAAAAAAATTAAGATGGTAAATTTTATGTTGTGTTTTTTGTCACAATTAAAACTTTTTTTAAAAAGCTTCTCAAATTTAATATATCCAAAAAGAAGGGTTATTCCTGTGCATTGGAAACCAGAAAGAAAGAAAAGCAGAAGCAAAAAGAACGCATCCCGTATTACACAGGTGAAGAAAATGAGGCCCAGAGTGGTCAAGAGCTTTGCTCAGTGTCACACAGCTATGCCATTTGCACAGACAGGGGGCTGGACTTCTTACTATTTTGTAATCAAAATAGGAAAGTTAAAGAACTCCGTGTCTCCCTATATTGCCTTCCGAAGAAAATGGTGTTACCTCTTCACATTATGCCAAGGGAGCAGAGCAATATGTAGTTTCGTCAATGTTAATTAGGTTTGTGGAGAACAAAACACACACGGGTATTCCATATAGTTCTTCCTTTCAGACTTAAATTTAACCCATTGTTTTCTTAAGTTGTTGAAGTCTGAAGAATAGCATCTCCGTTAAGGCAAATGACTGGAAAATTATAAAACCCTCTCCTGGGGCCAGGCTGGGAGTCCAGGGCGCTGCCCACTTGGCAGACACTCCCTGGTAAACACAGACAAAGATGCCGTTGCCTCAGGAGGCCCATGGGAGTGGGAGGGTGACCTACCCACCCTGGGGCCTCTCAGGGCTGGGGTTTCAGGCATCTATCTAAAGCACTTCATAATGACGCTGGGACCTGAGGGCACCTTTCTAAACTATCAAGCAAAATTAATGCTTTCTGCAGCTTAAAAATCCATCCTGGAGCTGGCTGGTGGCATAGTGGTTAAGTTCTCAGTCTCCGCTTCTGTGGCCTGGGGTTCAGCGGTTCAGATCCCGGCCATGGACCTACATACCACTCAAGCCATGCTGTGGTGGCATCCCACATACAAAATAGAGGAAGATAATTAGCTCAGCAACAATCTTCCTCAAGCAAAAAGAGGAAGATTGGCTATAGATGTTAGCTGAGGGCCAATCTTCCTCACCAAAAAGAGAAAAAAAAATCACACCCATCCTAATGAAATAAGCAGAACATATTGCCATTATGGATGAAATAATAATTGTTCTAAAGGGTCAGCTAAGTTAGGAGAGTGCCCCAAAGGTATTCAAAAGTCAGTGAATCCAAAACCAGGCAGCAATGCCCCAATTTTCAGCATCTATTCCAGAAACAGGTAAATAAATTTCCCATTTATTAGTGTCAGATAGAAGAAAAGGTACTGAGTAACTGAAAAAGTGCTTCTGGTACAGAATCCAGGTTTTATATTTAAAATAGAATGTTTAGGTTAAGTAAATATTAACCTCAAAAATGTTGCAGGTTTAATCAGAGTTTCACTCTGTGGTTAGGAGTGAAGGGAAATGATAACAATCAACTGTGAACATGCACAGGCAGCGCCACACAGAAACAGCATCAGACCTCATCTCTTTTATGGGGCTTGTAGAAGGCTGGCCACCACATGATGACCCCACCACGTGCCTGACTGCCCTTTATGTACAAGTGAAAATTCAGATGATTAACTTTGATTTTAGAATTTAGTTTTATGTGCTTCATTTGTGTGAACTTAATAATTTGAGGACTGATGATAACCTTTTCTTAAACTGAATGGAATTTCACCGGTCTGGAAATTGGCTGTTCCATGTCCTCCTTGGTCAGTGAAGGGACAGTGCAAAGGACACTCCTCCTTGGTTCGATGGTATGTAGAGTTGGCATGTAGATTAAGATGTCATGAGGACTGGGCAAAAATTGGCATACTTTGGGACAAAACGCACACGCACACTCCAAAATAATTAAATCCCTAGAACGGTGAGCTGCTGGAGAGAAGGAAAAAAGGCTGGATGCCCCTCTGGAGACTTTCCTCCCAAGTCACTTGTGACTTGAGAAATAGCTCCCCCGGGAGGTTATTTATTGTTGAAGACATACAATTGGTTATTTGTTGAATATTTTACTGGAAAAGGCCCTAAGAGGTCATTTAACCCAAACCCCTTAGTACGGATAGATTCATCTGTGCCTCCTTGCAACTCAATAAATGTTTGAGCCCACCTACCACCCACAGAGCAGTGCACTAGAATAGCGGAAAGCCAAGATGCATCTGTCATTTTACGGTATTGGATTACATGACCTTCAAAATATCAGCCAGATCAAAATTGCTAAAATTGCAGTTTAAGGTTCTGTGGGAGAGATTAATTGGAAAAGGGAAAGCTAAGAAGGCTTCTTAGAGCGGTGCTGTCCAGCAGGACGTGGCTCCTGAGCACTGAAATGTGGCAAGATTAAAGAACTGAATTTTCAATTTAATCATTTTAACTTTAAATGTAAATAGTCACGTGTGGCCATTGGCTACCATATTGGACAGCAGAGTCTTAGAAGATGTGAGATTTGAGCTGGGCTTTAGCGAGGAGAGGTAGCAGTTTGATAGATACAGAAAATGAAAATTCCAAGCAAAGCCCAGTGCTTGTGAAAGTTCACGGAGGTAGGAAAGCTTCAGGCTTGGCCAAGTGAAGATTTACTATCTGGTAAGACTGGAATGAAAGGTAGAATGAAATGGAAGATAAGGTAGGAAGATTGAAAACTATGCACCATCTTGAATGCAAGCCCAGAAAGCATACAGTTAATTCCATATTCAGTGAGTAGGCATTTAAGGTTTCTGAGCAAGTTTAAAAATTTGAGGTGCTCCAGTGTTAGAAAGGTAATCATCAGATAATGTGCAACATGGATTTGAGGGCTGTTTTGATTACCTATTGCTGTATAAGAAACCACCCTACACTGAGCGGAGTAAAACAACAGCCATTTCATCGTGCTCATGGATTTTCTGGGTCAAGAATTTGTACAGAGCACAGAGAGGATGGCTCATCCCTCCTTCCTGATGTCTGGCGCCTCAGCTAGAGTGACTCAAACAGCTGGGGCTGGAGTCACCCACAGGCTTCTTCACTCGCATGTTGGCTCCTGGGCTGGGATGACTCAAAGGCTATCTTCACTGGGACTGTTGGCCAGAGCACATCTAGGTAGCCTCTTATGTGGCTTGGGCTTCTCACAGCCGGGTTACAAGAGGGAGAGGTCCAAAGGCGAGACTCTTGAGAGTGAGCATTCCAAGAGAAGCAGGTAGGGCCACTTGGCTTTTACTGACCTAGCCTTGGAAGTCACTTCTGCTGCATTCTTTTGGTTATAAGCAAGTCACTAAGGCCAGCCAGATTGTGGGATGAGAGATATTGTTGGGCTCATCTCTGGAAAATACAGTCTGCCACAAAGACCATAAATGGGAGTTGAGAGATAATGAAGGCTTCAACCAGAAAGACGAAAGTGGGAAAAGAAAGGAGAAGTAAGAGTAAAAACTGGCTGACAGCACGGAAATGGAACTAGCAGTGATGGAATTGGGGAGTAAAGAAGGAGGGAACTCAGATGAATTTGAACATGAACCAATTTGAAAATTGCCAATCAGAAATCTTAGAAGATGAGTTGTTTTGGAAAGTGGGATGAGGGGCTGTTTCCTGGGGATATATTTATTTTGGAGATCTGGTGGGACATTCTTGAGGAGATATCAAGGAGGAGAATAGTAATGCAGGCCTGGAGCTTAGAGAAAGGTCAAGGTTAAAGCTGGAGACAGACTTGGGAGACATGAGTGAAGGAGATGGTCAAGGGAGTGCGCATGTGAGAACACAGTAAATACTGATTGAATGGCATAACCCAACTGTAGCTGGGACCAGAGTGACTGGACCGAAATTAGGGTTTATAATGAGAAGACAGAACACATCAGTCCTTGGGCCATTACCTGAAGGAGAAGTGAGGGTCCAGGAACAGAGAGCAGGAGTTAAAGTGAAGCAACTTCAGAATCAGCAAATGTAGCAGATATTTGGCTTGGCTCATTTAGTAGCTATTCCAGCCAATATGACCTCAACAAAATAATTAAATTACCAAAAAAAAAAAAAGAAAGAAAAAGAAAAAAGTAGCTATTCCAATCTCTTCCTACACCAGAAAGCTAAAAACTCTATTTCCCAGGCTCTCTTTCAGCTAGGGTTCCAGATATATGACTCAGATTGTGCCGATCAGATGCAGCATACCAAATTTGGAAGACAGAAGTAAACAATTGTGAGGCAGGAACCGTGCTTCTGCTGCCCCTACCAGTAAGAGCAGTTGTGATACATTTGTTTTTTTCTATGACAGTTGTAACAGAGGTCCTAAGGTCACAGCCCTATATACATAGTTGTCAAGAGGCAAGGTACAGATCACGACAGAGGTGGCATGATTCTAAAGCTGAGCAGCTGTCACTGTGGCTTCCCAGTAGGCAGGTGGCTTTCTAATTCCACAGCCTCCTGATTCTGGCAGCAGCGGTGGTTCCCTTGTCAACCCAGGTCTGTGGTGTGGCTTTGGGGGTCATTCCCGAAAGCTCAGCTGGGACTTAGTTTCTTCCGCCCTCCAGTTGATCTGCAAGACATTGAACACCTTGTAATAAGTCCCTTTCTGCTTAAACTAAGTAAAATGGACACTGTTCACTGTTACTAACCCTCACTGATACAGTAAGCAGAGACAATGGTGATCCTGGTGGAGGTCTTGGAGCATCCTGTAGCATCCACCTAGGAGACCTTCAGAAAAATAACAAATGAGAGGGATTTCAGGGAGCAGCCATGAAGAGGCTGCGAAGAGAGAAGAGAGCAAGTGGAGAGGGGAATCAGTGCTAGTTCCCTGAAAGGGAGCACCTACGTCTGAGTGATTCTGCAGGGGAAGGTACAGGGTGAAGACAACAGTTCCTACTGAAACTAACCCCTGATCCTAGAACCCAAATAGAAAGGGAACTGTTTCTCAAGACCAAAAAGCCCATGGGTGAGACTCTTGCCAGAACTAGAGGAAGTAGAGCTGACCTGTGAAACGGAACTGAGGACACGCAGAGACCTCATATTTGTGTTAGTCTACCCCTAGCTGGACCCCTAAAGATATTGGACTAATATTTACTTATATCCCCAAAACTGGAGCCTTAAAACTTCCAAGGTAAATAGCTGATAGTTTGTGCCCCCTGCTGGCTTGGGTTGAGGGTAAGGGGGGAGAAAAGAAGAGTCTAGAAGTGAGAGAAAAGTCAGGAATCTGGGCTATAATCCTTGAGGCAAAAGCTCATATTTCTCCTTGGGTAAAACCAGACAGCAAAGATTTCATATGGGACTAACATTTTCACCACGAGGCAAATAACAGACAACTTGTAATGTGGCCAAAAATTATGTCCGATTTGTTATTTAATAATATCACTGCAGACCCACATGCACATTTAATTGTTTTTTAAATAATAGACAGAGATTTGCTTTCACTCGGGAGGCACTCTGCTGTGAGGGTTAAAAGGTTGCCCTCTGGAGTAATGTTACCTGGAGTCAATTCCGGCAACAAGATGTAGGATCTTGGGCAAACTTAACCCCTCTGCTACAATCTCCCCAACTATAAAATAGAGTTGGTGGGAAATTCGGTGAGATCCCACACTGTTGCCATGGGCAGCAGCATCATGGCCCTCCCGCCACACGGTCATATAAGCACACTGTGAGCAAAAGTGCCTGTGTGCGCACAGACAGGGCACCTGTGGCCACCCAGCAGACTGCTCTCAGCAAACCAGAGCAGACCCAGGATGCAAACCCGTGACCTCACCAGCACTCCTTTCTCCAGCCTGTTAGCCAACCCTACCCCCTCCATCCTGGGTGCTGGATTTAGAAGGTTGGAAACAGGGGGTCCAGAGTTTATTTGCATTTCTTGATATGCAGACAGAAGCTTTAATAGGCTTGCATCTAAAGTAATTTTCCCATATATTAATGCATGTTTTTATTTTAATGCTATATCCAGATCAAATTTCCAGAAATTTATGTATAAATTTATATGTAAATTCTGTATAAGTATTGTTTAGCTTAAAAGAAAGATTTACTACTTTCATCTCTTTTAAGAGACTAAGTGCCACCACAAATGGGTATTAGGACATGGAGCATCTTTCCTTTCAACCCTCATGTTCCCTATCCACATTAGAGAAATAACGTATGCACGACTCAGCTCTTTCACTGTGATGTGCGATCTCAGGAAGCCACCTCACTCTTTTGGGCCTTCCTTCCTTTATCAGCCCTCGAAATCCTCCCCTTGGTCCTGTGACCCAACTGCGGCTCCTTTATGACCTCTCTTTTTCTCAGAACTGGATTCTAAATTCTCCAAGGGCAGAGCGCGTCTGCCTCATCGCTGGGCTCCTCCACCGCGCCTGCGCCCCCCTGGGCGTGCGTCCTCCGCGCTCAGTAAAGATTTAGTCCTTCGCGTCCAGCAGCAAAGACGGAAGATGAAACCACAGAATGGTGCCACGGCTTCTGCAGGCTCCTGCCGTGGCCTTCAGTCCTTAGACTTTTCTGTGCCTTTGTTTCTTCTGACATCAAGTGGTTCTCATCACAAATCAAAACATGGCACATGGGGTTATTTTAAAACATGAATATTAATAACTAAACTAAATAGGAAAGAATATGCTTAATGAAGGAAGTTTGCTACTGTCTTTTCCTAAGATACGTCTTTTGTAAGGGGGCCTTGTCTGT
Organism: Equus quagga; assembly: GCF_021613505.1. Taxonomy (NCBI): domain Eukaryota; kingdom Metazoa; phylum Chordata; class Mammalia; order Perissodactyla; family Equidae; genus Equus; species Equus quagga. The sequence continues at coordinate 110,460,087 of NC_060270.1, forward strand.
GCCTAAAGGGCACGCATATCCATGGCAGTGCTATTGAAAATTTTATATGCCCCAAAAAAGCATGTTTGTTTGGGGACCCCCCTCCCATGGGCGGCAGATGGCCCCCCAAGGCTCCTGCCCCTGCCCCGCATGACAGTCCCCCAGCAGGACATTAGCACTGCCCCCTCCTTACAAGATAAGAAGGGAAGGAGAGGAGCCTCATGCTTGTCTGAGGAAATCCAAGCGCCGGCAGAGTGGACGAGGAGGCGGGGCTTGAGTGTGGGAGGCTTGAATGTGACCCAGGGAGAAGGCCTGGCACAATCAGGTGTGAGCATCCTGATCTGCCACCAACTTCCCACTGCACTTTTAATGTGGGCCCCCTGCTTCCCCCTCAGCAGTGACTTTATCTTCTATTTTCAAGTAAATAAAGAAGCAGCTTCCCTCCTGAGTGTCCTCGGCATTGCCCATTGCTGGGTGGAAGTTCTCTCCTGCGGTTAACTTGGTTGCTTCTCTCTGCGGGGGAAGAGATTCCTCTCCTCGTTGGAGGAAGCCCTCCCACCTCTGCTGCAAAGCCCCACTTTCTAGGCTCCCCACCTCCAACTGCCCCCTCTTTCTAGCATTTCCTTTTTACCACATCCTAAAACACAGACTCAACACTTTTGCCCTGACCTTGCTATCTGAGCTAGCTGCTTCTGAAACTCATAATCCACTTCCTGTCCCCACCTCAGTTCTGAAAGTGGGTCCTCAAAGCTTCCTCTCGAAGCAAACAGACCATGTTTCTTATTCCCCTTTCCTCTACCCGGTCACCACTGCCCCCAATGCCCTTGGACAGCCCTGGGGTCTTGCTCATTCTCCCACCTCCACCGGGTTGCTTCCTCTTGCCTCTCTCTTTTTCCTTTGGCTGCTTTGATGGTTCTTCTCCCTGTGTTCATCTTTTTTTTTTTTTCAGGAAGATTAGCCCTGAACTAACTGCTGCCAATCCTCCTCTTTTTGCTGAGGAAGACTGGCCCTGAGCTAACGTCCGTGCCCATCTTCCTCTACTTTATATGTGGGACTCCTACCACAGCGTGGCGTGCCAAGTGGTGCCATGCCCGCACCTGGGATCCAAACCGGCGAACAGTGTCCGTGAAGTGGAACGTTCACACTTAACCTCTGCGCCACCGGCCGGCCCCTGTTCATCTTTTAATTGTGGTTTCCCTCAAAATTCTGCTGTAGCTTTTCTCTACCTGCTCGATCTCCCCTCAGCCCAAGGAGCTCACTTATTCAGCCATCACCACTCACCAAACGTTCCCGAGTCCTGACCCCTCGCCGCCCTATCGCTGTGCTGCCACTTGCCGCACTTCCAGCTTTCTGCAAGCTTTTCCCCGTGAACATCCAGCCCAGATCTCAGACTCAACAGCCCCAAAATGAATTCACTACTTCTACTTAACTCCAAACTGTCTCCCATCCTTATTCTCCCACTTTTGTCAGCAACTGAACCATTCTTGTTGCTTCACAGGCTGAAACCTTGGGATCCTTTTAGGTTTTTTTTTAACAGCTTTATTGAGACATAATCATTCACCATACAATTCACCCATCTAAAGTGCAATGGTTTTTAGCATAGTCACAGAGTTGTGCAACCATCACCACAATCAATTTTAGAATATTTTACCCCCACCAAAGGAAAAAAGCAATCATTCCCTATTCTCCCCTCCCTCCAGCCCCTGGCCACCACTATTCTACCTTCTGTCTGTGAATTTGTCTATTCCAGACCTTTCATGCAAACGGAAACATACTATACGTGATCTTTTGTGACTGGTTTCTTTCACTTGGCATGATGTTTTCAAAATTCATCCATGTCGTAACGTGTATCAGTATTTCATTCCTTTTTACAGCTGAATAATATTCCATTGTAAAAATGTAACACATTTTATTTATCTGTTCATCAGTTCATGGACACTTGGGTGGTTTCTACCTTTTGGCCATTGAGAATAATGCTGCTATGATATTCATGTACGAGCTTTTGTGTGGACATTAGATTTTCAATTATCTCTGATACAGACTTAGGAGTAGAATTTTCACTCCATGTTTAACACTTGCGGAACTCAAATTGTTTTTCAAAGTGGCTGTACCATTTGACATTCCTGCCAGCAGTGTGCGAGTGTTCCAGTTTCACCACATCGCTGCCAACACTTGCTATTATCTTTCTCGCCACAGCCATCCTAGTAGTGGATGGGCTGGAGTGGTTCAGAGAGGCTTATCCAGGAGCAGGGGTTTGGAGGAGACTTTAAGGCCTATAGGATTTTAATGGGATGCAAAGAAAGGAACACAATGGAGGAGGAAAGGACAGCAAGGAGAGAACTCCCCTTTCACTGAGAAGCTGAATAACCATGGAAGATGAAGTTTTGCGTCTTTGATTTGCTGGTGTAGACAGGGTAAGGCCAGATTAGAGAAGTCAAGGAGAGGAGTTTGGCCCCCGACGCTATATATATAGGAGTTTATTGTAGGCTCCTGAGCAGGTGAATTACATGAATTCAATTCCATTTCTTAATTGGTTTTCTCACTTGGTTTTGATTTGTGTTTCAGTGGTGGCTAATATGTGGAGCATCTTTTCATGTGCTTATTTGCCTTTTGTATATCTATTTTGGAGACATGTCTATTCAAATCTTTTTCCTAATTTTTAATTGGGTTAGTTGTCTTTTTATTGTTGAGTTACAAGAGCTCTTTATACATTATAGACACAAGTCTCTATTAGAGACATAATTCACAAATATTTTTCTCCCATTCTGTGGGTTGTCTTTTCACTTTCTTGACGATATCCTTTGAAGCACAAAGTTTTAAATTTTGATGAAAGTCTATTTTATCTTTTGTCACTTGTGCTGTTGGTGTATCTAAGAAGGCTCAGCCTACCCCAAGGTCCTGAAGCCTTACTCCTGTGTTTTCTTCTATGAGTTTTATAGTTCAACTCTTACATTTAGGTCTATGATCCATTTAGAGTTAGTTTTTACATCTGGTGTCAGGAAGATGTCCAACATCATTCTTTTACATGTAGATATCCAGTTGTCCCAGCACCACTTGTCAAAAGAAGGATCTTCTTCATTTTTCCCTTCATTTTATCTCTTATTCCAACCTGTCATCAAGTTTTCCTTTTTCCCTTTAAACTGTCTGTATCTCTTTCACTACCACTACCAGTTCCCAGTGGAGGCCTTCAGCATCTTACACCTAGATAATTTCATCTACGTCTATCCTTCCAAGCTCTCAGCAAGGCAACCCTCCCAGGGAAGGAAATTTAAGAAATGGAATTGAATTCATGTAATTCACCTGCTCAGGAGCCTACAATAAACTCCTATATATACAGCGTCGGGGCCAAACTCCTCTCCTTGACTTCTCTAATCTGGCCTTACCCTGTCTCCACCAGCAAATCAAAGACGCAAAACTTCATCTTCCATGGTCATTCAGCTTCTCAGTGAAAGGGGAGTTCTCTCCTTGCTGTCCTTTCCTCCTCCATTGCGTTCCTTTCTTTGCATCCCATTAAAATCCTATAGGCCTTAAAGTCTCCTCCAAACCCCTGCTCCTGGATAAGCCTCTCTGAACCACTCCAGCCCTCACCAAAGCTCTCCTCTGAATCCCTACTGCGTTTGTGTGTTCTGTAACACCAAACAATCACTATGCAGATGACACTGGTAGACACAATTCCACTCTACCACCCAACACCAATGAGCGTTTATTGAACAGCTGCGGAAGTTCCCAGCACTGTGCAGGCATGACGCGTATCATGCAAATGCTGTTCCCTCTTGCCATCATATGGAGGAATCGAATCCAATGGGATAAAGGACCCCCCTAGATCTAGAATTCCACTCCTCCATCCATCGTAAACTGACCTAATTCTGAAGTTTAAGCTTCAAGTTAACTCAAGGTTTCCAGTTGAGGAAACTTTCCAGGCTAGCGTTTTCCAAAGATTCCCAGTATTATTATTTCTTGAGACTGAAACACCCTTGGTCAGCTGTATCAATGATGGAGCCCCTGTTTCAGACACAAGCGTTAGGGCATCTGCTGCTTAAACTGGGAGACCACTCCAAATCCTCAAAGCCAGCTTTGAGAGTATTAGATTGCAACTCCTCCCCGTCACCACCATTTAAAAAAAAATCTTTCAAATTGAAGAGGCAAAGTTTGATCCTGTCCATGTTGGGAGCCGAGAACAATGCAGCTTTCTGCTCTAGCTCGACTTCAAAAGACTGCCAAGCGACCGCTCTAAGAATACTTGGTTGGAGATGACTGAAGAAATGCACAGGCTTCCTCCTGCGACTCGGTGCCCCGCTAGCACCAGGGCAGTTCCTTCCTCTCCCAGCACCTTAATAAAGCAACGACTGGTACTGTGTTAACCAGGCAGATGCGGGCAACTGGAAGGTTGAACCTTTCACAGAGGGGGCGAGATCTGGGCGGATAAGCAACACCCTGCTGTAAAGAGAACTAAGAATTTGTAGTAATGACCTAAATAATGTATAGGTTTTTTTAAAAAAAAAATCAATTGGAGATGGATGACTGGTCGGATTGATTCCAGAGGCGTGAGTCGCAGGTTGCTGCAAGAAAATGCAGGAAGTGAGGTACCAGACTCGGGCACGAAGCAGCCACCCCAGAGTTCTCAGCACTCTTTCTGGAGTGGATCCCCAAGTGCGCAGCGAAGGTCCGCCCACCGCGCGAGGGCCTCTGTGGGTCCACCCGCTCGCCTCTTCTCGCAGGTGGCACCGGCTTAGCGCTCTCCGCCCGCCAGCGAAGAAACGGCAACGCAAACTTGCCGGCCTTGGAACCCTGCTATTTGGAGAGCGGCCCCGCCGCGCCAGCCGCTGCCGGAGGCTGGTATTCAACCTCCCCGCCCCCCGCCGCGGCTAAAGTTTGCTCCCTATTCGCCGATCTCCCCCCACCTCCGCCCTCGGGCTGGAGGACCACAGAGGAGTTCCTGGGTCCTCCGTGCACAAACACGCCCACCAACAAAAGAAAGCCCATTAAATCTTCCCTCCTCTGAACTCGCGCCCCAGCGGATACCTCTTTGAACTGACCCCCGCCCCCGCAGCCCCCGCAGCCCCTGCGCTGTCTGGGGCTCGCCCGGCCCTCCTGGGCTCCCTCCCTCCCTCTTGGCTGCACACTTTTGCAGCGCGCTTGGTCTTTGATGTCTCTTTACATTATGGCAGAACAGCCACACGCTCTTCCCGGGCGCGGGGCTTTGTGTAACGGAACTGACATTTGGCCTTGATACCTGTATCTCTTGGTGATTGCAACAAATTTCTAAAATAAATATTGTACTTTGATCTCCCGGCATTGCATTTTTAATGGACGCTCCGAACATCACTTCATTAAGAATAAGTTTTTTGGGAGCCCCGAGTGCAAAGGGAGGGAGGCTACACAGCAGTTGGTAAAAGTCTCCCTCCAAACTTCAGCTCTCGCCTGGGAGGGCGGGAATCCTGGCGGGGCTTCACAAATAGAGGTGAGGCCGAGAGCAAGGACTTGGAACACTCAAGACAGGGCCTGCTGTGGGCCCCGCACTGTCCTAAAGACTTTGCATGCATTTCCTCTTTTAAGCCTACAAGCATTCTACAAGGTGAGCAATACTAAAGCCGCCATTTTACAAATTGGGAAACTGAGGCACAGAGGTTGAGTAACTTGCTCGCCAAGGTCACCAACTAGAAAGTGGTAACCAGAAATCTGGCTTCAGATTTTTCAGTCCGAGCTTTTAACCACCAAGCCACTACTCTCGCCCTGCTTGTGGTTTAATTGGATAATGTGGGCATCTTGGAGAAAAAGTTCTCTCCTGTAACAACTATGTAGATACGTTGGCTTTCCTTGCCTTTTTGTTAAAACAGCAAACTGATTCGGCAAATGAGAATGCCTTCCAGCCCGCTTGGCCCAGCCCGGCCCGCCTCCTGGGGACTGGCGGGTTCGAAGAGCTCAAAGGAGCGTGAGAGGAGACACGCTAGACCCGCTTCGACAGTGCCGACGTGTGCCTGTGCGGGTATGCGCCACCGGACTCCCTGCCTCTGACTTGCAACCGGGAAAGGGTTCCTTCGGGTCCCAGGCTGCGCGGGGCCTCGACCCGGTGGAAAGGAGTAGATCTGCCGGGCCTCGGAGCAAAACACTGAGTCCCCTCCCTTGCCCGGTCCCAGAGCATCCGGACCTCATCTTCAGGAGCCAGACCGCGGTGGCCAAGCTGTGCGGTCACTGCTCGTGGTTCTCGGGGTGCACCTTGCTGGAGAGAAGAGGGGCGTGCGAAGTGCTCATAGTATCTGGGCTCCTTGCGGCCCGGTCGTTTTCAGCAAGATGCTTTTATTTCGTTGGCGGGCCCTGGACATGGGGAAATGAGGGCCTGGTGGCGGAGTGTCCTGACCCCTAATGGGAATGCAGAAGGCACCAATATACAGCCCAGACTCCGAATCAGAAGTCTGTTGGAGTTGGGCTGATGGCTGGCGCCGAAAGGCGAGTTGGCCCCCCGGTCCATCCTCTCTTGTTACTCCTGGCCGCAGTGCGGTCCCTTGGAGGACCATGAGCGAGAAGGCCGGGCGCGAGATGGCTCGGAATGGATCCCCTGCACGGTCCGCGGCCTCGGCGAGAGGAGCCGGTGTCCACCGGAGGCCGGCTGCGGGGCCGGGGCGGCCGAACCCAGGCCGTCCATTCGGTTGCGCGGTCACCTGAGCCGGGCCGCCGGCCGGCGGCCTCTGACGGTTCCAGTCCCCCTAATCCCTCCAGCGCCGGGAGGACCCGCGGCGCCCCGCCTGCCTCTTCCTGCTTCCCCTCCTCGCTCCCGGGGAGGAAATCCCGGGGTCCTCACCACCCCGACAGGATGCAGGCAGGTGGCCCAAGGTCCCTCGTCGGCCAGCCGCGGCAGGCCACCGAGGGTTTGGGGGAACACACTCTGCTGCGCGTTTCCCTGACCCGGGCGAAGCACGCCCTGCGCCTGAAGAACTTTCTTTTCTTTCTAAAGGTGATGGGAAGAACAGTTTTTGACTTTTCTTTCCGGTCAGAGGGTCTCACATTATTCGTGGTTGGTTCAACAAAAGGCTTCCTCGACCGCGCCTTTCTTTTCTCGAGCAGCTAGTTCCCTGGTAGGTCTGCGCGGCTTGCAGGAGCGCGCGCTCGCTTGGCGGGGCTTAGGGGACACGGTGCTCGCATCGCTGGCGGCCTTCGGCGGGGCCCGATCGCGCTCAGCCGCCGTCCCGGCCCTCCACCGGAGCGCAGGGCTGCCCGCCTGGAGCGAGAAGAGCGAGACGGCAAAAAATCTTCCCTCTGGTGTATATTATGGGTTGCCTGGGTTTCTTGCCAAGCTTAGCATTGGGGGTAAGCGTGGCACTGGTGTTTTTCCTGGGCTCACTATTAGCAAAAGTTGTGGCGCGAGAAAACTTCCAGGTCGCCAGCAGGAACGTCACAAGAGGGCCCCCGTCGCTTATCAGTCGGGCAGCCCCGGAGCGTGTGCGCCACCCACCGCCGCCCTGGGCGGCCGCCCGGCCCCGCCCCGGGTCACAGCCCTGCCCGCCGCTCCACCGCGCCAGGCGGGTGGGCACGCTGCCGGCGGGGCGCGGTGTGTCCCACGCCCCGCCCCGGGAATTCCCTCGGGTCCGCGGGGTGCGCGGGCTGGTGCGCGGGCTGCTCGGGTGCAGGGTGTGTAAGTGCGGGGGGAGGGGAGAATTACCCTCATCTCTGTCTCAGAGTTCCGCGCCTGGAAGCCAGAGGCAGATTTCTCTGGAGATAACAAAGACACTTTGTCACTTCGTGCACTGCCTCGGTGCAAATCTTTAATTGCAAGGGAGTGTGTGTGGGTTGAGGGGGAGGGGGATCGAGTGTCTCAAGCAACCCAAGCGCGGGTCTCCAGGCGGCAAGGCCCCCTTTGATCAGGAAAATCCAATTATTTGTGTATATACATTTCCCACATAGTGATTACTTCATTAATTGTCCCGCCTTTATCTCCTCCCTTCCCATCCCCCTTAATAATCAGTTCTTTTATCCAGACCAACAAACACACCATAGGAGCTTTGTGGATTCAAAGGATTTGCTTTCGCTTCTGAAAGAGCCGCTATTCTTTGATGATTGGGTAGCGGCAAACTTCAAAGCCATAAATCTTCCCTCTGACTGGCTGGCAGCCCAGCAAAGTCCTTATCAAATTCTTGGAGGTGATCCTGAAGCGCTCAGACCGCGCGCGGGGCGACGAGCGGGGAGGGCCCCGGCCCGCAGAGCCGGCGCTGGGAGGAACGCTGGGCGGCCGCTCGTCCTCGCCCTCGAGTCTCCATGCCTCGGCGGCGCCCTGCTCCGCAGCCAACGTCCCGCAAGCTGTAGCCATGGCCGCCGTGGCCGTCCTCCGGAACGACTCGCTGCAGGCCTTCCTCCAGGTCGGGGCTGGGCTCGGAGGGGGCGAGGGAAAGGTGGGAAGGGTAGCGTCCAGACCTCTTCTGGTACTCTGTGCACCCTGAATCTCAAAGGGAACCCCGCCTAGTGGATGCCGCTGGAGTCAGACCTCGGAGTGCCTACGCCAACTTCACACCTAGCCTTGGTGTCAAGAGTGTGGCCTTTGGGAGAGGGACGCGCGGGTCCGGGGGTGGTTCGGAGTTGTGCGTCTGGCTGAGAACAGGGCCCGAGCTCACCCTGCTGGGCCATCCCGCTGATTTCAGCCCGGGGTGGGCGGGGGAGGAGCGCGAGAGGAGCGCGGAAACGAGAGCTTAAAAGATGCGAGGGAGGGCAGATGGGCAGCCTGGCTGTGGGTGTTTCCAGACCCTTTTTGATCGCGGAGCCGGGAGCGGCCCGTCGGATCCCTCTCTCCTCCCACTTTGTGCCGGCTTCCTCTGAGGCTGGCTGGCGTCTCTTTGCACCAAGTAGTTTAACAGGAAGCGCTCGCGCGCTCCGCGTTCAGGTAGTACAGGCACCAAAAGTTTCCCGGGACCGGTGGGTGGGTGCGAGTGGTGCGGTGGCAGGGGGGGACAGCCGGCACGGGGGAGGGGCGGCGGTATAACAGCTGGCCTGGGGGTGGCGGGCCAGCCCGGAAACCGCGCTTGGAGCGCTAACCTTTTGTCTCTTCTCCGCCCTCCCCTGCTGCCGCCCATGCAGGACCGCACCCCCAGCGCCTCCCCGGACCTGGGCAAGCACTCGCCCCTGGCGCTGCTGGCCGCCACCTGTAGCCGTATCGGCCAGCCGGGCGCCACGGCGCCCCCGGACTTCCTGCAGGTGCCCTACGACCCCGCGCTGGGCTCGCCCTCCAGGCTCTTTCACCCGTGGACCTCCGACATGCCTGCGCACTCGCCCGGCGCGCTGCCGCCCCCGCACCCCAGCCTGGGGCTGACGCCGCAGAAAACGCACCTGCAGCCGTCCTTCGGGGCGGCGCACGAACTGCCGCTCACGCCCCCCGCCGACCCCTCGTACCCCTACGAGTTCTCACCCGTCAAGATGCTGCCCTCGAGCATGGCGGCGCTGCCCGCCAGCTGCACGCCTGCATACGTGCCCTACGCGGCACAGGCGGCGCTGCCGCCCGGCTACTCCAACTTGCTGCCCCCGCCACCCCCGCCCCCGCCGCCCACGTGCCGCCAGCTGTCCCCCAACTCAGCCCCCGACGACCTCCCGTGGTGGAGTATCCCGCAGGCCGGCACGGGTCCGGGGCCGTCTGGGGTTCCGGGGAGCAGCTTATCTGGCGCCTGTGCCGGGGGCCCCCACGCGCCGCGCTTCCCGGCCTCAGCGGCCGCTGCTGCCGCCGCCGCCGCCGCCCTGCAGCGTGGCCTGGTGCTGGGCCCGTCGGACTTCGCGCAGTACCAGAGCCAGATCGCCGCGCTGCTGCAGACCAAGGCCCCCCTGGCGGCCACGGCCAGGAGGTGCCGCCGCTGCCGCTGCCCCAACTGCCAGGCGGCGGGCAGCGCCCCGGAGGCAGAGCCGGGCAAGAAGAAGCAGCACGTGTGCCACGTGCCGGGCTGCGGCAAGGTGTACGGCAAGACGTCGCACCTGAAGGCGCACCTGCGCTGGCACACGGGCGAGCGGCCCTTCGTGTGCAACTGGCTCTTCTGCGGCAAGAGCTTCACGCGCTCGGACGAGCTGCAGCGGCACCTGCGGACTCACACGGGCGAGAAGCGCTTCGCGTGTCCCGAGTGCGGCAAGCGCTTCATGCGCAGCGACCACCTCGCCAAGCACGTCAAGACGCACCAGAATAAGAAGCTCAAAGTTGCGGAGGCCGGGGTCAAGCGGGAGGACCCGCGGGACCTGTGAGCCTCCCCGGGGGCCGCTTGAGGCCTCTCCCGCCTCGGACTCCCTTCTCAGCACCTCTTAGGGGAGGCTCCGGGGGCCTGTGGGCAGGTGGCCGAGGGGAGACCCAACAGAGGCACTTGCCTCTTCCTGCTGCCCGATTCCCAAAGTGACGCCAGGCTCCCGGCTTCCCTGGCCCGGCCCGCGGACAGGGGCCCTGTGCCCGGGAGGGGCAGGGGAGGCCGGGCTGGGAGCTCTGCGTCAGTCACGCAAGGGCAGTTTCAAGCTCTGGACCATTCCCTTCGTCGGGGAGACCTACAGTTTTCGGGGACCACCCTGGGCTGACCTTGTATATAGGAAACGCTGCTGAATCAAAGCGGACGGCCCTTGGCAGATTTGAAATAGTGCTGGGGTTTTTTGCTAGGACCGGGCCGGGCTTTGTACAGGTTATTTAATAGCTTTGTTAAAGAATAATTATAATAATTATAACATTAATAAAAATGTTAACTTCTGTCCTCAGCTCCATGCAGAGCTACAGCATGAAATGTCTCTGTAAAGCAATCAGCAGTTGCAGCGTGAAAATAAATACGTTAACTCCGGGGTCACCTCGGGAGGACCCCGCTGAGCCGGTCTCATTTGATGTTTTCTTCCTCCGGGAGACTTTACAAAGCGGTCAGGTTTCACTGGGAATTTGAAGGTTCCTGTGCTGCCTGTGTCGGAGGCTTCTTTGGTTTGGAAGGTTCTGGGCAAGTGTGTTGGGTGCGTGATAAAGGCAGCAGGGCAGGGTCAGTTTTGTGGTAAAGAGGATAGGGCAAGATTTTCCGATCACTCGTTCGTTTCTCCTGCGGCCTTAGGCTTGACCAGAGACTGTCCGGCTTCCTGCTGCATGTACAGTACAGTTCTGTGAATTCCCTGTGGCTTTCCATTTGTTGGTGCTCTCAGCACAGAAGTCACGCTCGAGCTGCGCTTCCTCCTGGCAGCCGGCTGTGCTGGTGTCTGGAGGGGTGCTAGAGACTCAAGGATCCGTTCAGAGATGAGATTTTGGAGAGTTGCAGAGAAAGGGGAGGCCCTTGTTCAAGCTGCTCTTTGCCTGGTGAAGAAACGTCCCCCCTGTATTTCAGCCCCGTCGCGATTATGCGGCGTTGTCTTGCTTGCTTTTTTAATCATTTTGCTGTGGAAATCTTAACGGTCTTGCTTCACAATAGCCACTTAGGGATGGATTTCTGGCTAGGCCTGGAAGTTTACTTCCATTTTGTATCTTGAGATTTTATCTTTTTAATCATTGAAGTAGAGTAAGATTTTCTCACAGGAGAGTGAGGAATACTCATATCTAGGTTTCTTGCCTCTCTAAAATTTGAAGTTTTAAAGTTTACAAGTGTTTTTTCAAGTGTCTCCTCAACTGGTTCCTTGATGGTTTCTAATATTCGAGTTTTTAAACCTGAAACTCAAACTAACCTGATTTAGAATTAGCAAAGAATGGAAAATGTTCTAAATTTTGTTAATAAGCTAGCATCATTAATGCCAAATTTCAATGGAACTGAATAATCTTTTCGTGGTAGCAGAAGGGTATGTAAATTGATAGGATTTCACAGTTTACAAATTGTTGTTGCCGTGCCTTTTGTTTGAATTCAAACTGAAGGGTAAGTTCTTAAAAGCTAGGAGGGTTGTGCTTGAGACACTGTATTAAGTAAAACACAAACATCAACATAACTCAGATAAAAAAATTACTTTTATACTTCTAAGAAATAGCGTTTTTACTTTGTAACTTGGGACAAAGTAGTAAATGAATATTAGAATCATTGTGGAAATATGCTTTAGAACCAGTTACTCTCATTAGAGATTTTGGAACTATTTAATGAGAAATTAGAATATGAGTTTTCAGAGTTCTTTACCTGGAAAGGGTAGTTTTGATTAGCTAAATTTTCAAGGGTGTGGCAGTTTTGCAAGCAATGGTAATAAGAAAGTTGCTACACAGTAACATTAATCTCCATCTAAATGTGTAATCTTAATCTAAGTCAAGATTCTTGAGAATCGTTTCTCTGGAGAGTTATGGAAACTCTCACCTCTGAACCAAGCCCTGGGACGGGCTTCAGAGCCAGAAAAGGTTTTTGGCAGATGATATGGAAAGAGGAATCCTTGTTAGAGAGTGAGAAGACCAAGGGCTTTGGACTCAGAAAATTTAAGTGATTCTCTCACGCAAAAGAGAATGCGCTTGGCAGAGAAAGAAAGATGGCAATTTTGAAGTGAGTCTACTGTTATTGATATCTATGAGCATTTAGTGTCCAAACAGATGGAGTGTTGAAGATAAAGTTTCCTTATCACCTTAACTTTGTGGTTGTTAAGAGAAAAAATAGGTAAAATGTATGAAACTTAGTATCTAAACAGATGAGGTGTGGAAGATAGTTTCCTTATAGCTGTAACTTTGTGGTTGAGAAAAACTAGATAAAATATATGGAATTTATCTAAAAGTACGGTATATAAAAAGCAGAACAAAGTCATTTGACAAAATAGCTCTCTTACGTTTTCACTTAACTGAACCTGCAAATTTAACAAGTACGATAAAAATACTGTCTCTAAACTAACTTGGTACAGCTGAAAGTCTTTTTTTGTACCACTGCAAATCTGTTCCAATTACTTTAGAAAAAAATGTTTATGCCATTATCCAAGTGGAAGCCAGGAAGCTACAATAATATGATATTATTATCCAAGTATAGGAAAGTATTCCATGTTTATACTGAAAAATAAGCTAACAAATGCTGAGCAATACAAGTTTGACAGTCCAGAAATGTAATAGATTTTATAAGCTGTTAAAATTTGAACCGCTGCTGCATGCTTTCTTTCATAAAACTGCAACCAGAGTACTATTTAGGACTTTAACACTTATTTTAAAATACATTAATATGCAAAAATAATATGCATAAATGATGTGTAATTAAGCATATTTAGCAGAAAATTTAATGAAATTCAAATTAAAAGTTCAGAAGCAAATTGCTATTAAATGTAAACTAAAATTTACTTCTTATTTGGAGATTTCTCAACATCGAAAAGAAAGGTTAGTCCACCAACTGTATACAAGTCTTTCCTTAAAGACCCCAGTCCCCAATTCAATTAAGTTTTAAAAATTAATTGAAGAAAATACGTTAATGATTGCCTCAAATTTCAATAGACATTTTACATTTTTTAAGCAACTGTTTTAGTAGTTTGCAAATATAAAATGTCATATTTTAGAAAATTCTAAAATTGGTGTGAAGTGATTATTTTAAATTTAACACTCAATTGATAAATGAACCATTTTGACCAAGAATTTAGAGACATGGATAAATCAGGTTATCAGTAATTTAGGTAATTTTGAATTGTATGTTTCTGAACTTATTAACAACATTCCATAGTTTTCTGCTTTTCTCAAGGGAAAATTGTGCAAATTTGCATCTAGCTGACCACTAGTTTGTAGTAGCTCTTGAAATAACCAAAAGTAAATTATGATAAAGAAAATATGACTGTATTACTCACCTCTGTGTTAGTCTTTTCTAGTTTCAGTTAGAGTTTAAACCTTATTTAACTATATTACATATATTGTTTTAAATTATTTTGCCTTAAGTCAGTCAAACGAGACATACCAGTTTAAAAATTAATCTTGATGAGCATGCTTCTTTCGGAAACCTGTTTGAAAGAATGATATTTGTAGAAAAGGCAGTTTTTCACCCGAGTTTGCACTGTTTCTATTCTGGTACTGGGGTATTTTAAGTAATCAGTTTAAAACTCTATCTTCAGTGTTTCCCATTTATTTTGGTTCTGCTGTGAGAGTTTCACAGAATGTTATGATAGCCGTAGCTGTGACTTCAAATTCGTGTACACCCTTAGTAAGTTGTTTAGGGCTCTAAAATTGCAAACCACTGTTACTTGCATTGGCTCATCACATTACATATTGACAAGTTGAAGTAAATTAACAACATCTCACTGGGAAATACTCTGTGGTGAAATTAGATTCAACCCTTAAGCTTTGTTTTATAGTAAATGTAATTACGGTTTGCTAACATCCCAAATTGAGGGCCACTCAAAACAAGTCATATTAATGTTCTGTTAAATATCATTACCTTCCTCTGGTGTGCATGATAGAGGGAAACTTTAAAAGAGTATGACACTGAGGACAGCTTTGAAATGATATGTGCCAACATAGTTTGATAAACTAGGAAAAACATCTATGTAGAAAAATGTATGTTGGTAATGAGAACGAGATTTAGATCAATACACCAGAAGGACATGTTTCATTATTGGGCCACTATAATGGTGACCTGATTGATGTGGTATTCAGTATATGTGAACAGCAAATTTTTCTCTGGTGACGTTCAGACTCAACACATTTTTGAGTAAAAATATTTGTATCAATTGCTCCTCCCTTGATTGTTTTTAAAGAATCTGTAATGTTTAAATTAATTTATGGACATTGAAAATAACTCACCTAATGTTCCTTACTGTAACAAATAAGTGACATTGTCCAATCAAAGATGTAATCAAACGACTATGGACCATCACAACCTTTTTTGATAGTTTCACAGTTGTTTTACTGTTACAACTTACAACCAATTGAAGATTTGCACATGATGATTGATAGCATATACATTTTGATGACTTCCCTTTCTAGACCTTATGTACTTTCTCTCCATATCTTTAGTGATTACGCTGAAGCATAATCTCCAATGGGGTATTTGACATCATTCAGTCCGTGCATGTGAACTGCAGTAATTTCAGCACAACACATAATAAACTGTGTTAACTAATATATTTTGATTGTCTACCTAATACCAAAATTCAGTTCAGGGGAAATAAATCAAGTTCCTAGTTTCATATATGGAAAATCTGCAGCTTACACTTTTCAAAAGGTTCTTTCGGACTTATGAAGATTCAGTCTACCTATCACAAAATGGAAGTTTGTGTTATAGCAAAACTGCTCATCTAATTTTTTTATTACTTGTCAAAATTCTAACATCAAAAATTTCTAAAGTTCTAAAATTTTCTGAAGTCTAAGGCAGTGTCTAGATATCATCTGATTTTTTAATAGAAAGCTAAATCATTCAGTCGTGAGTGCTTCCCAATGATTTTATGTCTAGTGTAATCTAACATACGGATGGAAAACATCTGCCCTCAGCTTAATTTCATCCGATTCACAAGGCAAATGTCAAAGCTAAATCCTCATTTATGCTTATGGTTGGAAAATGTGTCCTCATTTGAAAAGTATTTGGTGGCAATTTCCTAAAAATATGTATAAGGTGCCATGAGAAAGCTTATTTCTCTTATTTCTCTTTGCAAGTTTTATTCTTATATTCTGTATACTGTCCTCATTTTCCATTCCATATGTCTTTATTTGTGAATGTCACCTGTCTTCCATATATCCATGTTCATCTCTAACGTGGAAACTCATTTTGTGTCTCTCCCTGTTCTTGAAGTATTTATCCCCATTTTTTAATTTTACTTCCTATAATTCAGAACCTGACAGTATTCTAAACTGTAGTTATTTTAAATCTGTTGTATTTTTAATGGACATTTATATTCCTTGGTCTAAATTTTACAAGCAATTGAATTAAATTTATAGTTCTATTTATAGATTCAAGTCATGTTTTATTTGTGTAGAGTATGCTGATATTTACTGTGGATTTGTGAACATCAGTGGGAAAAATATTTGCACCGCAATTGAAAGTAAAATTGTAAAATATGATAGAGGATTATGGTTTGAGGTGATCCCAGTTTGGATAGACTTTAATTAGTAAGAAGCATACAAAAGATGTAGATTACCTAAATCTGTAAACATCACCCTTTATTTATTGAGCTAAAGTTTTCATGAAGGGGACGTGAACTAAGACTACAAGCATTTAGCTATTTATATTTCTTACTGAGGTTATTATATTTGATGGAGACTTTTTTCTCTCATAGCCTTTATTCTCCTCTGTTTCATCCTTGATGAGGTCCATGTCATCTCTTCATAGTACCACAGACAACTGCCAAGAAAGTCGTTGAGGTAACAAATTTTGCACTAAGCCTGGATTTGGAGTAGAAGGTTGCTAAGTTGCTTTCTAAGGAGAAAGCAGTCTCTTCATCAGTCATGACTCAGGCTTGTCAACAGCAGGCAAGCTGATGTGCCCTGAGCAGCTGGTAGCTGGAAGCTATGGGGCTGTGGGTGCCCCTTGCTTCTGTAGCAGGGAGATCCAGAAGTAGGGGAAAGGGAAACAGATCATAGGGAATAATATGACCGTGGGGAAAATAGGATGTTCCTCAAGGGGTTGAAATGGGACCATTGGGTAGAAGCTGAAGGGAAAGGTTTGAGCAGTTTGTCTTTGTTTTAAAGCAAAGATGAGTATGAGGAGGGTGGAGGGGAGATGTGGGTCTTCACTGGGGACTTTTGGACAGAGTGATCTTTAAGGACTCTTCCAGAGCTGAAATGCTTCAAATCTAAAATCTAAAGATCAAAAGATTCAAATACATTTTATCAGGGCTACTAAAAATGCAACAGTAATATGAATATTCCTGGCATCTGATTTCAGAAATCCAGTTTTTGAAAATATAGTTTGTTCGATAGTAAAGGGGAGCAAAGGTAATTTTGGATAAATCAGTCAGCCTCTACACAAGTAATATCAGAATTTAGTCACATGATCTTAATATTGGCTTCTGAAGATAACACTTCTAGGTGTGTCAGTCTTTGTAAGTGCTCTACTATTCTGTACATCCCCAAGTCCCGTTGCTATGTATGGAAATTTCGTAGTAAAATTACAGGATTGAAAACTGTAGGTAACTTTTCAATAATTAAGTAGATAGAATTATTTAGATTTACAATCTTTGGCCAAGTTGAGTTTAAGGAAACCAGTCTTTCCCCACACCCTCAAAGGCAGTCAAGTTGATATGTACACTTAAGACTATGTGAGCTGCATACCTAATTCAGCATTTGTTATTTATAATTATTAGATGTAGAAAACTGGGTACAAAACAAATTCAAAACATGTACACGTAACTAAATTCAGTGAGCATTCAAAGATGAGCACAATCCTTCAAAGAACTCGTGGTCGTAAAGGAAATAAGATATATGCACAAATGAAGGTTATACAAGGCCTAACGGAAAAGCAACCAATGAAATTCTTATTAAAACACAAAAGAAAGAGAAATGACTTCAGGTAAAATGGTGATAAACTATTTTTTGCCACGAATGGCTATTCTGCTTTCAAAAACAATCCACAAATGGCATCTGCAGCATTCAGAATCCAGCTAGGATTTTACGTGGAGCTAAGAATTCAAGACAGTGTGGTCCCCACACCAGCAGCATTAGCATCACTTGGAAACTTGTTAAAAATGCAAATCCTTGGGTTCAATTCCAAGTTACTAAATGAGAAACTCTGAGAATGCGGCCCAGTAATCTGTGTTTTAATAAGGCCTCCAGTGATTCTGATGCACACTAAAGTTTGAGACCCACTGGTTTACAAAGTTGCGTATTTAATAATGTGTAAGATCAACCCATGGAAAAAATAAGCAACGTCTAGCCTAAAACATTTCTCACAAGTCACTCTGGAGAAATGGAGGCTGATAGGCCACTTGGCGGAAATCCCTCACCCAACTGGGAAACCCAATGAGAATCTAACAACTCCCCCTGAGAAGACAGCAATAGTCTTAATTAAAGAGAGATTCTTACATGCATGTTATACTATTATGTAGGCAATTGTCCTTTTATAGTACTTAATACAAATAGAAGATTTATGTTTTTGAATCATAATCACGTATTTTATGTTAGTGGAATTTTCCCCATAAAATGGAACAGTGACTTTTAGCGACATCTGCTTTCTTAAAAGGAATACTCAGTTAACTGAGCAGTTTGGGTTTTTAGTGTCATCAGATGGTTAATAACTAATTATCCTAGGGAATGTATCAACTCCACCACTAAGAGTGAAAACTGTGTGTCTGCTCCATGCCGCAGAAATGCAATGATGGCACTTCCAAAACACAAGCACAGTTGCTTCAAGCCTTTGTTTTGCTAAAATACCTTTTTAACACTATGGACAGGGAAGTGCAGAGCACTAGGGCTTCTCCATAGAGGCCAAAACATAGGAGGTTGTAGATATTTATCTAAACCCAGAGTCTGCGCTTCCTCTAGTTTCAGTGCCATCCTCTTCAGCCCACCCCTCTTTTCCTCCACCAAATCTTTCTTGCTCAAGGTTCGACTTAGGGCTTTTCTCAAACTGGAATACAGTTTTGCAAAGCTTCTTTGAAAAACAGTTTATTTCTGATGTTTGGAATTATAGAAAGCTTCTGAGAATTTCCAGTACCAGGGAAGCTTGTAACATAAGTGAGAATAGCTCCATAATTTTTTCCAATGAATGGGCCTCTTCTTCTGCCTCTAAGACTAAACTATCCATCATCACTTGGGATACTTTGGGAAGACCCTTAGTGAGTGGCAACATGGAGCTAGGTTGACGCTGACTGTGGCATGTTCCCAAGGAGTTCCCCAGAACCCTGAAAGACCAAGGCGGCTTCCTATGACCAGATAAATCTCCCCAACCAGAATTTATAGAAATAGAATTTAACACATTGGAGTTAGAGGAGACCTTAAAAATCACACCGTCCAACCCTCTCATTTAACAGAGGAGAAAACTGGGGGCATGCTTAGTCAATGAAGCAATCATTATCCATGGTGCAATAAAGACTAAGACACAATAGAACCAGCAGCCTAGAAAAGGGAGAGATGGTTGAGGATCATGAAGAGTGGGAGAAGACTCAGGGAAGTGGCATCAAGTGAAAGAAGCCAGACAGGGAAAGACAAATACTGCATGATTTTACTCATATGTGGAAGATAACAAACACATGGATAATGAGAACAGAATAGTGGTTACCAGAGGGGAAGGGGGTTGGAGGCTGGGCAAAACAGGTAAAGGGGCACATATGTATGGTGATGGACAAAAATTAGACTACTGGTGGTAGGCACGATGAAGTCTATTCAGAAAGTGATAAACAATAATGTACACCTGAAATTATACAATGTTATAAACCGTTATGATCTCAATAAAATTACTGGGAGAAAAAAAAAAAAGAGAGAAACTTTGGCCCCAAGTCACCAAAGGACTGGCTCTCAACTTCTCATGTGTATGAAAATTACCTGGGATGCTTATTAAATGCAAACTCCAGGGCTCCATTCCTAGACCTGCTGATTCATTAGGTCTAGGGGTGAGGCCCAGGAAGCTTCATATAACCATCACCCCAGTGACTCTAAGACAGGTGGTTGGAAGACCACCATTAGAGAAACACTTTCTTACAAGAAAAAATTTAGTGGATGGGGAAGGTTCTGAGCATTTTGACAATGGCAAGTACTCAGATAATATATCCATATCTAATCTTCTTTTTTTTTTTAAAGTTGATAGCTCCTGTGCTGAGCCTGAGACATAATACATTCCTAGATCTTAAAGAGGAGGGGTGACTTGGAAGCTTATCTTATTTACCCAGGTCTGTGCCAAATGCTGTGGAAGTCATGATCCTTTCCTTGTCAAAATGTAAGAATAAAGACACTAAATGGTCACTTGGGTTTGCTAAATTCTCAAGTAACACTGGTTAAATTCTGGACTGACATCAGAAAAATTGAATTAAACAGGTGTGTTCGAGATCTCTCATTCTGGCTCATATGTTTCTGTGACATTTCAGAATCAAAGAGTTATTAAGTTTTATAACTGAAATGATCTCAGAGTTCACCAGTTCAAAGCCTTGCATTGTACAGATGAGGCAACCGAGCCACCAAAGGAAGAGAAATGCTCCAAGCCTTGGAGTCAGCAGCCCACAGCTCCCCGCGATACCTCCCATCTCTGTAATCCCATTGGGCTCGTGGCCTATGACAACTTACAACAAGGTTGCCTTATGTACAAGATCAGAGTACTTTTCTACCGTAAGGTCCATGGGAGAATATCTAGTGAATAAATTAAATGTTTTCAGGGGTTTTTGTTTTAAATAACAGCATGGGGCTCTTAAAGGAAAAAGTAATATAAACATCTCAGATCACTTTTAGAAATGCAGACACTCTTTGAAAGTTATTTCTTCCGCAACAAAAATGTATGGAGCACCTCCTGTGTGCCAGGCACAGTTTTGGATGTGGAGGATGTCTAGTGAACACAATTCTAGCCCTCATAGAGCTTGCATTCGAGTGAAATCAGTGTTATAATTCTGAGCCTCTTCTCTGATGTCTTACCTCTTTGTCATCTCAGTCACTTTCAGGTTCATTTATCCCACAAATATTTATTAAATGTTTACAGATGGCAAAGACTATCAGTATCCATCAGGAAAAATTCATACAAGATCCTTTCCCTCATGGAGCCTACCGTCTAGTAGGGGACACAGAAAGTCGACAGGCAGTGTCTAGAGGCACCAGGAGAGCAGTGGCTAAATTCACTACTGCTTACCAGAGCCTAATATAGTGCCTGGCGTGGAGTATACACTCAATAAATATTTTTGTTGTTGAATATGATGTAATATGATAAGTATGGTCAGTATAATCAGGATGCCATGGGTTTAACTAGTATCATCCCTTTCCGTCAACATCTATAAATGTCTCAGGGATAATGACCAGGGACTCTTTCTGCCTTTACCTGTTTGGGTGGGGGTTGGGTGGTGGTCCTAGGAAGCTGCTTACTGGCTCCCTCTACTTCTCCCAGTTTCCTGGGTCTGCTGGCTTCCCTGAGGCAATCTCAACTTTCCAGCGTCTTAACAGTTATTCTCTTGCATTCCCCGAGTCTCATTACTCCAGCTTTTAAAGACCTCCCCTACCACACCCTTCCTGGCTATCATTATCAAAATCTAAATTTATTTAGGAGATTATTGTTAAGCCACTGTTCAAAGGCAGAAAAATAAAAGCAAAAACCACAAGAGCAGGAAGTGGAAGAAGCCAGAGCTGAGGAGAGAAGGAGAGTCTCTCAGATTGGGAAGGGGGTGGTAGTGGTAGGTGTGTATCATGTGGAGGATTGATGGATCTGGGGATATGGAATGACCATACCTCAGACAGGACAGCTAGGTAGCTCCTAAAAAGGCTAGATCCAGAGCACTTGACATTTTGGCAAGGACTCCTATGTATTAGTTATATTTTGTTACATAACAAATTGCTACAAACCCAGAGGCTTAAAGCAACACACATTTATTATCTCACAGATTCTGTGCACCAGGAGTCTAGGCAGAGCTTAGTTGCAGCCTCTGCTTCAGAGTCTTTCATAAGGCTGCATGCAAAGTGTCAGCCAGGGCTGGCGTCTCATCTGAAGGCTTGACTGATGAAGGATCTGCTTCCAAACTTCAGCAGTTGTTGGCGGGATTCAATTCTCTCTGGGCTGTTGGACTGAGGGCCTTGGGTCTTTGCTAGCTGTTGCCTGGAGATGCCTTCGGTTTCTTGATACATGGGCCTCTCCAACAGGGCTGCTTGCTTCATCAAAACGTATGAGCCAGGAAGGCAATAGAGTCTGCTGGCAAGGTGGAGGTACATCTTTTTTAATCTACCCATGAAAGTGACAGCCTATCAACGTTCTCTTCACTTGACAAAAGTTACTCAAGAGAAGAGAATTACACAGGATTTTAATACCAGGAGGTGGGACTCATTGGGAGCCATTTTAGAGGCTGCCTATCACACCCTGATATACAACTTGTCAATAATAATAATGGAGTCACATATATGGACCCAAAGGTTTGGACAAATTGTTTCTCAGCATCAGCCATAATGCTTCCTCACTCATAAGAGATTTCCAAATGTCCACCAGTATCCATCTTTCCTTTCTTCCTTTTAGTAACAGTAATCTCCAGGTTTCAGGGAGGCATATGGCTGTCCATTTGAGCCTACATATCCCAGCCTTCCTTGTAGTCAGGTGTGGCTATAAGACTAAGGTCCCACCAATGGGATGTGAGCCTAATGATATGTGCCAATTCTGGGTAACATCCTTAAAAGAAAGTTGCATGCCCTCCCCTTTCTCTCCACCTCCTTTCTGAGGCTGGAGTGCCAACATGGTGATGGGCATCCAGTTCAACCATGTGAATGAGGACAACACCCTAGAAGATGGCAGAAAAACAAAACAGAAGGAATCAGGGTCCCAAGACCATCACTTGAAGTAGAGCAGCCCAACTTTCCTGGGCTGCCTACCAGCTGGACTTTTCTATAAGAGAGAAATAAGCCATCTTGTTTACGCCATTGTTATTTGGTGTCTGTTACAGTAACTAAACCAATATCCTAACTGATAGATCACACAGTGCTTCCAGAGGCAGGTATTAGCAGTGTTCCTACTGAGTCTTCCTGTGGCAGCTGTGAATTGCATCCCTTTATAAGATATCACATGGTGTCACCTTTCCAGCTCCTCCTAGGCTGTGTCTGCTGGAGTTTTCAAAACGAGTTCCCACCCTCAAAAAAGTACCCTTCTAGGATGCTGCTATGGAAAATTCCATCACTGCTTTCCAGCTTTGCCCAGCTAAGGTACCCAGAGGTCTTCATTCACTCAGTTATTCATTTATTTCCCTATTTATGGGGCTCTTCTTATGTGGTAGTCACTGTTTTAGGCCCCAGGGATATAGCAGTGAACAGGACAGACAAGCTCTTTGCTCTCAGGAGGCTCACATTCTAGTAGGGCAGTAAAAACAATATAAACAAACCATCAAGATAATTTCAAGGAATTAGGAAATAAAACAACAACCTGAAATTTATATTCATTTACTCTTCAAGATCACACAGGCAAATTGAGTCTCAGCCACACTGTGGGACATCTCATGGTCTCCATGGTAACCAGCCTCAAAGATGGCCCCCAAGAATCCTTGTCTCTTAACTGCCTCAGACTGAAGTAGACACATTATTTCCACCCACATTCCTTTGGGGAGAATCAGTCTCATGACACACCCATATGCATAGGAGATGGGAAATAGAGAGAAGCACATGGATATTTGTTGAACACTAACAGTGTTCTGCTAACATACTAATTATAAAAATCCAAATAAATAAAAAACAGGTAAAGTAGAAAATATAAGGGCTACTTTATCCTCACCTCCCATAAATAACTACTGTTAACATTTTAGTTCATTCCTTCAATCAACACATCTTTACTGATCTGCACTGTGCCTGGCCCTGTCCTAAAAGCTGAATATGCTGGATATGGTTCCTAACCTCACGTGGCTTCCAGTTTGAGTGTGTGTGTGTCTCATCCTGGGTTTGTAAACTGTGTCTATCACCCATAGCTATGTGATTTCAGGCAAACTATTAAATTCTGAAGACTCAGTTTTCTCACTTGCAAAATGAGTATAATAATAGTACCTAGTATATAGAATTATTGTGGGAATTAAATTAGATAATAAGGTTAAATAACTTAGAACATGGACTCAATAAAAAGTCAATTACTATTGCTATGTGCACAATACAAATATTTGCTTTTGTGTAAATAGTTTTATACTACTTATATGCAATTATTCTATGGTCTACTTCTTGAACCCTTTCAGTAATGTTCATTTTTTCATTTCAAAACAGTGAAGATGAAGTTCGTCATTATAACTGCTTTATGGTATTCTATTCTCTGTATTTATCCTAATATATTTAGCCCAGAGATTTATGGACATACAGTCCATGAATGGGCATTGTATGCAAATTTCTTAATGTACTCATTTTTCTGAAGAGTAGATCCAAAATTTAGTTCTGAAAGGATTCATAAATTCTGAAAGGATTCTGAAAGGATTCATAATCCAAAAGGAGAACAGTGATTTAAATGGACAAATCCTTGACCTTGAATTTCACCTTTTTGCGCTCCAGTCTCTCCACCTGTGTGTTTGGTTAAATTGCTCATCTCTTTCCTAGAAATGTGAAAGCTTTCTAGAAAACACAGACAAAATCAGAAACATAGAACCAAAATCAACAGCATTACTAGGTTTAAACTTAATGGTTCCATTTTACATCCTGCTCCTCAGTGCAGTGGGACTAATTGCCAACTACTACATTTGAGGTTACTTAACCCCAAAGTACCTTCCCACCAGGCTTTAAAAATCTGAGTTTCTGTACTGTTTCTTCATAAGGCCTATTTCTTTTTCTCTGTAGAGTGTGTCCTCATTTAGATTTTCCTCCCTTTATACTCATTCTAAAGCACCACCCTTGAGAAGATACATATGCTCCATTAAACACGTCCAGGGCACCATTTAAGTGTGCTCTCAACCCTACTATTTAATGCCACTATCTATACAGTCTAAAATGTGATTTGAAAAATGTACTCTTTGAATACTAGTGATTTTAATATTAAGCTATACAGATAAGATTTTTAAGGGGAAAAATACAGCTGCCCATTTTGATTTTGGGGGATTTCAGTTCTGAGATCCACACAGAGGCACAAAGACCGTGTATGATTATAGGGAAAGCACTGCACTTCTCTGAGAGTTTCCCCATCTATAAATGGGAGGGACATTAAGGGGTTTCCAAATGTAATTCCTTAGAACCCTGCTGACTAATGAGCTGCCTTAGGAGGCTCCTTGTAGACGGGGTATTCTGCTTCTGTCTGTTCCATATCCTGAGCTCCTTTGATAACCACCAGCCAGCTGGATGATCTCTTTCACTTCTGTTATCTCTACCCCATGAACCACAAGCATAATCTATGCCTCTCATGGCCATTGGTTGATATTCAAGGTTTCAATACAGACTGTTAAAAAAGGAAAATGGAAGAAAATAGTGGAGTGGAAGAAACCACAGGGAGGACAGGGAGAGAGACCAGGGAAGATTGAGAAAGGAAGAAACAAGTTGGTCAGCCCAGTAATATGACCCATGCAGAGGGCTAATTCTTTAGACAGGCCCCAAGGGGACCTTCAGCTTAAAAATTTGCCCAAAGTCAAGGCCTTATCCCTCCAGAGAGCTGGAAATTTAGTGAAGATCCCGTCTCTGGCAGAGTAGCTGATGCTGTTCCAGTTCATAGAAGATTGCACTGCCTTATGGACACCTCTGTACTGTCATGGAAAAGGAGTCCAGATTCTTGGTCTGCTATCAACTAAAGGCAAGACTTTAGGCAAGTCACATAACCATATGAGGGTCAGTTTCTTTATCTGAGAGCTGAGGGAGTAGGACTGGATGATCTCTTGAGCCCCCTTCCTGCATGAAAATGGCGTTATTCTTATGAACAACTGTGTATATAGCCAGGCACTCTGGTTTATCTATTGCTAAATAGAATCGCTTCAACACTTAATGCCATAAAATAACAACCATTGTATTATGCTCTCATATTCTGTGGGACAGGAACTCACACAGGACACAGCGGGGGTGGCTTGTGTCCCACAGTGTCTGGGGTCTCAGTGGGGAATGATTCAGTTGGGGGTGACACAGATGCCTAGGAGCTGGAATCATCTGGAGACTGCCTCACTGACATGTCTGGTGCCTGAGCTAGAATGACTTGAAGTCTGAATTCAGTAGAGTCTGTCACCCAAAGCACCTATTCATGGCCTCCCCATGTGACTTGCGCTTCACAAAACATGGCACTTGGATTCCCAGAGGGAATGTCTTGAGATTGAGCATCCAGATAGAGAACATTCCAAAACAGGCAGAAGCTACATGGCCTTTTCAGACCAAGCCATGGAAGTCGCTTAGTGACACTTCTGCCGTATTTCATTACTAAGGCTAGCCTAGATTCAAAGGAAGGGGAAGAAGACTCTAGATCTTGTTGGGAGATTAGCAAGTTCACATTGCAAAACAGCCATCGTTGCTGCCATCTTTGAAAAAGTACAATTTGCCACAGTCCACACTCTGGCAACAACAGTTCACATTGCTCCCGCATGAAAAGCATCCTCACTCTTCCCTCAAGATCCCCAAAGTCTCATCCTCAAGATCCTTAAAGTCAGCATCAATTCAAAGTCCAAGATCGTGCTACTTAGTTAGGTTCTGGGGCTGATGAGGCTTCTCAGGTGCCTTTCTCAGGTACAGCCCTGTTAGTACACTTCCTTGCAATTAAAGATCTATGAACCAAAGAGACAAGTGGTATGCTAAGATCCTTAAAGTGCCCTATTATCCATATGAAAAGGTTCATGAGGCACCATCTTAACTCTTTCTGAGATTTTAAAAAAGTTTGTAAAGTCCCATTGTTGGCTTCATCTTTACTCTAAGACTGTGTCTTCCTCATAGCACCTTGGATTTGACCTTTGCACTGAAGACCTTTCTTACTTTGAGAGTGGTTTGCTAACTGGAAAGACTGACTTAAGCCCTCTGTATAATTTTGTTGAAAAACTGAACATTTTCTCTTTCTCCAAACATATTTTATCATCAGTAGCTAAAGGAAACCAGTTGGCACTTTCAGCTTTCTGCTGGGAAATCTCCACTAGCTCACTAGGTGTATTTTCTTTTTCAAGTTATTGCAGGTGACAGTATTGCTAAACTTGCTGCTGCAGTTTAGCAAGGTCACATTTTTACCACTCACCAATAATAATTTCCTCCTGTCCTTCCAGTCTCCACTGACAGTCTTCTCAATGTCCATCCATATTTCACTAACAAACTTCTCAAAGACATTTGAGCTTGAGAGACTGAATACACAAACCAATAATGGCCAGACAACATATAAAAGTAGAACTCTGACCCAGCATCTGCAGCAACCAGCGTAGGAAAGCAGCCCAGGCAGCCAGCCTGCCATAAGTCAGACTTGCAGGAAGTCAGATTGCTATCTCTGGCAACAAACCAAGAAACCAAACATAGCCGCTGTAACAATCAGCCCCAAATGACCAACACTTGATTAATAACTGACAGCTTCCCTAATTTTTGTCCCTGCTTTCACCTTAGGACCAACCAGAGAAAGCCAAATATGCACCCTAACCAATCACATAGGATTTCCTGCTTCTAGTGAGCCCTACAGCATCCCCTTGCCAACAGCTTCCAACCTGGGCACACCTGAAGCCTTCCCTTTTTCTGCTATAAAACTGTCCCATTTCTGTGTCAGCCTTTGAGTTTCTGGCAAAACAGAACTGATGGTAGCTAACTCCCTTGCTGTAGCAAGTTCTGAATAAATAGCCTTTGTTTGTTCTCATTTAATTGGTTTTCCTTGATTTCCACAATCCTCTTCCTGCTGCCCAGTCAAAAGCCAATGGCTTAGGTTTCTGGTTTTTGTTATGGAAGAATCCCACTTCCAGATTCCAAATTCTTTTCCTGTTATCTATTGCCGCAGAAAAACTACCATAAAACTTAGTGGTATAAGAAAGGGCAAACAAGGATGGCTTGTCTGTGCTCCACAATGTCTGAGGCCTCAGCTGGGAAAACTTGAATGGCTGGGGGCAGGACTCACCTGAAGGCTGCCTCGCTCACATGTCTGATACCTTGGCTGTGGTGACTCTGGAAGACGGCTCAGCTGGAGTTGGGCTCTTCATACCGTTGGCTTGAGCTCCTCCCAGTATGGTCACTGGGCCCTGTGGGGGGTGTCCTGAGAGGTGCCGCCAGACAGTGAGTGTTCTAAGAGAAAAAGGCATAAGCTGCACAGCCTTTTCTGACCTAGCCTTGGAAGTCACATTTGTTAGTTTAAGTGAGTCACTAAGGCTAACCTAGATTCAATTTGACTCACCTCTTAATGGGAGAGTGGTAAAGTCCCTCTGCACAGGTACACATGGGATGGGAGATACTGTGGCAGTCATTTTGAGTAACTATGATTTGCCACTCCAGACCACTCTCTTCCTGACATCCATCTCCTCATTCATTCCTACATTACTCATTTTTCCCCTGCTTTCTTTCTAAAAAAATTTGAGGACACTCAGTTGTAGTTAGAAGATGGATTGGTGGGCATGGAAACAAAACAAGGAAGCTGGTTGATCTCAGGAGATAATTCACTTATTCATTCCATAAGTATTTTTTAAGCATTGACAAATGGGTCACGCACTGTGATCAGCTCAGGAGATGTGAGGTGAGCAAAATTAACAAAGGTACTGTTCTCATGAAGCTTAAACCCAGTTGGGGAGGCAGACTTTTTTTTTTTAATTTTTATTGAGTTAATGATAGGTTACAATCTTGTGAAATTTCAGTTGTACATTATTGTTTGTCAGTCGTGTTGTAGGTGCACCCCTTCACCCTTTGTGCCCACCCCCCACCCCACCTTTCCCTTGGTAGCCACTAATCTGTTCTCTTTGTCTACATTTTTAAATTCCTCATATGAGTGGAGTCATATAGAGATTGTCCTTCTCTATCTGGCTTATTTCACTTAACATAATTCCCTCAAGGTCCATCCATGTTGTTGCAAATGGGATGATTTTGTTCTTTGTTACAGCTAAGTAGTATTCCATTGTATATATATACCACATCTTCTTTATCCAATCATCAGTTGATGGGCACTTAGGTTGCTTCCACGTCTTGGCTATTGTAAATAATGCTGCAATGAACATTGGGGTACATGGGACTTTTGGAATTGCTGACTTCAAGCTCTTTGGATAGATAGTGGAATTCCAGTAGTGGAATAACTGGATCGTATGGTAGTTCTATTTTTAATTTTTTGAGGAATCTCCACACTGTTTTCCATAGTGGCTGCACCAGTTTGCATTCCCACCAGCAGTGTATGAGGGTTCCTTTTTCTCTACAACCTCTCCAACATTCGTTACTATTAGTTTTAGTTATTTTTGTCATTCTAATGGGTGTAAGGTGATATCTTAGTGTAGTTTTGATTTGCATTTCCCTGGTGATCAGCGATGATGAACATCTTTTCACGGGAGGCAGACATTTTAAAATAATCCCACAAATATATAACTACAAGTGCTCTAATCTCATAAGTGTTACACAGCAATGGTCCAGGAGCCCCAAGTGTGTAACACAGGAGCTTGGGCCTGTCTGGGGAATTAGAGAAGATTTCCCCAAAAAAAGCACCATTTAAGCTAATAACTCAAAGATGAAAAGAAAGTCAAGTAACTAAACTAGGGTGTTACAAAGCATAAACACAAACCACTGGTGGTACAGAGGTGTATTATTACCGTCTTTATTATGTATTTATTTTATAGTTTTGTGCAATTCATGATAAGTGATATTGGTTTTCTGTTTTTGTTAGCAGATAAGTTTCCGTGTAGAATAAATGTTGCTATGTTTAACAAAGCTGTCAATTTAAAAGAAAGGTAGTAAATAAAATAATAAGGTAGACATTACACAAAAAAGGCAAATGTCATGTAGGTGATATGTTGATACCTCCAGCATAGTGGATACTGGATTTGGTGCGTTGGGGGATGGGGTAGGAAGCAGAGTCAAGAGCAGTAGAAGGAGCATGCTGGTGCAAAAGCCATGATGCGGAAGAGAGGGGTGTCCAAGAAACAGGAATGTAGGCAGCGCAGCTTGAGCAGAAAGGGAGAGGGAGTACCTTGCAGTGAGTCAGGAGGGGCCGGGGGCCTGATATTTAGGGACTTTAGTTCAGAACTGAAACCTCCAGAAATCAAAATGAGAAAGTGCTCTTTTTTCCCTTAAATAATGTACCTGTGGCAGGTTAGTAGGAAATCACTGGCATTTGAATAGTACCTTTGTAACAGAACAAATTCAGACTATAGACACAGCGACAATATTAACTTGCAGTATCTGAGAGCTAATATTCCCGTTGGAAATAGTGTTATTCCACATGTTTTAATTATCCTAAAAGCAGTGAGACATCATTGAAGAATTTGGGGGAAAAAAGTGATAAAACCTACTTTGTGCAGTTTTAAAAAATAATTTTTATCAATATAATTCATACATTTAAAAAAATTGTACAGAAGAGCTCAGAAGAAGAAGATAAGAAGCAGCAGCAACATTCTGCTCTCCAACCTCGTTCCCACTCCCAGAGGTAACCACTGTAACTCTTTTCTGATTTTATTCTTCTGATATTTTCCTTCTTACTTCCAAAAAAAATTTGATTATATCTGATTTATCAAGTATGGACATTGTACTTGACACATCCTATGTGCTTCCTTAGATGTCTTCAGGCTCACCTTTCTCCCAGTCCGTTAGCTTGCCCTGCCCAGGCCATCCCAATGGTGATCAACCAAGTCTGAGCCTCTGGTTTCATTGCAGGAGGCCATCAGGCCACATTCATAGATCTGGGTTCCCCAGTGGCTTCCAAAGGGGCCAGGTGACACAACCTGCATGTGTTGGAGAGTTAAATCTCCAGGTGGCAGATTTTGACCAATGGAGAATGGAAGGCAAAGGGAGATTGCACATACATTTTCTCTGCCTTTCTCTCTCTGATAGATTGTTCCAGGCACAATATTTTCCTACAGCCTGTCCACAGAGGTCCTCTATGACTGAGCGGTCACCTGCTGAGGAAGCAGCTATGTTTATTCACGGCACTTTGTATTTGCTACTGGTCCTCTCCTGCCGCTCTTCCCTTTTCCCTAACTCTTGCTGAGCTGGGATTTTACCTCCTGATAAAGCATTAGCCCTTAAGCTTTGCTTCAGGCTCTGTTTTCTAGGGAAATCAGGCTGACAGATATTGCCAATATTATCTACAGTAGTCCCCCCTTGTCCATGGTTTCGTTTTCTGCAGTTTCAATTACCTAAAGTCAAGTGTGGTCCAAAAATATTAAATGGAAAATTCCAGAAATAAACAATGCATAAGTTTTAAATTACCAGCCATTCTGAGTAGCCTGATGAAGTTTCACACCATCCCGCTCTGTCCTGTCCAGGACATGAATCATACCTTTGTCCAGCGTATCCACGCTGTATATGCTACCTGCCCATTAGTCACTTAATAGCCTTCTCCGCTGTCAGATCGACTGTCACTGTCTCAGTATCACAGTGCTTGTGTTCAAGTAACTCTTATTTTACTTAACAATGGCCCCGAAGCGCAAGAGTAGTGATGCTGGCAATATGGATATGCCAAAGAGAAGGCAGAAAGTGCTTCCTTTAAGGGAAAAGGTGAAAGTTCTCCACTTAATAAGGAAAGAAAAACAATCCTATGCTGAGGTTGCTGAGATCTATGGTAAGAGCGACTCTGCTATCTGTGAGATTGTGAAGAAGGGAAAAGAAATTTGTGCTAGTTTTGCTGTCACACCTCAACTATGCATGTACAGGAAAAAACATAGTATATCTAGGGTTCAGTACTACCTGGGGTTTCAGGCTTCCTCTGGGGATCTTAGAATGTATCCCCCACGGATAAGGGGGCACCACAGTATTGACTTACAGCAGCGACTTAACATCATCACTCTCATGCTCCTCCCATGTTCCTGTAGTTAACTCACTGTTCTTATTTCTGTTAGTTATACTTATACTTATAACTTTCAAGTCTGTGCTTACAACTTTACTTCTTTTTCCAACCACCAGAGAGAGTATCTCTTGTCTCTGATATTTTGCAGGATGAAGTTACCAGTATTCCTTCCCTTCTTTTCACCTCTCCTCCCCTTTCACCTCCAAACCTCTGCACCATACTTTCACATCCTTAAGGCTGATAGCATTTACATTCTGCTCTGGCATCGTCATTATCTTCTGTTATTTCCCTAACTGCTGATTCTAAACTTGCAAATGAATATGCGGTGCATGTACAGTACTGTGATGACTATCCAGTGAACAATAAATGTGAATTGAGAGTTTGCTGTGTTTCAGGTACTGTTCTCTAGGATCTAGGGATAACACAACGGACAAAACAGAAATCCTTGTCCTCACGGAGCTTTCATTTCAGCGGGTAGACAAGCAATAAACAAGATAAATATGTAAAATGTATAGTATGATGGATAGTGAAAAGTATTTAGAAGAAAATAAATCAAGAAAGGAGAATAGTCAGGCTGAGGGGTTGAAATTTTAGGTAGGCTAGGCAGGGAAGGCTTCACTGGGAAGATAACCTTAAGGAAGTGAGGGAGCAAGCCAAACAGGCTTCTGGGCAAAGGGAACAGCCTTCTGGGCAAAGGGAACAGCATTCTAGGCAAAGGGAACAGCAAGTACAATGTCCCTAAGACAGGAATATCGCTATTGTGTTCAAGAAGAGCAAGAAAGCTTGTAGGCTGAATGAGACTGACCAAGCGGGGGATATGGAGGGGAATAAAGAAAGGGAAGTAATGTAGAGCAGATCATGTAGGGCCATGTAAGTCATAGTAAGGATTCTGGCTTTTACTATAGGAGAGATGGGAAACCTCGAGAGGGTTTTGAGCAGTGGAGCGACAAGATCTAATGTACATTTTACCAGGATCACTCTGGATATTGTGTTGAGAAGAGACTGACGGGGGACAAAGGAGGAAGGAGGAAAACTAGTTAGAAGATGATTGAAATAATCTAAGCAACAGATGATGGCGCTTGGAGTAGGGAGGTATCAGTGAAGGACAAGAGAAGTGGTCAGAATCTGGACATATTTCAAAGGGAGAACCAACAAGATTGGTGAACGGTTGGTTGTGAGAGAAAAAAATAAAGTCAAGAATAACTATAAGATTTTTGACCTGAGCAACTGGAAGAATGGAGCTGTTACATAAAGAGATGGGAAAGCCTGTGAGAAGAGCAGGTTTTAAGGGAAAAGATGATGGACCCAACTTTAGCTGGTTTGAGTTGCTGTTTTAGTTATCTATTACTGCATAACAAATCACCCCAAAACTTAGTGGCTGAAAACCACAGTAATTAGTTATCATCACTCATGGTTTCTATTAGTCAGAAATTAGATAGGGTTCAGCTGAGCAGTTCTTGTTTAAGGTCTCTCATCAGCACTGTCTGCATTTTAGCACTGAAATTTCCATGTCCTGAGAAACCACTCCCAAGAATGTGAAAAGTTCTGGGTTTTAGTGATGGATGCAGAATTTTTGTGTGGGGGGAGTATAAAACCTATACAGAGGCCAAAAAAAGCAGGACTGAAAGCAGTGCAATTTTGAGTGTCGAATGGATCCAGCAGACTGTCTGCCCTTAGGAGTCACTGTCACTGGTTTTCCCTGACCACTGACGGAGGCAGCCATGATTCGTGGTTTACCGTAATGGACCACCACTTCAAGTGATGTGAGTCAAGTCTGCAACTTAACTGCGTGTGATCATGGCACTAACAGTCCGTGTTTGACTTGGCCTATGGATCAACACTTGTGCTTTGTATTAAGATTATTGTGGCCACTCTGAAAAATCAGGATGGAATCTCTCCCAAAGTTTGGTTCAGATGTTGAGACAGATGACACCAAGCACCCACTAAGAGGTCATAGAAAGTTTTGTTATTTACATGATTGAGGTCTCTAGGAAGAACAGGACAGACCTCTCCAGCAGCTGGGGAAGGAGACCGATTTGGAGCTTTTATTGTGGCAAGGGGAAGGGGGCGGGGGTGAGAGTTCCTAGTGTGGGTAGGGGCTTGTGTTGTTTGACTCTCTCGCTGGCACCAAAGGAGAAAGCACCCAGGCTTTCTTACAGCTTGCCCGGATATAGGGCAGAGGGGGAGAAGGAAGGGATGAGGCTCAAGCTGTTGGTAGTCACACATCAAAAATGGAGTCAGCCTCCTATTATAGAGAGAGTGCTAGGTTAATTTTTAATGTTGCAAATAGTGTGATGATGTTTTCTGAAAGTTGAGATCATGAAAATGGGAATGGTTGCAATATCACAAGCATGACCCCATCATCACTAAAAAAGGGGCTAAATGACTGTGTTGTCTTAATGATAGAAGGGAGGACACATACAACTGGATTAGGGAGGAAAATAGCCCAAATAGAGCATGCTGTACAATATGCAGGAAATAATTTTGGACCGGGCATGGCAGAGGAGATTATGAAAACACATATGGAGACTGAGTCTCACCAGTCTAGGATTAGGCAGGGAAACACTTCTAAAGTAATCAAAAGTTTTTTTGTCTCCCAAAGACACCAATGTTCAGTTGACAATAGTGACCACAGAATTCATTTGGGCCTACCACACAAATGAATGCACATTATTTTATCATTCTTTGTTGTGGCTTTATGGAACTGAGTAAGGTTACATTTACTGATTCACAGGTTGGCACTAAACTGTCCTGTGAGGAAATTTGAGAACAGATATGTTGGCCTCTGTATTAGGTTTCTAGGGCTGCCATAACAAAGTACCACAAACCAGGTGGCTTAAAACAAAAAAATTTATTCCAAGTCCTGGAGATTAGAAGTCTGAAATCAAGCTGCCAGCAGGGCCATGCTTCCTCTGAGGGTCTAGGGAAGAATCTGTTTCATGCCTCTCTCCTAGTTCCTGGTGGCTCTGGCAATCCTTGGCATTCCTTGGCTTGTAGCTTCATCACTCCAATTTCTGCCTCCATCGTCCCGTAGCCATCTTCCCTCTCTATGTGTGTGTCTGTGTCCACACTTCCCTTTTCTTATAAGGATGCCAGTCATGCAACATGAGCTCATCTTAACTTGATTACATCTACAAAGACCCTTTTCCCAAATAAGGTCACATCCACACGTTCCAAGTGGACGTGAATATGGGGGGACGCTATTCAACCCACTACAGCCTCTTACAGTGTAGAGCTCATTCCATCAGATCTTACCTGTGGTCACACTTACTCTAATATATTAAGTAATGTGTCAAATTGTGGCAATAAAAAATTTTCACTCACTCTTAGGTGTTTTAATTTGGAAAATGAAGTTTCATTTTTGAAAATCTTTTCTTGATTTCTGTGAATATTTTAATAAAACTGTAGAAAACACAAACAAAAAATTGCTAATATCTTGTTCAAATGATAACTAGACTTTGCTCATCTCTCTGCATTTTCAGCAGAGAGTACTTATGTAAATCTTGACAAATCCTATTCAGTCTATAAAATTCTGCAATGTGGACTTGAAAATAGCAGAGCTGTAGGTCAAAATGAATTTACATTTGACTATATTCAGTCTTACCACTACATAAAAGAAAAGAAGGATGCCTTAAAGGCTGAAGGCAGTTCAGAGAAATATTATTGAAAAAAGAAACAGAAATATTAAAAATAACATCATAAGACAGAAGGAAACATGCAGTTATTTTTTATTAAATATAGATAATATCTGCTTAATTAGCACTATGGTATTTATGTTCTCCTTTTAAAATATTTTATGTTTACATATTTTAAAAATATAAAATAACACAACCTACAAAATTTAAATATACAATATAGAGTTTAAAAAGAGATAAAATAAATTGCCATATCTAAGGACTAGATAAAATTATTAAAATATTCTTAGATTTTTCTTACACATATTATTTATTTAATTAGTCCTACTATTAATTACTTCTAATTGCCATTATTAACTAGTCCTGTTATTATTTGAATAATAGCATTTACATTTATGTGCATATATTGATATCTAGCATTCTGCTTTTCAGAATAATCTAATAAGGATTTCAAATAAAAATTAGAAATAACTCCATTAATTTCATAGCTATCATAATCACTTTTTTCTATTTATTCAGTGAAACTGAAATGTAAAGCTTTAAACTGAAATGTAAAGATTTAAAAAACTAATTTCAAGATCTCGTCAAGATGGCAGCTTAGGCAGACTCTGAACTCACCTCCTCCCATGAACACAACCAGATTACAACTATTCTTGGATAAATTACCCCAGAGAGAGAACTGAAAACTGGATAAAAAGAGCCCCCACAACAAGGGACAGTCATCACTGAGGTGGAAGAGGCAGAAATTCCTTCTGGAGAGAAAAAGCCACCTTTGTGAGCAGAGGAATTGAACA
This sequence comes from Equus quagga, assembly GCF_021613505.1. Classification (NCBI taxonomy): domain Eukaryota; kingdom Metazoa; phylum Chordata; class Mammalia; order Perissodactyla; family Equidae; genus Equus; species Equus quagga. The sequence continues at coordinate 110,495,796 of NC_060270.1, forward strand.
GACAGCTGATGGGAGCCACTCTAAGGTACACAGCCTCCCCTGGAGGAGCAGGGACCTGAGCCAGGGCATGCTACTGCTATTAGCATCCTTCAGACTCAGCACAGCTGAGATGAGTCATAATTTCTGCCTTCACTGGCTACAAACTGCAACAGGGAATACCCCCAGAAAAGCTATCAGATGTAAGCCAAAAAAACCCAGCTCTTAAAGGGCCCACATACAAATTCACCCACCCTTCTCAGAGAGCAACCTAAAATCAACAGAAAGAAAGGTGCACAGTTCTTTGGTGAAAAGAGATTCACCTGGTAGTCTCTGGGTGCATCTCAGTGAGAGGTGAGACCTCTCTGGAGACTGAGACACTGGCGGCAGCCATCTTTGTGACCTAGCACAGGTGTGCTGACACAGATGCTGGCAGACACCATTGGAGTTCTTCCCTCAGCCTGTTAGCACAGGGATTCTGCCACACCCACTAGAGTGCAGATTTAATCAGGTTCAGCCAGTGCAGGCAGCCCATCCTAGGAACTGGCCCCACCCAACAGCAAGCCCTCAGGCTACTTGTTGGCCTGCATAGCTGGGTGCCTCAATCCTCTACAGGCAGGTGAGTGTGTCCACCTCTGTATGGCAGGGCCTATGTGAGGAGCAGGTGAACTGTAGGGGGCATTGGTGGAGAGTGTGGGGGCCTCTGCAGTGGGTGACTGGGTATACTCCAGGGGGTGGGGAAGTATGCATGGGCCAGGACTGTGTTGACAGTGTATGTGGACTTATGGGGGGTGGGGCTTATCAGTGGCAGAAGACCTGTGCTTCACAAACAGCCACAAAGGGGATCAGCCCCATTTTCCAAAGCCTGGAACAATTGGGTGCTCCTGTGCCTTGGGCAAGCCACACTCAGAAGCAATGCTAAGAGAGCTGACAACAGCTTTGAAGGCCTGAGGCCGACAGCAGTTGTAAGCCCCTGAGCCTAGCAACCAGCCACACTGGGTGCCTACTCAACAGGAAAACTGCAACAGGAGTTTGCTATTAGATCCTGCAGCCAATGGTGCTGGAGCTCCCCAAACTTGATTTACAAATAGCTGGCCAGGGAGGGAAAGCCTAGACTCCCTGGGTACCTGCAATAAGGGCAACCCTGCTGCAGCAGGACACACATAGCTCACACAGGGGTCACTCCTGGAACATTTGGACTGGTGACAAGAGGGAAGCACACTGCTGGGCCTCAAAAGGAGTTTCTTACATAAGCCCACTTCTCCAAGATCAGGAGGTGTAGCTGACTCACCTAACACATAGATATAAGCACAGAGAAAGAGGCATAATGAGAAGGCAAAGGAATATGCTCCAAGCAAGGGAAAAGAACAAAACCCCAGAAAAAAAAACTAAATGAAACAGAAATAAGCAATCTACCCGGCAAAGAGTTCAAACAAAAACTCATAAGGATGCTCACTGATCTTGAGAGAAGACTTGATGAACACAGTGAGAATGTCAACAAAGAATTGGAAAATATAAAAAAGAAACAATCAAAAAGGAAGGATACAATACTGGAAATGTAAAACTCACTAGAGGAACTCAATAGCAGAGTAGATGATACAGAAGAATGGATCAGCGAGCAGGATGAAAGACTAGAGGAAATCACCCAAGCTGAACAGATAAAAATAAAAAAGAAATAAAAAGAACAAGAACAGTCTAAGGGACCTCTGGGACAATATCAAGCTCATTAACATTCATATTATAGGTGTCCCAGAAGGAGAAGAGAGAGACAACAGGGCAGAGAATCTGTTTGAAGAAATAATAGCTGAAAACTTTCCTAACCTAAGGAAGGAAACAGACATCCAAGTGCAGAAAGCACAGAGCGCACCAAACAAGACAAACCCAAAGAGGCCCACACCAAGACATATTATAATTAAAATGTACAAAATTAAAGATAAAGAGAGAATGCTAAAAGCTGCAAGAGAAAGGCAACAAGTGACATACAAAGAAAAGCCCATAAGGCTATCAGCAGAGTTCTCAGTAGAAACCCTACAGGCTAGAAGAGAGTGGCACATCATATTTAAAGTGCTGAAAGGAAAAATCCTACAGCCAAGAATACTCTATCTCCAAGGTTAACATTCAGAATGGAAAGAGAGATAAAGAGAGACAAGCAAAAACTAAAGGAGTTTATCACCAAGAAATCAGTTCTACAAGAAATGCTGAAGGGACTTATTTAAGTGGGGAAGAGAAGACCACAAATAGGAATAAGAAAATTATCAAAAAAAAAAAAAAAACAGGCAATAAAATCACTGGTAAAGGCAAAAATACAGAAAGTTAGATCAACCACCTATGAAGATAATGTGAAGGTTAAAAGACAAAAGTACTAAAATTACCTGCTTCAATGATAAGAGGATAATGGATAGACACACAAAATAAGAGATTAGATATGATTTCAGAAACATAAAATGTGGGAGGAGGGGAGTAAAAGAGTAGAGCATTTAGACAGAGATCAAACTAAAGAGACTATCAACTCAATACAGTTTGCTATATGTGTAGAATACTATATATGAACCTCATGGTCATCACAAACCAGAAACCTATGATAAGTAAATAAGTTAGAGAAAAGAAATGAAACATATTACTAAAGAAAGCCATCAAATCACAAGGGAAGAGAGCAAAAGAAGAAGAAAGGAACAGGGAAGAACTTAAAACACCCAGAAAAAAGCAACAAAATGGAAATAAATACATATTTATCAATAGCTACTTTAAATGTCAACAGGCTAAGTGCTCCAATCAAAGGGCATAAGGTAGCTGATTGGACAAAAAAAAAAAACAAGACCCATATATATGCTGCATACAAGAGACACACTTCAGACCTAAAGACACTCACAAACTGAAAGAGAAAGGATGGAAAAAGATACTCCATGAAAATGTCAATGAAAAGAAAGCTGGGGTAGCAGTACTTATATCAGACAAAACAGACTTTAAAACAAAAACTGTAACAAGAGACAAAGAAGGGCACTACAGAATGATAAAGGGAACAATCCAACAAGAGGATGTAACACTTGTAAATATCTATGTACCCAACATAGGAGCGTCTAAATATATAAAGCAATTATTAACATACATAAAAGGAGAAATAGACAGTAACACAATAATAGCAGGGGACTTTAATGCTCCACTTACACCAATAGATGGGTCAACCAAACAGAAGATGAATAAGGAAACATTGGCCTTAAATGACACATTAGACCAGATGCACTTAGTAGATATATCTAGAACATTCCATCCAAAACCCACAGAATACACATTCTTTTCAAATGCACATGGAGCATTCTCCAGGATTGATCACATATTAGGCCACAAAACAAGTCTCAATAAATTTAAGAAGATCGAAATAATACCAAGCATCTTTTCTGACCACAAAGTTATGAAAATAGAAATCAACTACAGGAAGAAAATCAGAAAAGCCATAAATATGTGGAGATTAAACAAAATACTACTGAACAATGACTGGGTTAAGAAAGAAATCAAAGGAGAAATCAAAAAATACCTGGAGACAAATAAAAATGAAAATACAATATGCCAAAATCTATGGGATATAGCAAAAGCAGTTCTAAAAGGGAAGTTTATAGCAATACAGGCCTACCTTAACAAACAATAAAAATCCCAAATAAACAGCCTAACTGTGCACCTAAAGGAACTGGAAAAAGAAGAACAAACAAAGCCCAAAATCATCAGAAGGAAGGAAATAATAAAAATCAGAGCAGAAATAAACAAAATAGAGACTCAAAAAAATAGAAAAAAACGATGAAACCAAGAGCTGGTTCTCTGAAAAGATACACAAAATCAACAAACCTTTGGCTAGATTCACCAAGAAAGAAACAGGAAAGGCTCAAGTAAGTAAAATCAGAAATGAAAGAGGAGAAACTACAACAGACACCTCAGAAATACAAAAGATCATAAGAGAATACTGTGAAAAGCTATATGCCAAAAAATTGGATAATCTAGAAGAAATGGATAAGTTCTTAGAATCATACACCCTTCCAAAACTGAATCAAGAAGCAGTAGAGAATTTGAATAGACCTATCACCAGTAAGGAGAGCGAAATACTAATCAAAAAATAAAAGTCTTGGGCCAGACGGCTTCCCCAGCGAATTCTACCAAACATTCAACGAAGACTTAACACCTATCCTTCTGAAACTCTTCCAAAAAATTGAAGAGGAGGGGAAGCTTCCTAACTCATTCTACAAATCCAACATTATCCCGATACCAAAACCAGACAAGGGCAACACAAAAAAAGAAAATTACAGGCCAATATCACTGATGAACATCACACAAAAAACCACAAAAAAAATACTACCAAATTGAATACAACAATACATTAGAAAGATCATACACCATGATCAAGTGGGATTTATTCCAGGGGTGCAGGGATGGTTCAACATCTGCAAATCCATCAACATGATACACCACATTAACAAACGAAGAATAAAAATCACATGATCCTCTCAACAGATGCAGAGAAAGCATTTGACAAGATACAGCATCCATTTATGATAAAAACTCTAAATAAAAAGGGTATAAAAGGAGAATACCTCAACATTATAAAGGCCATATATGACAAACCCACAGCTAATATCATTCTCAATGGAGAAAAACTGAAAGCTATCCCTCTAAGAACAAGAGCCAGACAAGGATGTCCACTTTCACCACTCTTATTTAACATAATACTGAAAGTCCTAGCCAGAGCAATCAGGCAACAAAAAGAAATAAAACGGATCTAAATTGGAAAAGAAGTGAAACTGTCACTATTTGTGGATGACATGATTTTATCTATAGAAAACCCTAAAGAATCCACTAAAAAACTTTTAGAAATAATAAATGAATACAGTCAAATTGCAGGCTACAAACTCAACATACAAAAATCAGTTGCATTTCTATACTCTAAAAACGTAGTAGCAGACAGAGAAATTAAGAGTACAATCCCATTTACAATTGCAACAAAAAGAATAAAATACCTAGGAATAAACTTAACCAAAGAAGTGAAAGATTTGTACACTGAAAACTATAAAACATTGTTAAAAGAAATCGAAGAAGACACAAGGAAATGGAAAGGTATTCCATGCTCTTGGATTGGGAAAATTAACATAGTTAAAATGTCTGTACTCCCTAAAGTAATCTATAGATTCAATGCAATCCCTATCAAAGTTACAACATTTTTCACAGAAATAGAAAAAAGAATCCTAAAATTTATATGGAACAACAAAAGACCTCGAAGAGCCAAAGGAAACCTGAGGAAAAAGAACAAAGCTGGAGGTATCACACTCCCTGATTTCAAACTATACTACAAAGTTACAAAGCTATAGTAACCAAAACAGCACGGTACTGGCACAAAAACAGACACACAGATCAATGGAACAGAATTTAGAGCCCAGAAATAAACCCACACATCTATGGACAGCTAATTTTTGACAATGGAGCCAAAAATATACAATGGAGAAAGGGGAGTCTCTTCAGTAAATGGTTTTGGGAAAGCTGGACAGCCACATGCAAAAGAATGAAAGTAGACCATTTTCTTACACCATGCACAAAAATCAATTCAAAATAGATTAAAGACTTGAATGTAAGACCTGGAACCATTAAACTTCTAGAAGAAAACATAGGCAGTATGCTCTTCAACATTGGTCTTAGCAGTATTTTTTCAAATACCGTGGAAACAGTTGTATTAATCCAAGTAAAGGGTGCTGGTAGCTTGGTCTAAGTGGTAGAAGTGGAAATGGAGAAAAGTACACATTGTGGAGAGTTATTTAAGATGTAAAATTGACAGGACTGGGTTATAGAATGGAAGTGAGCAATAAAAAAGAGATATTTGTTCAGGCTTCTTGCTAATGGTTATATTCACTAAGATAGGGACACTGAAAGAGGACATTTCCAGTGGAAAATCATTAATGTAATTTTATAGCTATTGAGCTTGAAGTATCATTGATATGGTCATGTGCCACATAATGATGTTTCAGTCAATGATAGACCGCATATACAAAGGTGGTCACATAAGAGTAGTACCATATAGCCTAGGTGTGTAGTAGGCTATACCATCTAGGTTTGTGTAAGTACACTCGGAACATATCCTTGTAGTTAAGCGATTCATGAGTGTATATTCAAGTGAAGAGGTCAAGGAGGCACATGCTATATGAGTTTAGTGGTGAAGTTGAAGGCATATATATTAGGGAGTTATTGATGGTGTATTGATGGACAACGAGCCAAATGAATGAAGGAAATCTGTTAGGAAATGAATACATAGTAAGAAGTGAAGTGAGTTATAGTATATTGTAAAAAATGGTCACATATTCCTTTCATCCTGGTTTGCATGACTCTTTACAATGAGTTTTTTTTCCTCCCATTAAGAGGTGAAGTTTATTTGTCCACCTCTTGAGTCTGGATCAGCTTTGTGACTTCCTCAACAAATAGAATATGGTGAAAGTAATGCTGTGGGAATCTGAGCCTACATATCCAGAAGGCTTGCAGGTTCTGCTGTTGCCCTTAAGACTGCCATGTTAAGAAGTCCAGATTAGCTTTCTTGAGGCTAAGTGACAATGAGAGGGGGGCTCAGCCAACACCCAATACTATACTGTGATACCTGTGAGTAAAGTCATTTTAGATCATCCAGCCCTCAGTTTACCATCAGATGACTATAGCTGCAAGAGTGACCATAGGCAAGAGCAGCAGAACCCCTCAGCCAAGCCAAAGCCAACTTGCTAACCCACAGGATCATGAACAAATAAAATATTTGCTATTTTTAAGCCAGCAAGTTTTAAAGTGGTTTGTTATGCAGCAGTAGACCAGTGATGCAGGAATGTAGGAAAGAGTCTTGAGAAACCCCAATATTTAAATATCAGGTAGAGAAAACAAAGCTGGCAAAAAAAAAAAAAAAGTGGTAACCAGAAAGAGAGGAAGAAAATCAGAAATATATAGTGTCACAGCAACAAGGAACTGACCCGCAGAAATCAGAGTGTTTCAAGAATGAGGGAACATCCACAACTAGAAGGACCTGCAACTAAGATATACAACTGTGTGTGTGTGTGTGTGGTGGGGGGGGTGGGGGGGTTGGGGAGATAAAGCAGAAAAAATAAATGACGGAACACCAACAGTGTCAAATGTGGCTGACAGGTCAAATAAGATGAGATGAAAGATTCTTATTGGATTTAATGACATGAAAGTATGGTCAGTAACATTCAGGAGCAGAGGGAAAATTGATAAGTTCAGTTTTAGACAGGTAGAGTTTGAGATGCCTATGGGATATCTAAGTACATCTGTCCAGCACGTAGTTAGATTATATGAGCCTGAAGCTCAGCGGAAAGTTAAGCGTCAGTCAGCATAGCGGTAATAAAGCCATTAGTGTGGATGAGATCACCAGGGAGACCAAGTAAAGTCGGATGGGGAAAGGATCTTGGGGCACACCAGGGTTTTAGAGGGTGGGCACAGCAGAAAACACCACAAAGCCCGTGAATTAGAACTGGGAGAAAGAGGTGTGTCAAAGCTAAAAGGATAGAGTCTCAAAAAGGAGTGAGAAGTAAGTATGTCAAATGCAGCAGAGAGCTCTAGTAACGGGAGAACCAGAAGGTTCTTCCGTTGAATCCAACACCATTTGCCAAAGTAGTTTCAGCAGCATGGTGCAGGCAGCCGGCAACCGAGTGTTGAGCAAGGACTGCAAATTAGAATATGGAGGCTGATGTGTACAGAGAATCCACACAGAGAGAAGAGAGGAGGGCACCTTCAGTGCCAAGTGTTTTCTTTTTTGATTAGTTTTGTTTTGTTTTAAGGTTATTTGACTTAAGCTTGTTTATTAATTGAGGGGGAAAAGGTAGTTAAAGAAAAAAAGGAGTGTTACACTCTTAAAAGGACATTTTTTTCCAACACTTGCTTTTGCAGCTTTCATGAAAAACCCTTCTATTTGTATTTTGTTTTTGCAGTATTACTCTTCATCTCAGTATATAGTTCGTTAAAATTCCCAGATTTGTTTGCTTTTTCTGTTACAGATTTAGGTTAGCTGATTCCCGATTCAGTTGGGGGCCAGGGCATTTTTCTCACTTGGAGCTATCTTCAAATCACAGAGGAAGTATCTAGTATTCTAAGCATTCCCAAACGGGCGCTAAGAAAAGAAGTGTAATTCTCTGGTCAAATAAATTTGAGAAAGTCTATACATTAAAAATCTCCCTCTGAGAGACTGACAAAGTGCATCAGCATATTAAAGCTCTGAGACTTCCTACATTAAACAACAACAAAAAACCCTGTTTAACAGTTTAACAAACAAACAAATATCGCCAGTGGAATGCTTTTTTCTCTGCATGTTATTAACAAACCAGAAGAATTCTCCCTTAACACCAGCTTAAGAAACCCTGTTGTAGCAAATTAATTCTACCTATGTTCTGTGGATTCTGTTAGGTTTTACAATGGAGAGTTTCTTCTCTATCTTATCTCTAGATTTAGGGATTCGAGTTACCTGGGGGACTAGGAGCCCTCCCTAGACAATCTACAGTGAAGAATAGTAGTGACACCACCAATTACCTCGGGGAACCCTTTATAAACCTAGGGCCGGAGGGGAATTAACAAAAGATTGGACTGAGGATAAAGATGGCTGAGGAGAGGTCAGCAAGAGACAACATCTTTCATTACAGCTAACGAAAATTCTCCCCTCGTGAAGGGATTGGTAATTTATTAACCTTCCTAGAAGGGTGCGAGCTGAAGACAGGATCAAAGTGCCTCGTTATACATGTTGGGGAAGTGGGAGAATCCCCCCCCCGCCCCCCACTTTTCCTTAAGGTTCTCATGGCTGGTCAAATAATTAAAGAGGTAGGTTAGCAGGGGGAAATCAAAGTTTAATAGCATGTATACATGGGAGACGCCCGGGAGAAACTGAGTAACTCAGCCATCTGGCTGAGGCTGCCTGTTTAAATATCTTTAGCTACAGACAAGGACGATGTCGGGGGTAGTGATTTGGGATTTCAGAAGGGATGACAATTTACACAGAATGGAATGCAAATATTTGTTAAACAGATGTGGCTTGGCCAAAAAAATGAGTTTGTTGGTGCACTTTTATCATACCTATTTTACATCATACTATAGCTATCATACAGTATGAGCTGCTTCCTGGAACAGGCCTTCTATGTTACATTCTTTTAGGCATTTTGGGTCGGAGAAGATTCTTCCTGAATCTTCTGAGCCTTTATTGTCTTCAACTCACAATAATCCGCATGCCAGAGTGGCGCATCTTGGGGCGGCCTGCCCTGAACCCCATCACATATCTGGAGGAAGCAATCAACTAATCTACAATCCACTTTAAATTGACACAATTGGAGATGATAACATACTTTTGAAGTTCTGATGAATTAAAGAATCATAAGGTAAGACCCATGGAAATGAGTGATCTACATTATTGGTTGAAAGGGGAAAACTGTGGAGCACAAATATGTCAGTGTGGTAGTGTGCTGTCTCCAGCATTACTCAGAGAAAAGCAGAGAACAGGGGGATTCAGGTTGGTCTCAGTGTTAACCCTGATGGGGTCTAGCCTGAACTGGCAGGCAACTGTCCCTTTCCCATCTTTTTAAAGTGATTATTTAAGTACAACCAACATTTTGAAGAAAGTTGCTATTTCACATATATACTAATACTTAAATTCATCCACATATCAAGAATTGGATACAAGCATCATTTACATGAGGCCTAAAATAACAATGTTTTGGCTCCAGGCTCCCTCTACTGTCTCTGAAATAATAAACAAACATGTTATGGCGCTCTCCTGACTAGATTCCAGCATTGATGAAAGTCAAAGCAAATATCATCTTGTGCAGTAATAAAGGATATCCTTAGTAAGATAATTAGGATGTTTAATATTTGGAGAAAGTTGAAAAAATTATAAATTAGTTAATAAAATATTTACATAGACAGAACCACATGAATTTGTCATTATTTGACTGTTTTTTAATCCACAAATGGCAATTTCATTTGGTTCAACCTTATATATGAACATTTAATTGTCAAAGAATAGTAGGATGTGTGTACATGTGTTGGGGGGAATGGTTATTACTTTTAATAAATAATCTCTATTATGAAATTCCCTAAATACATTGGTTAATTTACATTAAGTTTCTTGACCAAACTTAACTACAGGGTATGTTAAGCCCAGTGCCTTACAGGAATGTGTGTACTATAACTTGGGTTTAAAAGAGGAAAAGCTGCCTTCAGGTTAAAAAGTGTGAAAACACAAAATGTTTCACACAGGAAGGTAAATGAAAGGAATGTAGAAAAGCCATATGTTTACAAGAGGAAAGCTGGAAATAAAACAGTTAACATTTTAACCCTGAGAGGAGGAAGTAGGGCAATTTGCATAGACTTCAAACAATCTCACACTTTTGAGAAAACCTGCAAATCCTGGAAAGAATTAGAAGTAAAAGCCAAAGTCAATATACTTCAAAAACCCTTGATGTTTCACAGTCACTGACGTCTTCTGGGTAAGTTCACACTTTGCACAAAATAAATATTAATTCTATTGCTGGGAATCTTCCAAAAAGTTAATATTTTACAGTTCAGAATTTTATTTCCTAAGTTTGCCTTTGAAGCAGGAAAAATGCTTTTTGAAGTTATGTTTTCACAGTTCTAGGAATTCAGTCTAAGAATGAAGGAGGCCATCAAAGATTTTTGCACAAAGATTTTCACCGAAACCTTTTATTTATAGTTACTGTTCACCACTTAAGTCTTAGGCCTAGCGTAGCACCTACTTTGTAGTAAGCGCTCAATAAATATTCTTGAAAGAATTAATCACAACAGAAAATTTAGAAATTTCCAAATTGGGGACTAGTTGAATGATTATGGGTAAATTGTGACATACATATTATACATGTCGACGAAAATAATCCATAACCAATCTATAAATGAAAATTTGGGTGAGTTTATTCTGAGCTTAAATCTGAGGATTATAACCCGGGAGAGTCTTTCCACAAAGGAACAGAGCACTCCAAAGAAGTGTGGGTATAAGGGTGGTTATATACCCTCAAAGAGGATGTTTCACATAGGATTGAAATGTCCCTTTTACAATAGTCGCGAGACTGCTCTGTCGGCACAGCGATTGATGGAAATAGCAGGTAGGTCTTCTGTCTCTGTGAACACAGCAGGGTGGCAGTCTGTTGTCTCCAGCTGGGTGGTCACAGGTGAGCTGGGAGGTGAGTGCAGCAATCAGTTCCTAGCCTAAGGAAAAATGCTTATCCCTAAGGAAATGCTAATGTGGGGGAAAGTTGCACCTTTATCTCAAGGGCCTTTGTTCTGGCCATAGGAAATGTCTAAGTAGATATGCAATGCGTGCTCAATAGCCACAGTCAGGCCCTTTTGGAAAAAAAAAAGTCAGGCCGAATTAGGTTTATACCAAATGGCTTCCTCATATACTCCAATATATCCTATTGCTTGCCATTTTTATTTGTCATACAAAATTATATATAATTTTGATTACATATAATTATTAAAACTGTTTTGAAGACTTTTTAAAGACATTGGGAAAATGTTAAGACATTGGAGAGAATGTTAAGCAAAATGGATGCTAATAATGTGTACATTAAAACAAATTTTATAAATATGTATATGCTTACAAAAAGGCTAAAAGGAAAAATAAAATTATTGACTGAGGTGGTTTTAATATTTTTCTTTCTATTTTCTCTGTACGTTGCAAATTGTCTATCATGAGCATGAATTATTTTTACAATCAGAAAAACATTAAATGTTATTTATGATTTTTTATGATGTTCTGCTAACATGCAGATCTGTAATAAAAATGTATCCATTGATGGGGCTGGCCCAGTGGTGCAGTAGCTAAGTTCACATGCTCCGCTTCGGTGGCCCTGGGGTTCACCGGTTTGGATATCCAGTGTGGACCTATGCACTGCTCATCAAGCCATGCTGTGGCAGGAGTCTCACATAAAATAGAGGAAGATGGGCACAAATGTTAGCTCAAGGCCTGTCTTCCTCAGCAAAAAGAGGGGGATTGGCAGCAGATGTTAGCTCAGGGCTAATCTTCCCCCCAAAAAAAAGAAACTTATCCATTAAAAACCATGAAACTTAATAAAAGGTAGTTGTGCAGAGATTCAATATTTGTACATATAAGAGTGGCTTTTCCCCTTCACTTTGTTATAACAAACCTTCACTAGATACTTTTGGTAATTTATTCAGTGGCCTGAATGCAGGAGCCAGAGCTAAACTGTTCTCTACTTTTGAGTATTACACCAACAAAAACTTGTGTACAAAAGTTATAGAGGTAGGTGAATTATTTCTCAAGTTATACAAAGATGAAATGTAATGTTTTTTCATCAGAGAGAAATAACCATCACGGATTCAAATACGCACTGGGCCAGGCACTTTACCTAAATGATCTTTAATCCTTACAGCTACCCTGGAAGTAGGCACTTTTATTCATATACATAATATTATAGTAGAAGTAATAACAATAGCTAGGACTTATTGATCAATCATCATGTGCCAGGCTCTGCGTCAGGGGCTTATTTTCTCTCATTTCATGTTTTAAGCCACGGGGCAAGTAGTGTATATTATCTCCACTACTTGAAGACCTTGAGGCCCAAGGTGGAAGCCAGATCTAACCACTCCTCCATGCGGAGAAATATTTTTATTCTCCAACATCATTAAATCATTTTTGCCCTGTCTTTTAGGAACCAAAAATAAATATTGAAAACACTGCATTCTACAAATGGTCTTGATCTTATTTGGGGCGGGTAGAGGCGTTACGAGAGGAAGCTTATTCAGTTAGAGTTGAGGTGTTCTTACTTTCCTTGGAGTAGGACCATAGGAATAGCCAGTCAGACATTACCCATTTATCAGTACTAAGCAAATTCATCAAAACGAACGTTTTCAAAGGTATTAGTCAAGAAATATAATGAATTTCCCTTTGCCTTGTTTAAACGAAAAGTCTTCATCATATCTAAGGGTGTTCCCATAATAGAGGAGGTAGCCGTTTGCTGTGTCCTTATCAAATTAGGGTGTATTTGTCAATGACTTCATTGAGTTCTTCAAAAAACTTCCATTCCGGCTTTTTCCCTCTTACCTCTTTCCTACCATCCAGCGTTCCAAGGAGATTTAGAGTGAATGTGGACAGATGATTAAGAGAAGTTAAAAATAACGATCTCTGTATACTCTTGGTTCCTGAAATGGTCCACTTGGTTCTATTTTTATAACAATAATTTAAAAATTGCTATTTATTATCTTCTACATGTCAGAGCTTTATACATTTTATATCATTTGAAGCTCACAACCATCTATCAAGGTACCTATTCCCAGAAGGCACCTAACCCCAGAGATTAAATACCGATTATACCTCACATCACGTGGCAACTTACTGAAATTCGAATCCAGATATGATTTCAACTAACGGGCTTCCTTCAAAACACGATGCCTAGCAACAAATCAATCCTAGTGATTTCCCTACATCCAAAGTGGAGAAAAACCACCAATTCCTTCCTAGACGCCAAGCTTGAGGAACGATTAGAATTTTCTAATAGAAACGCTCCCCCACCCCCTTTTGTGACCAAAGCAGTTATTTAAGCAGTAAAAGCTCCCATTGGCCAATGTCAATTTCATTCGGTACTTCGCCCCCGCTGGTGGGAGAGGAGAATCCCTGGTTCTAATCACTCCAACCTGGTTTCTGGGGAAACCGGCGTCCAGCCACCCCCCAGGAAAACCATAATCTTTTGGGGGCGACCTCAGGTTGGGCGACCAAGTCCTGCAGGGGACACTTGTTCATCCACTTCTAGGGACTACCCTCTTTCCCAATTCAAGACTTCTCCTTTTATTCTACAAGCTTAAACATTAACCAGGCCCCCCATTTTCCCTCTGCCCGCTAAGAACAGGATCAGGCATGGACAACCAAATCCCAAGACCCCTCCCTTCTGCCGTCCTCAAAGTAACCAGTACGCGTGCGCAAGTGAGTCCGAGGGTGTGTGGACCCAATTCGCGGCGCGGAGGGATCCCCAGAACCGCGGGGCTGGCCCGGTCCCCAGCCTCTCGCCCCGCCCCTTCCGTGACTCCCCGAGTTTGCTCGGCCTCCGTCCCGCCCCCGCCCTGCCCCTCAGCCCTGTCTCAGGCTCGTCCCGCCCCGCCCCCTCAGCCCCATCCCGTGCTCGTCCCGCCCCTTCGGCTCCGCCTCTCAGGCCCGCCCCCGGCTGCCCCCGTCCCGCCCCCGCCGTCTGGCGCCCTCCGCTGCTCCCAGGGCGCGTCCCGCCCCCTCCTCGCCGCTCCGCGCGTCCCTGAGCTCGCCCCGCCCTCGCCCGCGCCCCCGCCCCCGCCCCCTCCCTTCCGCCGCTCCCCTCGGCTGTTCCCGGGGATCCAGCCGCGCTTGGTCTCGTCTCCATGGCGACGCGGCGGCTCCGGCTCCTCGCTCCGAACCCAGCGCAAGCTGCCAGCAGAGCTGGCTTGGGGTGTCTGCCCTTTCGATGGCCGGCGTGAGAGGACCACAAGCGGGTAAGAGGCGTGCGGGTCGCCCTCTCCCCCATCCCCGTGTGCAGCCCGACCCAGCCCTCTCGTTGGACCCCCGCTAGGCCCGGCGCCTGAACCCGCGAACTTCTCTGCCCCCTCCAGGTTCGGGCTCTGCGGCCCCCCGGCTGCCGAGGCGGCGCGCGAGAAGGTAGGATCCGCGAGGCTGGACGTGCGCCTCGCACTGGGCTTCCTCCTCTGGCTGTAGTCGGGCACTGAGGAAGGGGTGTATTTCTACGTGGGTGCGAGTGATAACCGGGTAGTTCTGACAGGCGCGTCCACACCACCGTTCTCTGCCTGCGGATTCGCACGCCCCCTCCCCAGCCAGAAAACCAACCCAGTGAAAATAGACACGTTCCATCTCAGAGTTTCTGACTGCCTCCCTCGGTCCTCGCCCCCCCCCCCCTTAAAACTTCTTTTTCCCTTACTTTTTTTTCTTTTTTTACTTTTACGTTTCTTTGGAAACAGCTTAATGGCTAATAGAAGCGAGCACTCACTGGCTGTAGTTCAGACATCACTCGCTAGACATAACTTGCTCGGCCATAAAAAATTTTGGTGGAATTTGGGCAAATTATGTCACCTCCCTCGCCTTGTTTGCATCTTCTGTAAAATGAGGGGCTTGGACAACGGATCGCTTCTAAGGTCCAGTCTTCAGCCTTCCATGAGTTGACGAGATTGACTTGAGGTTTCCAAAACCAAGATATTGCGGTCTTTTGACTACTCCACACTGCGCCCCAGTAGCATTTAAACTAACATGTCATTATTATAAATGTATCGTTTGCCTTCCCTGACGACATGGGTGAGTTAGATATATCCGTTGTTACCCCAAAAGACCCCTGGAAGTTGCTTTTTAAAAATAAATCTGAAAAAGAAAAATGTCTTTTGTTTCATTGGGCTAAAAACCAAATGCAAGGATCCCCAAATCCATCTTGTTAAATTTTTTGGTTTTTTTGCTAATTGAAGTTGTTTTGTTTTTTTAATCTCAGGAAAATGGCAGCACTGCTCTTAAGAGTTTACCACAGTTGAATTTCAATTCCACTGCACCACTTCAGAACGCCCGTTTCCTACCCCCATCGTTTGAGCTAAATCTACAGTCTTTTCACCCCCTTCTTTGCCCCAGGCAGTCTAAATTGTGCACTTAAAACTGGCTTCCTTAGTCAGAGTTCACCTTCACACCATCCTTGCTAGGCTGTAGTTAGTAATAACAATAGTAATAGGAGGAGGAGGAGTTGTAATTATAATTGTAAAAGGAGATGGGTGCTACTATTATTTATTATTAGCTATCTTTATTAACCCTCACAATAACTCCATGAGGTGGGTAGTATTTTTATCCTCATTTTACCGTTGATGAAAGCGAGTCATGGAAGGGTTAAGGAGTTACTTAAGGTCACACAGTTTGCTGGGATTTGAACATAGGCATTCTGACTCCAGAGTCTGGGCTCCTAGCGCTATGTTATGCTGTAAAGGAAATATATAAAATTTATAGGTAGTCATTTTTAAATATAAATGTAAGTGATAGATGATCATTGAAACCATTTTTATACACATTTGAGGCTATGCAGTGAAATATTGCCCCCGCATCCTATTATGTTTCCCCACTAAGCTCCTCTAGGATGGAGGGTGGTGCTCCGTCAGCGCTCTCTCCCCACCACAGTTGCAGGGCCTGAGCATGTAGCTGTCTGTTTATTTATTCATTCCTTGCCTATTAGAACACAGGGTGGCTTATAGAAACAAGTAGTACAAAAGCAGAAAACAATTGCACAAGTGGGATGAAGAAAAAAATATGTCTTCCACTATTACAAGAGAAACCAAAAAGGAGAATTTTGTGAAATCTGAATTTAAATGTTGGTAACTCATTTTATAAAAGGTTTTTTTGAAGCCTGTAGAATCCAAACAAAACCTATTTGGCCCTATTGGCTGCTGGTTAGTGAACACTTACCTAAAGGAGTGGAGATATGAGATGTTTTATGTTCTTTTTTTGGTACTAAGTCTTTATAATCTGGTGTGCGTATCTCAAATTGAACTAATAACATTTCAAGTGCTCAATAGCCACCTGTGGCTGGTGCCTACCATATTGGACAGTGAAGCTCTAGTTTAATACATTCTTTTCCTTTGCTTTCTTGTTTCTTTCCTTCCCATTCCATTCATTCAACAAATATTTATGCACTAGGCACTAGAGATATTTTTTAGGGTGGCATGAGTTTGTCTATTCTATGTAGCCCAACTAGCTGAACTAATTGGGCCATTAACTTAGATTTTTGGCTATTGAGAAAGTCAGTTTTTCCTTAAAGCCTAGAACTATATCACATAAAACTCAAGAATTACTGGGAGCCATGTTTTGCACCATGTGTAGAAAATCTCTCTTCAGTGAGAGAGAAGAGTGAGGCCCACATGCAGAAGCAGCTGAGATGAACAAGGGACGGGGTACCCCACGCACCTCCTTGAACACAGCTGTATCCTCTGTGTCCTGACTTCCACACAGCTTGGGTTTTCAACTCTTGGACTCTGTGAGCCAACACTTCTCTTTTTTTGCCTAAGCTAACTTGAGCGTTGTTTCTGCAACCAAGAGTCCAGACTAATATAGCTAAGAAGCCAAGAACCAAGCCCTTTCTTTTAGAAATGAGCCTGTGATGACCTCCACCCCGATGTGCCCTGACTCCCAAAGTACATTTTAATTTACATAAGAATATTTTCAAACTTATATAATCACATAATTATGCCTTTACAAATCATTTTCTTGTGCACATTTTATATACTTATTTAGCCAGATACATTGATCTTCTGATTAATACTACCCATCTTTCTATGTAAGTCTTTCAGTATATTTTTCTTAATAAAAATAAATCTATATCTGCGTTTCCCCTACTCTTTCTAGGAATCATCCCTTCCAATTATGTGGGCCTTTCTTTTTAATTATAAGAGCATTCTAAGGCAATTAAGTTACTTTATATAATTCCACTGGTTTTATTCATTCAATCAATATCTGAGTACCTTTAAAGTGGTGGGAGACCCACACTCATGAGTAAGAACTGCTCTCCAGAAACTTCTGCTTTCCAAAAACTTTCTGTGCTGGTGGTATAGTCATTCCGCCACTCTAGTTGTCTGTCTGCATATTACTTATGTGTATTTCGTTGACTGATCTTTTTTTCTTCCATCTGCTTCTTAAATGTTGGTGTTTCCCAGGATTCTATCCTTGGCCTTGTCTTATTCTGCATGGGCCATACCATCCATTCCCACTTTTTCATAGCTGTCCCATATGTCTTTTCTCTTGAGTTCTAACTCTGTTTTCAATAGAATAGAATAACACTTGATTTCACATGACCTACAGGCATCTGTAGCTCAGAATTTCCAAAAACAAACTCATCATCCCTCACTATGTGCTCTCCCCTTGTATCCTCATCCTAGTCATCCAAGCTAGAACCATCAAATTCTTTTCTTTTTCACTTGTGTGTCCAGTGACTCTCAGTTTCACCTCTCTTTTTGTTCCAAGTGTACCTTCCTGGCTTTGTACATCATCAGTTTTCCGCTGGACTAGGGTTTAGCAAACTTTTTTCTGTAGAAGTCCAGATAATAAGTATTGTAGACTTTGTAGGCCATATGGTCTTTGTCGAAACTATTCAACTCTGTCATTGTAGCTTGAAAGCTACCATTGCCAACATACGAACAAATGAGCATGTCTTTGTTCCAATAAAATTTCGTTTAGAAAAGTAGGCAGCAAGTCATATTTGGCCCATAGGTTGGAGTTTGCTAACCCCTGCTCTGGACTATTTCAGTAGCCTCTTAACTGGTCTTCCCACCTCCCATTCTCTCTCAGGTTTACCCTCCACAGAATTTCTTTTCTAAGATAGAGCTGATTATATATGGTTGTTCTTCAAAGTCTTTGGTTTTCTATCCATTGCCCACTGGTTAGAGCCCCAAATTCTTAGCATACAGCAATTAATTACTTTTAAAATTTGCTCCCACATACATATCAGACTCATCTATTGCCATTCTCGGACACACCACTAGAATACTCTTCCCCTTCTATTTGACTGACTGCTTGGCTAAATAATGCCACCTTCATTGTGAGCCTGACTCAGTCTTGCTTCCTATAGCAGGTAGAATTAATCACATCTCACTGTGCTCCCATGGGCTATGTTAATTCTAGTATTGTAGCTCTTGTTACATGTTATCAGATGTGTTAGCTTCTTTTGGTTTCAAGGCATAGGAGCCTATTAGTCAAGTTCTCTTTTGGTTTCAAATGACAAAAACAACTCCAGCTTCTTTTGGCGAAAAGAAAAATTGGCCCAGGGAAAGGCAGAGGTTGAACAGGAAACAGGGACTCATATCATCAGGGGTATGTCTGTGTCTGTCTGTCTGTCTCTCTTCTCTCCTCCCCTGCCCCCTTCCAGCCTCACCACTCCCTCATCTCTTCATCTCTCATCCCTAATTCTTTTGTGTATTCTACTTCGTTCTCAGGCCGTTTTTTTCCTGAAGGCTAAAACCATGGCTGCTGGGAGCTTTACACTCATATTCTCCTACCTTTGTGACAATTCCACTTGGAAAAGTCTCAGAGAAAGGTTGTGATGAGCTTAGCTTGGATCATTGGCTCAGCCTTTGGTCCAGTCACTGTGTTATCTTATGAATTACTATAATTGGTCTGTCTTAGGACAGTGCTACTCTTGTGTTCAGGTGGGCTGGATCTCTTGTCTACATAAGGAGGAAGACAGACAACACCTTATTCTAAGAACACTTGTAGAAATTATAATACCTGGGGGAATATAGCAAACCCAGAGAATAGGCCTCAGAATGGGATTTTGGAACTGGAAGGTTATTCAGGGACAGCTCCATTCGCTGGACTCGCTCTTCCTCTGTCTTTTCAATTCTGCCTTCACTGCCTACTGACTCTTGGGTATCTCCAGTTCATGAACTCAAAGGAAGGGATTCGATTGATCCTGTTTGGGCAGTATGGAAAATTACATTGGAGCCCCTTAGAGGGAAGCATTTAGTACAGTACTTTGAAGCTTAGTCTGTCCCATATATATAGGGAGTTAGTACTTGTTTCCCCTATAAAATTCTGAGCTTCTCTTGTATCCCCAGAGCTTATTACAGACATATCAATATATAGTAGGTGCTTATGACATGTTTGTTTTAAGTAGACATTGAATATTACGTGAAAATTAGAAACTGTCGTAACTGTGTTGTTCCCATTACCATTGGAACTGTTGAAAGACATTAGGAGAGTCTGCTCATGTTCCAAAAGCCAGGGGGTACACTTGGTGGAGATGTGCAGGGGTGATTAAATGAATGTTGTGGTGATAATGTTAACCATAATCAATGGTAATAAATGTACAAGGTGTGCGCCTGTATACCGTTCTTTTGGACACCATGACCCCAATTTGAACAGGTGCCACTGGGTGGAGAAGAGAATTGAAGTAGCACAAGGCCACCATACTGCTCTCATGCCTGTAAGAGATGGATAAATGTAGAGATACAAATCGTTTTGCAAATTTTAAATTGTATTTGTTTATTTTTAAATAGTAATATATTTATATTGTTCAAAGTTCAAGAGGTGTAAATGGACAGAAAGTTAAAAACTCCCTCCCACCCTAGTTCTGCAGCCATTCCTTCTTCTTCCCCAGAGTCAACCAATATTATCAGTTTCTTTTCTGAAAGCACTTCCTTTCAGAGATAATTTTTGCACATTGATAGTTATTTGAAAAATATGTATTACCTATACAATGTACCTCATTCTTCCCAGCTTATTGGGCACTGCTTTAACTTTACCTGTGTTCTGTTACTCTGCTTTTTCCCTGGAGTCAGTGATCTTTCTAAGCAAGTATCATTACTTTGGGGCTTATGTGGTTTTTAAATTAATTAATTAATTAAAAGTCTTCAGAGCTAGTCTGCTTGTCTCAGTCACAGTAAAGCCTCCTTTTTGTTTCCCTAAGCAATCTTAATCAGCCCCATAGGACATCTTCCCAATTTTTCCTTTAGAGAAAACATCAAGTTGTTCCTACAGTGTCCCACCTATATGCCAGGTGCTGTGCTAAACACGTTACTGAGATCATCCTTTATAATGATCCAGTGAAGTTGGTACCATTGTGATCCTTATTTTACAGATGGAGGAACTGAGGCCTAAAGAAGTTA
The DNA here is from genome assembly GCF_021613505.1 of Equus quagga. Taxonomy (NCBI): domain Eukaryota; kingdom Metazoa; phylum Chordata; class Mammalia; order Perissodactyla; family Equidae; genus Equus; species Equus quagga. The sequence goes on from NC_060270.1 coordinate 110,516,406, forward strand.
GGTAGCTTGGCCAAGCTCACATGGGAGGTGGCAGAACTGGGATGTGAATCCAGTCTCTTTCACTCAAGAGCCCCTCCGACTCTTGAGTATTACTCTGTACTGCCCCAGGGAATTCAGTTTTGTGAAAGAAGATTAAATAGACACTTCTAGGTAATAATAAAGCCAATCCTAGAAGAGCCTGAGTTCCATCAAGGACTAGGATCTGCCCACCCTAGGTTTTCCTTTAACCAAGTGAAAATGAGAGAATTATATGCATTGATGTTTCATCCAGATAATGGGTGAAATGTAGCAATCCGTAAAGATCCTAGAGCTAGAAAGGAGAGGAGAGCTCTAAATATACAGGGGATGTCTACCCAGACATGTGGATACCCACAGGATTGTGGAAATTTGTGGAGTGAAAGCAGCTCCTAGGAGAGGTCATCTTAGATTTCTTTCAGGCCTTATTTGGTTCATTATTGCATTGGTTGAGCTTCTGAGCACTACAGCCCTAGAGAATTAGGAGTAAAAAATCTTTCGTTTCTCCTAGAGTTTGGTCTTCTACAACTGTTTTTCCCAAAAAGATGCCTTGCTTTTCTGATGGACTTTAGCTTTCTGTGAACTGCTCAGAGGGATAATCAGATTAATAACATATATAATGTCTGGTTTGGTCAGGGTTCCCCAGAAAGAAAGCCTGAGGCAAAAGTTTGTATGCTGCTGCTTTATTTGGGAGTGCAAATCAGTGTGAGGGAGACAGATTTAAAAAGAGAAAAATTGAACACAAAATAACGAAGCTTCCCTTTTATTGTCCACAGTTTTGGCCTTGAATTTTGTATTCCAGAAATTCCTAGGTATGTATGACTGCTACTAGTTTTAAAAGTCTGGTTTGGGATGTGGGGACAAGTGTTGGGGGAGGAGAGGGCAAATGAATTGTTACTTATGAAAAACGTACGTGTAGCCTCTCTCATAAAAAAACCTTGAGTTGATTTTTCCCTTTATAATGAGAATGATATTTATCGAAAACTATAAAGGGCCAACTTACAGGAGAATCAGTCTATATAGAGTGACTTAAGAAAGGTAAACATTCACAGAGAAAACATTATAATCTGTAAGTGTTAATAAACACAGAAAAAAGTGTTAATAAGAAACTTATAAGGTAAGAATTATATTTTAAAAGATATTTTTGGATAAAATCAAATGTTAATTTCTAAATGTATTTATTGAAATAATATTTTATTAAAAATACTATATCTTGAAATATGGAAAAATTTCTTGTTCTGGCTTATATGCACTCTATAAAGGTATTTTTCATAACACAGATGAACTGGAATGTGGCAGATAGTTTGGTTTGCATATCATCTTGTTAAAGCAGGGAAGAAAGATGGTACTGTAGACATGAGCCGAGCTGAATCTGTGATTTCTCGGGTCAGCTCGGCGGGAAAGGGGAGTCCTTAACCTGCTGTCGATTGTATTTGCATCTACGTGTGGAGTCCAGGTTATGTGCAACCAAAAAGATAACAGAATTAGAGGCTTATTTAAGACACCACTTTCTAACATGCAGCATTATTCCTATAGCTCTTTTTACATGAACTCCGGGATGAAGTGCAGAGAAAGGGAAGAGTTAATTTCTCTAGACTCTTTTTTAACCCAATTTCATAATCCAGAAGAATGAGGTTTTTCAGTTAGGATGGAAATAATGCTACTAAATGCAAAAACAAAATACTTCCACAATACCCTACAGACAGACTGAGTTCTGCATTCTGTTTTATTTATGTTCTAAATGTATACAAATGTTTAAAGACATGAAGTAAATATGTTGGTTTTTTGCAGGAATTATCTAGACAAGACAGATGCTATAAAGGTAAGACTACCTAAACTATTTTTAAAAATGTTTTAGTTCTATTTTATCATCAATTTATATAGTTTTTGAATAATTGGCTTTAGTATAAAATTACCTTTTAGCCTAGATAATAGAAATGTTTATATAAAGGCTATAAATAAATTATTTCAAATACCTCAAACTAAAATAATGATAATGCTAGTTTTTATTTCTGCTTCTATTTTAGGCACCAAAATATAGACAGAATGGCAGGTTGCTTGTGTTGGATCCAAAGGGTAAATGATTTATTACTTAAAAAGAATATGTTTGACTGCCATTTTGTCCTAAGTATTAGGAAGATAGTCTACTGGAATGGTTGAATGTGGTCAAAAGACTTAGCAATTAAATCCTTTATTATATTGTCTGTCATTCAAAAAGTGCCTAAATATTTGCCAATCAAGAATTTCTATTAGGAACATCACTACTGATAAAATACTGAGGTTTTTTTTCTTCTCTTTCAGAAAAAGTGATGATTGAACCAAGTGAAACAATGTCAAAGTATGATGTCTCTGGTTGCACGGCTGATCTATCACATGGCTTTTAAGCAATTAGAACTAGATAATGCTATCATTTGTCACCCAATTAATTTTGAAAGGCCAGAAATGCATGGATTAGCACTTTAGCTTTTGCAATTGTTCCTAGATAAAAGGACATTTAAATTGAAAAATGAATTTTGATAAAAATGTAGAGGTATAGATAATATTCCCTTCTACTTTTTAAATGCTTAACCACTTAGTCTATATTTTACTTAGATAATTTTCATTGCTCATTTCTTTTTCCCTTTGATACTTGCTCATTTCTTTCAGAATATCTCTTTAATGAATATATACTTTAAAATTAAACAGATTCTTTATTTACTATGAGATGAATTGTTCATAAATACGGAAAATAATCACCCAACTAGTTGAAGAGATTGGTGTTAAAAAGAATCAGTCCAGTTTCAATTTAGTAGCTAACTCTTAAGTACTCGCTTTGTTCAAGGCATTGATTCTGATACTTCATCAAAGCCCTTCCTGTTATGATCATCTCCTGCCCCCTGAAAAAAATAGTCTATTGTTTCCATTATTCTGTAATGAAAAACTATGCTTTGAAGTTGATCATAAAACACATTCATAGAGATCAATTGTTGACAGATTGGTGGGCACCATTCTAGTGGGATTCTATTCACATTGATCTTATTTTGGTTTATTCTGAATATTATTGGCTGGGAAAAATTCCAACTTATATAACATATTTTCATTTTTCCTACTATCAAAGCTAAAAATTAAAATTAGAATCCACCTTGTAAATTATATGTTAAATACATATTTTATATTAAAGAAAAAGTAATGTATACCAGATCAATGACAGAGAATCTATGTTTATTTCAGATTAAATGTTATAGAAATCAGAAAAAATAAATATCCTGTTGAATTTGTTAATCTATATGCAAATATATATATCCTATTACATGGTTGAAAACATATTTAAATAAAAAGGTCTAAGAAAATTTTGGTAGTCTTTGAGGGAAATATGATATAACTTTCAGTAATAATAAGGGAAGTTAATAGACCATTAATGAAGATAATTACTATTGTGTCTATGAGTCCCACTGTTCATAGACTGTGGTAACAGTGTTGAAACTGGAGCAAGGGGTAATCTACATCCTGAGGTAGTTAAATCCAGGGGTGAATCAAAGGCAGCCTAGGCAAAAATAGAAAAGCAAAGTGATCACGTGTTCTCTTGATCTCATTAATAATTGTTTCTGCTTACGAAACTGCTTTTTGCAAGGGCTAAATGATCCTGTTCCCTTCGATTCACTTGCAGAGAAGAGTTTGAGTTGGTGGTGGTTTGGAATAGGCGAGAAGGAGGAATGACTAGGGTAGCCAGTAAGCTTCACGGGTGAGTGGCTTTGTCACCCCAGGTACCTTACCCAGAGTTGGAGGTAAACAGGGCCAGTCTTGGAAAAAAATGATCAAGTAAGAAAACAGAAAATCCTGGGGGCCCTTTGCTTGTGGAGCAGTGTAACTGACCTGCACAGTTGATAAATTTTGCCATTGTAGCTTCCATTCTAATCTCCACCCTCCTACTGGCTCCATAGTCTGACTGGCAAGTGGAATTTGCCAAAAGGTCCTATCCAAGTTGGGTTAGGGAAAACTAGAAGTTTTCTTTCTGCACCAGTTCTCTGCTTTAATCTTTCAATTGATTCTTCTTTCTAGGCAGAGACTCAAGAAGTGTGTGGACTTTATAAACCAAGAGTTTCAAACTTCTGTGCACATAGAGCCCGCGTGTATCATTTCCTTTTTTCCCCGTGGATCCATGTGTGAAAGATTTTGTCTACCCAGCAAATTGCACTTAATTAACTATTTTCAGCAGTAAAAGTAAAATATATCTTTAATGCTGGGCAAAGTTTTTTAGGTATTGGACTTTGGATCTGTTGGTTTTTTGGTCAAGCTTTCGAGCATACTTAAAGATGTGAGGGGGAAATGGCTGAAGCACATCCGCCGGTTGTAAAATGCTGAAGCACGGTTGAAAAAATTTTATCTATAGCTTATTTCATAATCATATGTTTCTAAAATAACTGGTTATTTTTTATTTCCGTTTTCCTGCTTTAAGTAAATGCCTCTTTGAACGCAGACCAAGATTAGCAAGCAAACTTTATACCTCACCAGCACAAGTCTCTCTGAATGTAGCTAAGACATTCTCAGAAAAGTAAGTTTTAATTAATTTTGTTTTTAGGCCCATGTTTGGCAAATATAAATCATTTTAAAACAAAGTTTAAAATATAAACTTCCTGAAAAAATTATTAATTCCAATACAAATTTGGGGACATTTCATAAATACGCCTAATGTTCTTAACATACTGAGGAACAGCCCTAACACCTAGGTTATCTATCCCCTAGCATAAGTATGTTCCCGTGGGATATCTAACTGGACTAACCCTCTAACCTTAGGAAATAGTAAATTAAATACCTTCCATTTACAAAGGATATTACATAAAGTAAAAATTTGAATTCTTTCCTCAATTGTAACTTGAGGAAGTGATAGTTACAATTTAAATTGTATTTAAATTAAAGAAAACAGATCTTTTTTGCGTATACTAGTTATCTGTTTTTCTTAAATGGTTAGAGGCGTTATTACCATAAATAGCATTACTTTTTCAAATGAGAGGCAATAGATTGTAATTGAAGAGGAGGTTGGACTTTGGGCCTTTGATTCTTTGAAAGTGTGGATGAGAACGACTACAGAGAGTGAGCAGAAGAGGAATTCATATTTTCCTATTAAAATGATGTTCAGTTCTCATACTTATTTTATGGCATGTTCACTGCTTCCAAATAGTAATATCCCATTTATCTTCAGGCTGTTGAGTATGTGGCTTCCTGTGTGTTGTGTCATTAGGATTTTTAAAGTATTTCCAATTATTCAAATACCCAGAATTATACTAGATAAATTCCCCTCCTTAGACATATAGCTTAGTGAATATATGGGGACTATGTTTCATAGATTCTAAAGCACACATATTTTCTTCATATTTTAACATCTCTTACAATTGATGGCATCTCACACTTTAACTTGGCAGTGCTTTTTCTTTCTTAAATCGTGCTATGTCTTATAGTAAGTAGATGATATCTTAGATTCAACAAAATGCTGTAATTCGTGGGGGGAAAAAAGACAGTAAAGCCCTTTTGTCTAGATTAGATATTAGAGCATATAATTTCTAATAATCACTTGTGGTGACCTTTGGCATAACAGGAATCTCACCATGCTAGAAATTGAATATTTAAGTGACTTCTCAACTTTTCATATGTAGAGTTTCTTCGTGGATGCTTTATTTCACAATTAGAAAATCGAGGAGGGCAGAGGCAGAACAAATGTAAATTATCTTTGCTGTGCATTTTTCATTACCAGAGAGGGATTTTGCTTAGCAGCATATACAGGGGAAGTGAAGATTCCATTCTTAGTATTAAGAATACTAATACTTAGTATTAAGTCTTAGTGTTAAGACTGTGACATGTTGTTCAGCCTATTCGCTAAATCACAGTACAAGACCACTAACTTAACTAATGTTCTGGATTCACATTTCAGTGGGGAAAAAAGAGATCCACCATAACTTCGGGGGGGAAAATAATACTTTATATCTTTCCATGAAAACTAGAAGTTGAATTTTTTAAACTTGGTAAAGGAGACATATTAAAAGAATCTTAAGACCATGAAAAACAGACTTGGGGTTACTTTTCTACCAGCGTGTGTGCCTGTCTTTGTAAACAGAGTGCACCATGCAAGAATCCTGTCTCAATGCCTTATTTATTAACATGCAGTTTCACGCTTAAAGGCTAAAAGAGAAAATTAAGCTGTTTCTATTTCAGCTACTTAAAGAAAAAGCACGCTTTTTGTATTATGACCAAGGGTTAATGTTAGTGTTGGACTCTCTCCATAAGTGTAGCATTTAGCAATGGTTAGAATTGATTTACAAACTTAAAGAAAAAAACCCTCAAAGCTAGTATTCCTTAAATAGTTTTATTCCTTCTATCACAATGATGTGCCAAGGACATTCATGTAACTGATGCTTACATGTTCTGTGTTAAACAACTCTGAAAAGGTTGTTAGAATCATTACACAACAATAAATGCCAAATAGAAATAGAATTTTCGTCAGTAAAAATTTTTTTTTTTTTGAGGAAGATTAGCCCTGAGCTAACATCTGCCAACCCTCCTCTTTTTTCTGAGGAAGACTGGCCCTGAGCTAACATCCGTGCCCATTTCCTCTACTTTATATGTGGGACATCTACCACAGCATGGCGTGCCAAGCGGTGCCATGTCCGCACCTGGGATCCAAACCGGCAAACCCCTGGGCCGCTGAAGCAGAACGTGTGCCCTTAACTGCTGCATCACCGGGCCGGCCCCAGTAAAAATTATTTTTAATGCTTTTCCACAAAGAAGATACTGCTGTTTAGCTATTTAGTTTATTGTTGGTATATTGTGTATCTATATTAAATGTGTGTGTGTAAATCCATATAAAGCCTTAAACAGCATTGTGACCTAAGGAAGTATGTTTTCATTTTCTACTTCAATGTTTAGGAAGGAAGTCTCTTCAAAAAATATTGAAAATAAAGTCTCTTTAAAGAATACTGAAAATAGAGTATCTTCAAAGAGTATTGAGAATAAAGACATAGAAACAAATCTACAGTCTAAGCTATGGTCATCTTCCTTCTTAAAAGAAAGCAAAGGTAATAATATTTGTTTTGAGTAACTGTAGCTTCTAATCTAGCCTTCCTTATCCATGACTCTGGGATATTGACAACTCTGTAGGTCTGGGGTGGGTCATGGGAACCAGTAATTTTTCAAATTCATGTACTGGATAATTCTGATATGCAGTCAGGCAAGGAATTCATGGGTATACATTACATAAAATGATAATGATAGAGTATTAAATTTTAGAGTGAATTAAAATACCTATGAAAGCATTAACAAGTTCCATTCATTCAACAATGGTTTATTGAATGCCAGGCACTGGCTTAGAAGCTGTGGATACAACACTTGGCAAATAGGCAAGATCCTTGCCCTTATGAAGTTCACATTCTAGTGGGAGATAGCCAGCTGTTAAAAATAATGAAAAAAAAAAACACAAATAAGACAATGACAGGTTGTTTTGGGTGCTATGAAGTAAATAAATGGCACCTGGAAGAAGACCACCTTAGATCTCGGGATCAGGAAACCTCTCTCATGATGCTCAGTAAGTGTTTGTGGATTGACATGAGACCATTCCTGTGACATCACATAAAGTCCTTAATTCCCTATTGTGACCTTCCCTGATGACATCAGTGTGATAAGTCAGTGAACAGGCGGTGCATACTGGAAGATCAGGCTGGTTGTGAGCCGATGGAGACAGTAAATGAAACAGAAGCAGGTAGATGGCCTGAATAGCCCCGCCATCCTCTTGGAAGGACTTGGTATCCTTTTCAGGGTAGCACTTTTTGTTTAGTCAGGAGTTTGCTTTAAAGTCAGGAGTTTTACCAATTTTTCCTTTTTTGTGGCCTGTGTTTTCTTCACATTGTCTCCTCTTGAGTATAGGATTTCCTCGCTTTCTTCTAACACAAGTGTTTCTGTTATTTAGAGTAGCTCATGGCCGCACTCCCATCAAAGAAAGCATCTCACAAGACTTCCCAGACACTCAAAATCTTACAAGAAAGGGGTGGTGTGGCACAAGTTCAGTTTGAAACTGTGAAAGACGTCTGTAGGGCCAAAGGAGCCACTCTGTCACACAGTAGTGTTTCCCAAAGAGATAATTTTAGGAAACAAATAGTAAACTGTTTTTAAAAAAATTATTTTAATAGTATATTTTAATGTGTGTTAGAAAAAAATAATATAAGACATAGTTAAGAATATGGACTCAGGAGCCAAACTGACTCCCAGATTTACCACTTAATTAGTAGTGTGAAGTTGGGCAGGTTATTTAATCTCTCGGTCCCTCAGTTTCGACTATGAATGGGGTAAAAATAGTACACACCTCATTGGGATGTTGAGAGAATTAAGTGAGTTAACATATGTAGTGTTCAGAAGAGTAATGGCATATAATGTTAGTTATGATTATTATGTTACTTTTATTACTATATCCATCGGTTTCGTAGATGATAGTATTTATGATCTGACAATTTATAAGTAGGTTCAAAGAAAACTATTAATAGTGTAGATGATACTCATATATGGCAAAATAGGTGAAGGCAGAATAGGAATTACTGAAGTTTGGAAAGTGTCCCAATAGACTGTGCCGTGGAGATTTTATCTCTTAAGTATTTCTCTGTCCCCTCGTCTCCATTCCTGTTTTACCAGTGCCCTATCATTCATCATATCTCTCACTTGGACTTTTTAAAGAGACCTCTAACCTCTCTCCTTGCTCTTTTTTTTTTTAGTCTCCATTCAAATACACTTTCCACCCTGCTATCCAAGTATTCCTTCAGAAATGCAGAATTGATCATACTTATTTCCCTCCTTAAAATCTTTCATTAGTAGTCCCTTCTTTCTTAGGATAAAGTCCTAACTCCAAGGCTGCTGGCCAGCAAGACCCTCCATTATCCCGCTAGTGCCTGCCTGCCCCTCCAGCCGTGTCTGTCACCATTTCAGCCTCAACCTTTGCCCTTAAGCAGCATCAAAGTGCTTGTAGCTCCACACACATTCTTATTTCTGCATTGGCTCATGCTGTCCCCTCCCCTTGGAAAAACTGATCCACTCAGATTGGCAATTCCTGAACGCTCTCCAGACCAAGTTGGGGCCCTCCTCTGTGCTCCCATTTACCTTGTACTCATCTTTATCACTGTACTTTCATACTGTTTTATCATTATCCCTTATGTTTCTGACTCCCCATTGGAGTGTGAGCGAGCACCCTGAGGTCAAGGACTGTTCATGTTTGTGTTCCTGGGGCTCAGCATAGTGCTGAGCACTGAACGAGTAGTTAGTAATGCTTATTTTTTATTTTTCAGTCATCTGTGTTTAGTTGTAGGTACTGTGGCTTGACATTAAGAAGAATCGTTGAGAATGTTATGTAACCTCTGGTCATTGATAGAATACTTCACATGTATCTCTTCCTAAATCTATGTCTGTGTGTGTTGAGAGACAGAGAACTTTATTCTCAGATATCCAAGGATTGACACGATCTGCCTAAGACAACTTATTTGCTTCTCAGCCTCTGCAGTCTTACTTTTCCTCTCCAAGCTCTTTATTTAGTATTTACCTTCTCATTAGAACAATCTAGGAAATATATTTCTGGAGATAGAATAGCATTAATTTCTTTTTTCTTGAAATTATTATATTCTACAAACAAAACTTTTTTCCGTTTATTAAAATTTCATGCACTAAACAATTAACACTGACATCAGCTCAATATTAATTGGTTTGGGTTTTTTCGTCTTTCACTTGGCAGTTTTATCACCTTTTTTGGAAATGGAAATTGGGTTAAATTTATTGCAGTGCTGTTTAGTCATGAAAAATAAATAAACTCCAGAACAGGAAGCCATATAGTAAACATGTACACTTACTACATTATAATTTAGGAATAACCATTTTAAATATTTGAATTTTTCAATATTTATTGATTAAATTATGTATATTCTGTTTTAGGTGGGGTTGGCAAAGATGCAGTCATTGCAGAGCAGGAGAAAATTAGTGAATATTGCCTTCAAGATATTGATGATAAGTTGTCCGAATCAACAGATGACGATGGTGAAGATGATACCAATGATGAAGATAATGACGAAGACAGTACCTTTAATAAGGATACTCATGCCCCATTAGAGTTAATGGCAGAAGTAAGTTTTACTTGGATAATTTAAGAAACTTAAAAATACTAAAATAACTAAATAGTATATAGCCTTGAAGATTTAAAAAATCTGGTAAACAAATGGAGAAGGCATTCCTGGCATAGGAAATAGCAGTGCAAAGGCGTTGAAGCCTGAAATGTCACATGCAAAAATTGCACATAAACATTTACTGATAATTCTATGAATAACAAGGCAATTTTACCTCACTTGTTTTGGTATCACAGTCTACCTTTAATTAATATTGCACAACTTTTTGTCTTCATGTATATTGTAAGAACTTCATAACAGTACATTTTCATTTCTCCCTTCTCTTCCTTTGTATTATTGTTGTCATAGATTTTACTTCTGCGTATAAGCCCCAGGATACATTATTATTTTTGTTTTAAATGGCCAATTCTCTTTTAAAGAGATTTTTTTTAAATTGGAAAATATCTTTTTTGGTACACGTTTCTTCTGTTCTTCAGAGCTTCATGTAGATCCAAATTTCTACCTGATAGTATTTCCTTTTACCTGAAAAACTTCCTTTAGTATTTCTTATAATGCAGTTCTGCTGGCATTGAATTCTCTCAGCTTTTTTCTGTCTGAAAAAGTGTTAATTTCACCTTCAGTTTTAAAGGGTACGTTACCTGAAGAATTCTAGGTTACCAGGTTTTTTCTGTGCTTTGAAAGATTGCTCCATTATCTAATAGTTTGCTTAGTTTTAGACAAGATGTCTGCTGTTATTCTTATCTTTATTCATCATCTTATATTTATTCATCATCTTATCTTTATTCGTCTTATCTTTAGACGTCATTTATATGTCTTTTTGTCTGTCTTTTAAACATTTTGCATCTGTATTACTATTTTTGGCAATTTGGTTATGATGTGCCACGATGTGGTTTTCTTCATATTTCTTCTGTTCATTGAGATTCTTGGATCTATGAGTTTATAGTTTGCACTAGGTTTGGAAAAATGTTCAATTTTTAAGTCTTCAAATATTTTTTTCTGATCTCTGCCCTCTCTCTCTTCATCTAGGCTACAATTAACATGTATGTTAGATCACCCAATATTGTCCCAAAGATCACTGATGTTCTTTTTTTTTTTTTTTTTTTTCTATATATATATTTCACTTTAGAAATTTCTGTTGCTGTGTCATCAAGTTCATGGTCTTTTCTTTGCTGTTACAATCTGCTGTTAATCCCATCTTCCCTCCCTCCCCCTCCCTCTCTTTTTCTCTCTCTCTCTCTGTGTAAACTCATTTGCAATATTCTATTTATCATCTCTAGAAGTTTTATTTAAATATTTTTATATCTATCCTTTCTCTCCACATCGTGTTCATATTTTTCTCTACTTTTGAGAATATGGCATGTGTTTATAATAGCTTGTCTGCTATGCTATCATCTTTGTCAATTCTAGGTCAGTTTTTATTGATTAAGTTGTTTTCCTGCTTATGGGTCATATTTTCCTGCATCTTTGCATGCCTGGTAATTTTTTACTGAATCCTAGACATCGTAAATTTTATGTTCTTGGGTGCAAACTTTTGTTTTTAAAAAAAAAAAATGTTTTGGGACTTTGATCTGGGACACAGTTGAGTAACTTGGAAGCAATTTTCTCTTTTTGAGTCTTGCTTTTAGGCTTTGTTGGGAGAGTCCAGGGCAACCTTTATAGAATAGGGACACTGCTAAGGCAATACCTTGTGAGGACTCTTCCCAATGCTCCATGTATTAGCAGGATCAGGATCTTCCACTCTGGCTGGAGAGAATGTGAGCTCATCTCAGCCCTGTGTGAGGTCCAGTGATTGTTCCACCTGCTCATTCCAGTGATTCTTTCTCTATCCTCAGATAGTTTCTTCGTTCTATATATGCAGATAAGTACCAGCCAAAGACTCAAGGAGACAGCCCTGCAGATTGCAGGAGCTCTCTCTCTTTGTGAAGCTCACTCCTCTTTTGAAAATTATAGCCCCATTGGCCTCTCTGAACACCAAACTGTGTTATTTCAACTCAGAGAGATCACTCATCTCGCTTGGATTCTCCCTACCCATGGTAGCACCTGGAAACAGCCTAAAAGCAGTAAACTGAGGCAATTATAGGACCCATCTTGGTTCCCTTTTCTCAGAGATCACTGTCCTGTAATGTCTGTTGTCCAGTGTCTGAAAACTGTTGTTTCACTTATTTTGTCTGTTTGTTATTTGTGTTTTCTGTTTTTTTAAGGAGAGCAGAGTAAATTTGATCTCTGTTAACTCCATCATAGCTAGAAGCCTCAATTCAAATTTTAGCACAAGGAAAATGCTAATGTGCTTGCCTCCTTAGATAATTTAACCCATATGCCAGCCATGGAATCATATAAGGAAATCAGACATATTTATTAGGTTTTCCTCCTATAATAAAACATATTTAGGAAAATTTGAAACTTCCTTAATATTATAAGGTGCTTTTAATAAGGGGGGAAAAATTGATGTGAAGTGTTGGAAAGATTTCACTTGACAAACGTCCTTTTGACTGGACATCTAAATCGTTCATGAATTGTGAAGCCTTCGGAGACCCTGTTTGCCATAACCAAACTGTCTGGAGTTGCTCATTTTATTTCTTCTCTCTTTGTTTTTGACATTTAATTATAAAGGTAATCCATTAATTCCTTTTCATATAAGTATTCAGACAGTGTGAGATTGCTTATTTTCCTGTCTTGTACTGTGCCTATGCATAAGATCTTTTGTTTTCAGAATGCATCCCTTTTTAATTTTCCCAACTTTTTATTTTGAACATTTCAAACCTATAAAAAAGTTGAAAGAGTATAACAATGAACACATGTATATACTTTACCTAGATTCACCACTTTTTAACATTGTGTTACATTTGCTTTCTCTCTCTCTTTTGATAGATAAGCTATAGATAAAACCTAGATATATATTTTTGGCAGAAACATTTGAAAGTAAGTTGCAGACGTCATAAAACTTCACCCCTAAATACTCGAGCATGGGTCTCCTGAGAATGAGTTCATTCTTCAATGTAACATCATATCCTTGTCACATCTAAGAAAATTAATAATTTTGTAATAAAATACATTATATTCAAATTGAGATTTCCAAATCTGTCTTTAAAATGGCTTTTATAACTGTATTTTTTTCTGCTCAGGATTCCATCTAAATTCATGTTTCGAGTTTAGTTGTTAAGCATTTCTCTTTTTGAATGTCACAAATAATTTAATATAGGATCTTTTTTTAAACCTGTCTTCAGCTTAATTTGGCAGTCTTAAGTAATTCTCACAAAAGAGAAATGTTCATTGCGTGAATTTCTTAATTTCACTGCTTTTTGAACTGTTAAAGGAAAATATATTTTACATTAAAACAACAACAAAATAGGTCAATGCAAAGGAGCCTTTGAAATTGGTTCCATGCTCCTTTTCATTTTCTGAGGCTAGTATTAATATAATGCTTTATTAAATAGACTAGATATTAGTTGACAGTAAGAAATTCTTGTTAATTTTGTTAGATGTGATAGCAATACTGTGATTGGGTTTTTAAAGTGAACTGAGATGATATCTATAAACTCCTTTAAAATAATCTAGGCAGAGGGAGGAAAAGAGTGTGTGGTGATATTGATAAAACCAGATTGGCAAAGTGTTAATTTTTGAAGGTGAGAATTGGGGACGTGTTATTTCTTTTACTATTTTCTCTAATTCTGTGTATATTTAAATTTTCCATGAAGATTTTTAAAATATAGACTATAACTGCGTATTATACTGGCCACATTCTCTGACTGTGATCAATTAAACTAGGCATTGATAACAAAAATAACTATCATAACAAATTTAAAATACTTAAAACTGAAAGATATTCTTCTAAATGACATCTGAATTAAAAATAAAAATCCTAGGGCCAGCCCAGTGGCGTAGTGGTTAAGTTCATGCACTCTGCTTCAGCGGCCTTGGGTTTGCCGGTTCGGATCCCAGGCATGGACCGACACACTACTTGTCAAACCGTGCTGTGGTGGCATCCCACATACAAAATAGAGGACGATTGGCACAGGTGTTAGCTCAGAGCCAATCTTCCTCACCAAAAAAGAAAAACTCATAACTAAACTTACAAACTATTTAGAAAACAAGGATAGCCACAACAGTAAATACTAAAACTTTTGAAAAGATCATAAAGTTTCAAATGCTTTGATGATGATGATGATGATGATGATGATGATGATGATTCCAGGAAGAATGACAATAAATGAACTACATATTAATACAAGAAGGTAGAAAAAGAACAAAATAAACATAAGGAAAATAAGAAAAAGAAAGAAACTAATAATTCAAACTAAAAACCAAATTAATATATCAAGTGCTGGATATTTGGAGAATGACATAGATAAACCACTACATATCAAAATTAAAATGGAAGAAAAACCCAAAAAGGGATGAAAATGAACATGTCTTAACCTTAAACAAGAAGAGATTTTTTAAATATAAGAGAATTCTATTTCATGAGTGAACAAGCATTTTAATATGTGAATAAATGAGAATTGTGATGAATTAATGGTTTATAGAAAAATCTCCAGAAGAGTTCTATTTATATTAGAAAAATATATGTAATCCCAGTGCTCATGGGAGAAACAGAGAAAACTGGTAGAGAATTGCTTCTTAAAATGGCACCTGAGTATTTATGAAAGATCTGGAAACGTGTGAGAAGTGTCTTTTATATATCACTCAATGCCCCATCTCTTGCAGAGTAAACCTGGTCTACCTGCATATGGCTCAGAATATGTCACACACAAGCAAAAACAATCATCCAAGTGTAGGGTTATTTTAGTGGAAACAGTCTAAATTTAATAATAGAAGGTTAGTTATTAAATTATAGCCCAAGTAAAAAATATATAAGAATGTTTAACTCCATGGGGAGAAAATCATCATGATGTGTGGTTTATTTTCTAAAAGTTACTGAATAATCCTAGTTTTGGTAAATGTGTTCATTTATGGGGGAAAAAAACACTAAACATACTTGAAGATGTTAAAAATAAACATCTCTGGATAGTAGAAACATAGATGGTTTTTAATTAGGGACAGAATGGGTTTATTGAGCTTTTAAATTTCCTACATAGAAAAATGTGTATTACTTTGTAACAAGAAAAATTTAATAAAAATAGTAAAAGCAAGACTGGCTGGCATAAGAACAATACTGGAAAATATTGAATACACATAATTGTAAGTCTACATTTTCCTGCTAAGTATTGTCATGTACTTATGGCCTAAGGTCACAAATAAAAGGTGTATCTGAACCAAAGGGGCATTAAGGTGATTAGTGTCTTCACTATCTCTACCAGTTGAACCAAGCTATGTATTCTCAAATTGTTCAGTACTACATATATAGTGTGGCTGCAGCAAAGCAGACGTATCATACTTATTCTGTGTTGCCTTGCCATGAGAAATCCTTAAATATTCTTAATTAATTGATTGATTACACACTCACTCCTGGAAAAACATGTAAATGTTAAAAGCAAAATAGTTGATCATGAACGAAATATTTTCTAGGGAGTTTATAATTGACATTTAAATTCCCTCTGAAACTACTTATCTGAAGAATTTCTTAATGTTTTCCAGTTCCTGAGAGCAGAAATGAGCCAAGACTACCATTTGGCAAAAAAATTATGTCAGATGAGTAAGTACAAACTACTTTTCCGTTTTCCAATCTTCTCTTTAATTCTACATACATTCCATAATATGTAAGATGGTTTGATGATCGCAAGTCTAGTGAATGCCCTGATAGTATCTCAATGATTCCTTGATAGTAAATCAGGTTGATTGGTATAAGGACTAATTTAGACTTCTGGAATGACTTTGAGTGGGATAAACTAACAGAGACTAATCACCCCCACTGGAAAATAAGGCAAAATCCTTACCTTCATAATAATGGATTAGTAACTTTATGCCTTTACTTCCAAAGAAGTGTCAGGTAGCGCAGCAAACCTTACTTGATATGCAGTTATTCCCCAAATAGTTGAGTGCCTACATGTGCCAGGCACTGTTCTAGGCATTGGAAATACAGCAGTCAACAAGACAGATAACAACTCCATATTTGTATCTAGTGTCAGACAGATGATAAACTCATATGTAACTATGGTGTCATAAATAAGTGCTGTGGCGAAGAATAAAGTAGGGAGGAAGGACTAGAAAGTCCTGGGAGGAGGCAAAGTAGTTTTCGATAGGATGGTGCAGGAAGGCTTCACTGATAGACTTGAGCAGAGACTTGAAGGAGTTGAGGAAATCAGTCATGTGGATATCTGAAGAAGTGTGTTCCAGGCAGGACTAACAGCAAATGTGCTGAGACGTGAGTGCGCCTGACGAGGAGCAGCAAGGAGGACAGTGTAACTGGAGCAGAATGAGCAAGGGGAAGTGTGTAGATGAGATCAGAGAGGTTACGGGCTGGGGCTTGTGCAGGTGGCAGGGCACCTTTTCACAATTTAAGGCCCTTGGCTTTTTCTCTGAGTGAGGTGGGAAGCCACTGGACACTTTTGAGCAGAGGAATAATATGATCTGCTTTGATTTTCTTCTTATCTTTGGTTATTAGTGGTTTGACTTGATGTTCAAACTAGTTGTGATTTTCTTTGTATTTATACAAAGGGAGGTTTGGCAGGTTTGCTGAGTTTCTTAAATCTGTGAGTTGATGTTTTCATCAACTTTGAAAACTTCTTAACCATTTCCTTTCAAATATCACTTCTGCCCTATTCTCTCTTCTCTTCCTGGGTCTCCAATTAGACATAAATTAGACTTATTTTCATGGTGTCCCACATGTATCTTATACTCATCTCTGTTTTTTCCATTTCTTTTTATTTCTCTCCTGTTTGGATATTTTCTATCAACCTGTTTTTGAGTTAACTTATCTTCTGTTGTGTACAATTTGTAGATAAAACTATCCAGTGAGTTCTTAATTTCAAAGATTGTATTTTCCAATTTCAGAAAGTCCATTTAATGATTTTGAAAGATTCCAGCTCTCTGTTGAAATCCGCAGTCTTTTCAACTGTTTTGCCTGTGTTTTTCTCTAATACGTTACTCATAGTTATTTTAAAAGAGAAAATGGCAACTTTACAATGAACCTTTATTGATAATAGGACTCAAAATACTAACGAGTGTTAGACTTAAGTTAGCAGTCCTTGGCGTAAATGCCATAGGGACTGTGAGGGTCTGCTCCTTGCCGCGTACAGAGTCTCTACCGTGGGTACAGGAGTTCTTAAATCATTGGCTGGTTTTTAAAATGGGTTCCTTGAATGCTTTAAAACTACCTATTTTATATCCAAGGTAAATACTTTGCCTTGTTTAATCCTTTCAAGCACTTTTCACCTTTAAAGCCATCAAATAAAATATTTTGATCGAAATTATTTTTGGTGGCACACAAACATAGAATTTCCAATCAGAAGAAATCCTTAGAGAGAACCATGTCCAGTTCTCTATTTTTGTAAATAATGAAACTGAAGCCGAGAGGTTAAGCAGCTTGCTCAGCCCCACCCAGGGAGATAGTGACACAACCAGAGCTGGAACCCAAGCCTCCTTCTCCCACTCCACCTTTCTCTCTGTGGGGCCAGGGTAGAAGTGATTCTGTAGCTCTAGCTCCCTATTCTCTGAGTTTCTTGTGGAGCCTAATTGTGGGAAAACTTATATATAAATTCCCCATTCATCAATCATTTTGGAGAGCCTCTGGCTGAAGCTTACACAGTATATGTACTGATATCACCACATCTCTTAGTCACTTTTGGCTGTTAGCCGTGCAGTATACTTATTGACCTAACTCAAACCAGTAAACACACATTAAGTGCCAGGTCAAGGGGGATGAAAAAGTTCGAACTGGTCTATCTTAATGTGGTTATATCTGTCTGAAAACTCAGTCCCTTCCTTCCTTCCAACAAATTCATACTGAGCACCAGCTACGTACCAGATGTTATGCTGGGGCTCCAGCTCTGTGCCAGGCACTCTCCTAGAGGTGCAACAGTGCACAAGACCAGTGTTGTGTCTACCCTAGAACAGCCCCCAGTCTGAGAGACTTAGAGCCCCACCAGCAGCAGAACCCCTCTGTTCCCCACCTCAGCCCTTCAGCCAGAAGAGAGCAACCACTGAATGCTTAGGAAGGAAGAAGCCTGTCTCTAGGCCCAGAACCATTCCAGGAAAACAGATATTAATGAACATTTATTCAGCACTCACCGTGCACCGAGAACTAGACTAACTACTTTACTTACATTATCTCATTGATTCATCAGAACACCCTGATGTGGTCGATAGTGTTATTACAGTAAAGGGAACTGAGGTGCAGAGACAGTAAATACTTTCCCCAGATGACCCAGCTAGACAGTGGCAGAACCAGGATTTACATCTGACCAGCTTTTCTCAGGGGCCACACTGGGCCCTGCGTATGGGCCCAGGTTGGGAAACAACCCCAAGGATACCAACTGCATGTGCTAAAAGCTTCTCTTACCTTTTTGAAAACCCTACTAGCCTGTCAAAGAGTAAGAATTTTTTATTCATCACCTAGAATGGATATTGCTGGCCTAAGTCTCAAAACAGATACCGTACCCCGACTCTGAAAATTGACAATTGCTAGCAGTTTTTGTTAAACCGTGAGAGTAGCTGTTCCCATACTCCAATCTCATGGGATAATCCTAATTCCAACATGAAATTTTCTAAACTGTGTTCCACGGAGTATTAGTTCAAGATTTCTTAATATGTTTTCCACCAAAAAAGGTTCCATGGAAATAATAAATTGGGAAAACCACTTTCTCTTCTCTATAAGATTCATAATAATTGTGAGCATATTAATGGTTCTGTAAAAAGTCCTGCAATTGCTCCTTACTGTAAGCTTTACCTAATTAACTTAATTTAACCTAGTTTCCCAAATGTGTATTAATGTCTTAAGAAACTAGTATCTCAAGGAGCAATTGGAAAAACCCTGCTCTAGAAAGACACTTAGCCTCAAAGAAAGATTTAGATTGCTAATGATAAGCATATTTTAGTCCAAGTTAAAATGTATAGAAAGTTATTTTTATTAGAAACCTTAAAAGCTGTATAAATACCTATAAGATCCTTGAAAGCAGCTTTTGAGCCAGGTGCAGTCATGCTAACCCAGATTGATGGTAAATTGTTATATTAGTAGATTAGGAAATAAAGACACTGGTTTGGTGTGTCAGGATGAAAGACATATGGGGTGAGGTCCTGTGAACCAACAGGGCCGAGTTGAACCATCCACAAGTTCTCTCTCTCATGCTTAGCCAGGTGAATAGCACACTTGATGTTTCAGTGCCCCCTAGGGGCCATCAGGATATTGCACAGGCATCACAATCTTAAATGGATGGTGCAGGATTATGAATACTCCTCAAGGCAGGTAGGAAGAAGACAGAGAGAAATCTGTAGAGTGAGATCTGAAAGAATAAATAAAATAGTTTAAAAAACTCTGAAGCAAAAGGTGTAAATCTTTCTGGCCTCTAGAACAATGGTAACATCCCAACAAGCCTAAAAAAAAAAATCTATTGGTATGGCCCAAAGGAAAGATGACATATTCACATAAAGGGTGAGCAAAAAGGAATAAATAGTGCTAAAAATAGTGGGTCTGCTGAAGACGGCAGGACACTGTTAAGCAGGTGATGACTGGATGTGAACTAAGGTAAAAGTTTCCTGATGATGAGAAAGAGGAAGCATCAGTTTTCTCTATTTCAAGGATGAGTTTTTAAAAATGACATCTCTACTATAGAAGAGCTTGCATGAAACAAAAACAAAAACAAAACAGCTCCGTTCCTTTGCGTTCGGATGAGGCCTTTAGTAAAAGATGCCATGTAGACATTGGGTGGGTGAGATGAGATGAGGGGTTAGTAGACCTCTAGGCACACAGTCTTCTCATTACTGAAGTCTCTGTATTTTCAAGATTTGTACCTTGTTTGGGGAATAATTATAATCAAGAAACACTTTGGCTACAGGCCTCTTAAGGCAGCCTCATAGTGATGGAGATTGCATTCTTTGGACAGGAAGTAGAAAATAGAAAGAGGATTATCTCTTTTACAAAGCACCTGAGATAAGTAGAGCCTCTTCTGTATTTACACTTAGATACACCAGTGGTATAATTGTTGGTGTTTATCGCTTTCTGCATTTTCACTTACTCTGATTGACAGTTTCAATCTCATTCTGAAGAGCCTGTTTACTAAAACACTTTGAACATTAATAACACACATCCTGTTGTCCATTTTCAGTTCTAATCTATGAGCCAGAAAATCCTGAGGCCAAGGAGTTTTTCTCACTTATTGAAGAAATGTTGCTGATGGGTAAATCTAAAAATTGAAGTTCCTTCTTTCTCATAGAGCTATGAGCAGTCACTATTTAAAAACTCGTTATCCCAGCAGATTGGTGAAGTACATCCTCCGGAAGTGGTTAAGAAAAGGCATAAATAAACATAGATAAGGATAACAGATTGGTGGCTGCTAGAGGGGACCGGGGTGGAGGGAGGGCAAAAGGAGTAAATGGGTATATCCGTATAATGACAGATAAAAACTAGACTTATCGATGGTAAATACAATGCAGTCTATACAGAAACTGAAATATAATGTACACCTGAAATTTACACAATGTTATAAGCCAATGTGACCTCAATAAAATAATTTTAAAAAAAAGAAAAGAAAAGTCCGAATGGTTGTCTTGGATGGTTTAATAAAACCAGCTTGTCCTCTGGACGGTCCAGATGACTCCCTTTCCTCTGTGGAGTGGAACTGCCCAAGCAGAGCAGGCTCCCTGGGCAGCAGGCAATCAGGCACCGACAGAGTCTTCACAGGGAAGACAATATGCTAATTGCCCCATGTATTAAAGGGATTATCCCACAACTCCAAAGAAAGCCAGTATTCTCTAAATTACCCTAAGTCTTACTCACTCTTATTCTATTTAAGTAAGAATTATGTTCACAATGGTTATAGACCTGTGTCTTAAATTTATTTTAAATCCCCAAACATCTTTCTGCCCGTAAGAATATATTCTTCTTTGTATTACTATTTTGACTCTACTTACAGTTAGCAAAGTTCAGCTCAGTTCTCACGTTCCAAAAATGTCTGTTTCTTGGTGGAGGGAGAAACAAGGAGAACTATGATTTTTCAAAGAGAGGAAATATTAAGAAACATTTTAAACAATTCTCTTCCTTTCTGTGGTAGAGAAAACTCAGACTCTTGAGGAAGATGATGAAGATAGTGAAGAAGACAGTAGCGGTGAGAGTGAAGGGGAGAGCAGTGAGGATCTGAGTGAAGAAAGCTCCGACGAGTGTGAAGACGAGTGACGAAAGCGGCCACTGTGGTTTAATCTTCATGTATTTTCATTTCTGTATATGATGGAAACATAAAGAAGGGAGCTGCATTTTAGTCTAATTGTTCTTTATTTGGTACAGAGTTCTTTTAATTTATCTGTATTCGTTTGAGTTCCTTCTTAATATTTAGGTCTTAGTTCAATATGAGTTACTCAGAGAGGAAAATAGTAATTAAAAACACTTACATAGTACTAACTGTGTGGCAGGTACTGTTCTACACACATTAATTTACTTAATCCAACAGACCCATGGGCTAAGTACCAGTAGTATTCCCATTTGACAGATGAGAAGACTGAGGCACAGAGAAGGTGAGTAGTTTGCCCAGCATCATATACCTATTGATTGGTAGAGCCTGGATTTGTTAGTGGATATTATGGCTCCAGAATCCATACTCTTAGACCCTCCCTTGACTACCGCTTCAGGCACTTTAACGTCATCGGTTTTGTGTTCTTTATAGCGTGTATCAGTACCCGAAATTCTTATTTATGTGTTCTTTTCATCTTCTCCCTTTCTGTCAGAAAATGTAACCTCCATGAAGCAGGACTTTATCTTTTTTTTTGGGAGGAAGATTAGCCTGAACTAACATCTGCTGCCAATCCTCCTCTTTTTGCTGAGGAAAATTGTCCCTAAGCTAACATCTGCGTCCATCTTCCTCTACCAAGACGCCTCCCACAGCATGGCTTGATAAGCAGTGAGTAGGTCCATGCCTGAGATCTGAACTGGCGAACCCCAGGCTGCTGAAGTGGAGTGCACAAACTTAACCACTTACACTACCCGGCTGACCCCAGGACTTTATCTTTTTCACCATTCTGTCCCTAGAAATGGACAAGTGCCTCACAAGTAACAGGATATATATACTAGTGAATGAGTGAATGTAGTGAAAGTTAATGAAAATGTTTATGTTCTTTTTTTGTTTTTGTTTTTGTTTTGAGGAAGATTAGCCCGAGCTAACTACTGCCAATCCTCCTCTTTTTGCTGAGGAAGACTGGCCCTGAGCTAACATCCATGCCCATCTTCCTCTACTTTATACATGGGACGCCTACCACAACACGGCTTTTGCCAAGCAGTGCCATGTCTGCACCTGGGATACAAACCAGTGAACCCCGGGCCGTCGAGAAGTGGAACGTGCGAACTTAACTGCTGAGCCACCAGGCCAGCCCCATGTTTTTTAATTTATTTACTTTTGTGTGTGTGTGAGAGGAAGATTGGCCCTGAACTAACATCTGAGCCCATCTTCCTCTTTTTACTTGAGGAAGATTGTTGCTGACCTAACATCTGTGCCAATCTTCCTCTATTTTATGTGGGACACTGCCCCAGCATGGCCCAATGAGTGGCGCCATGTCCGCACCCAGGACCCGAACCGGCAAAACCCTGGACTGCCGAAGGAGAGCGTGCGAACTCAACCATCCAGCCACGGGGCCGGACCCAGGGATAGGGATTTTTAATTTTTATTCTTATATGAGCGCAGTATCATGTCATACCCAAAAATGCTTGCAACATAGTTTGTTCTTTGGGCATTTTGTAGCCTGCTAATGTTCAGAGGAAGAAATTCTGCACCATTTCATAGGAGTGACTGAAATCCTCTAGTTACATAAATAGTCAGATGGCATGGGAGGGCTGGCTGACTCAGACCTCAGGAATGGCTTGTTCTTTTCATTTGAGGATTTGTTATTCCTCCCCACCACAGGAAAACCACCATGTTTCAATCTGATGACACTTACCTGATTATGGAGCTCCCCTTCCCATAAGAAGTCCATAAAATAACCTAAAACTGATATTGCAGACTAAATAAGTTACACTGGTAAGATTTTTGTTCTCTTTTAAAGGAACAGGAAAGTTCTGAGGACAAAGCTCTCTGAATAAATAGCCATGGTCTCATAGGCTATGTTGTACCTAAATCTAAGAATTTGCAGGGTTTGCTCATGCAGGATGATCAGTCCCCTTCTATCTATATTCTTCATACTAATTGCACTCCTTAGTCAATGACACTTAGAGTGTTGGCATAAGCTAACATAGGCATGTGTGTCTGTAGTAGTAATAGCTAAGAAATAATCTGCAAAGTATTTTTATATCACTTAACCCACTGGCTTCTCACACTAGTGCCAAGAGCATGCTTATCCCTGTCAGTTACGTGAATGGAATTTGGGATGCTTAGGGATATCCAAGGGTTGAAGTTAACTGGAGTATTAGAATTTAGATGAGGAAATTTAGACTTAGAGATGCTAGGTTATGTCCCAGTATGAGATCTAGTGAATCTTAACTCAACATTCCATTGCTTCACACGTAGCTAAACTCTAGAAACCGTGTGATGAATCAGCAAGCAAGTTGTGTCTATGTAAAGTGTTCAGTTCCAGACGTGTGCCTTCTTCAAAACTTTATAACACGTTACACTTGTATGAAAGAACCCAAATATCCAACAACATGGGAATGTGTGAGAATGTTTACTCAATGGATTTAAGATGGGAACGCACTGAAATAGTTTCATTTATTTATTCAATAAATACTGAAATATTTCCTGAAGGCCTACTAGGTATACTATGGGGAACAAAACCCAGTCCCTATTCTTAAACAGCACTGTTGCAGTTGAAATACAGGCTAATAAACACCACCATTGAGGAAGTCCAGGGTGCTACGGGAGCACACAGCAGGGGCACCTCACCCAGGCCAGGCATCCAGGGAAAGCCTTGAGAGGGAAGGGAAGTCTAAGTTGAGAAGGTAGAACGAATAAGAAATAGCTACAAGAAGAGGATGTGCCGAAGAACGTTCTATCAGTAAATACATTCTAAGTCCAGCAAGTAAGTAGGTAAGGTTGGATTCAAAATGAAAATGAACCAGTTAGAGACGAGATGGATGAAGCTACCATGATAAAAGGGCTCGGTAATGGAGGATCTCATAAGCCACGTTAACGTTGGAACTTGGTCCTTAAAGTAGTGGGAAGCCATTGGAGGATTTTAAGGAAAATAATGATTGTATTTCAGAAAGAGCATTCTAGTAGCCAGGTAGAAAAATGTCTCAAACTACAGGTCATGATCCTTTGGTCAGTTATGAAATCATTGTAGTGAGTCACTAATAGCTGGGGTTTTTTAAAATTAAATACATAGAATAGAAAATAGCAAATTGCAAATGAGTATTGGAATTATGGTTTTGTGGAACTTTTGGTTCAAGAGTGTGTGTGTCCTAGATCTTGATGTGAAACGTATTTCTTCCTATGGATCTCAATTTAAAAAATATATATCTGAAAGTGTAGAGGACAGACTAGAGTGGAATACAAAACTCCACTGTTACATAGTTAATTCTAGCAGTTCAGAATTGTAGCCTGAAAAGAGGTAATAGCAGGGAGACGTAATGGAAGGGAGGAGTTATTTGAGAGGTAGAAAGAACGGACAGGAATTGGTGATGAGTTAAATGTCGGGGAGAGGTAGAGGTCAAGGATGACTTCCAATTAGATAACTGAGTGTTTGGTGGTGCCCTCCTCCAAAAAAGGAACACAGAAAGAAAAGCGGATTTGCTGGAGAAGATGGCAGTTCACTTATACAAGTTGAGCATGGGAAATATTAGTTTTCTATGACTGCTGTTACAAGTTAGAACAAACTTAGTGGCTTAAAACAACACACATTTACTATCTTACAGTTCTGGAGGTCAGAAATCCAAAATGAGTCTCACTCGGCCCAAATCAAGGTGTCAGCGAGGCTGCATCCTTTCTGGAGGCTCTCGGAGAGAGTCTGTTTCCTTGCCTTTTCCAGCTTCTAGAGCCCGCCTGCATTCGTTGGCTGGTGGCTCCATTCCTCCATCTTAAAAACCAGCAATGTCTGACTCAGACCTCCTCACATTGCCATCTCTCAAGTTCTCTCTCCCCTGTTTGTGATTTTTGTTAAATTAACACTTAAGTGGAACTTTGGATGGTCAGATGGTGAGCCATGGTTCAACAAAGACCACCAAGGAAAGTAAAATGGAGAAGTTTATTACTCACAGGTCCTGGAGGAGGTACAATGCCCGCCTTGGAGGGCCCACATGGGGAGGTCAAGGTGCATGCAGAGTGTGCGGCAGGACCTGGGATACATGTCTTTGTTCGAGTCCATGAGTGATTGCTTTGGGGTTCCCAGGCTGAGGCCAGATTAGTCAAACCAAAAAGAGCAGAGTTTGGTAAATTCCATGGGGGTCTTATCCCAGGAGCACACAAGGGGAAGGAACTGGGAAGCAAGAGGGACTATTTATCATCAGGGGCATTAGGGAAGTCACATCAGGAACTTACTTGGGACTCTGTGGGCTCTTATCTCTGGTGCGTGGGCTTTTGTCTAGGGCATTCACTTGAGGGAGAGGCTAGTGTCAGTTCAAGGCCCCTGTAGGCTGCTTAGCCACACAAAATGGATGCCAAGGCAGCAACATTATGGAATAGTTTAGCTAAACTCTCAACACCCTGCCTCCCTCCTCCACCTTTCAAGGCACTTGTAATTGACTTTGGGCCCATCTGGATAATCCAGTATCATTTTCCCTATCTTAAACTCAGCTCATTAACAACCTTAATTCCATCTGCAACCTTAATTACCCTTTGCAATGTAACCTAATATATTTATGGGTTCTGGGGATTAAGACATAGACATCTTTGGGAGTAGGGGGACGCATTCTGCCTACCACAGGAAGGATTAGGTAAGTGTTAATGTTTTTGGAACTCATGGTATGGAGCTTCATGGATATGAAGAGACACTTTGGCTGGAGATACATACCTTAATTAGGAGTTATCAGTTTAGACTCAATTAGATAACACATAACAGAGATATCTCTTTGATTAGAGATAATCAAAGATAAGCAGTGTTGGCCCACAGAAAAAGTGTAGTCTGAACAGAAGAGGATTGAACATAGAATTATCTTAAATAATACATTTAAGAACATTTAAGTGGTAGTCCAAGAAAGAAAAAGGCACAAACAAGACTGAGAAGAACAGCCAAGAGGAAAATCAGGAAAGCAAATACAGTGGATACCGTTGGTTGCCTACTCAGCGTTTATCCCTCCCTGGTTCTTTGCTAAGAGAGCCCTGATTCTGATCAAATATTCACTCCCCACGCATAGCCATGGGACTCAGGAAAGACACCCACAGCCAATCAGTACATGGCATTTCTCTGGTGATTGTTATTTTTCCAAATGAGGACATGTGACCTACATTGGCCCAATCAGACCAAGGATTTTATTTCATGATTGGGAGGAGAGGTTCCTCCATTCCTCTGGTTAAGAACCAGGAAGCATGCTGCTCTGCTTACTGCTGGCAGCCATTTTATGATCATGAGAGGAACTAATCTTAGGATGAAGCTGATGCTGTGGATGGTAGAGCAAAAAGAGCCTAGGTTCTTGGTGATATTCAGCCATGGAATCAACTGCTCTGGAAGCCAGCCAGCCCTCTGTTTGAGCTTAGTGTTATTGTGAGAGAAACTTTCTTATTGTGCAAACTGGTTTGGATTGAGATTTCTTTTACCTGCTGCCAAAAGTGTCCCGATATTGAATACATTGCAGAAACTCAGAAAACAGTTGGTAGGTAGGTCTGGAAAAATCTGCTTTATCATAAGTTATAGAGAGGACAAGAAGATAAGAACTTAAAAGAGTGATTGGATAGCAACAAAGAGGCAGTTGGTGGCATTAGGGAGAGGAGAATCTGTTGAGTGTAGTAGGGGAGAGCCATATTCCAGTGAGTTTGAATGCACTGGAGGTAAGGAAAAGGAGAACAAGGAGTTTGAGTATGAAGTAAAGAAAAAAGATGAAGTATTGTTGAAAGACACAAGGCAAAAGGAGTATTATTTTAAAATTTTTTAAGATGAGCATATTTAGTAGGAAGGATGATAATTAGATGTGCTGATAGTGTATTTTGTGTTAGGCACTGCACTAAGCATTCCATATGTTAATGTTTTTCGTTTTCATAACATAATGGGGTAGACATTATTATCCCTGTTTATAAATGAAGAAACTGAGGCCTAGAGAGATTGAGTAACTTTCTAAAGATCCCACACCTGGGAATTGGCAGATTCAAATCTAGGTTTTTTTTTTTTGGTGGTTTTATAACTTTACTTGATAATCTATGGTCAGTTCTCATCCACACTGACTGTAGATTTTTTATGGTGACAGGTACATAAGTAACCAATGCTTGTCGGTGAGTCTTCATCCTCAGTACGTTTTCTTGATAAGCATACACGGATACTGTATGAGACATTCCTCATTCCTTTGGCCCAGGCAGCTTTGTTGAGCCTGGTGTCAATGCGCACATCCAGAGTTCCCATCTCCTTTATAGCAAATTTCTAAATCTCTGTGAGCACCCGAGGGGCACACTTCTTGAAGCCCACTCCATGGATGGCTTGTGAATGTTGATGGTGTGTTCTGTGGTCACTAGCTCATTGAAGGCAGAATGGCCCTTCTTCTTGCCACCCCTTGCAACAGCCATTCTACTGGGCCCAGGTTGGAAAGAAAGAGTGTGCAGTATCCCAAATCTAGGTCATTTTATTCTAATGCTCTGCCTTTCACCACGTCCTTTCTCCTCTAAGAGAACAGTAGAGAGAAACAGATTGAAGAAAGGGGGATAATTTGTGAAGTAAAGTCTATCTAATAACCTTACAAAATGTATATAACATAACCTTAGTGTGTGGTAGTTGGTTCCATTTGGACTGCTACCCCAGGAGTCCAAGTATGGAGTCAGTGTTGCCTCTCCTTTGTTCTCCAGTATTAGTCCTTAAAGTATAGTCTTCAGTTATCCCACATTTCCTTATATATTAAACAGTGTGATAACCTGCATTCTCTCTAATTGAGGTGTGTTTTTTCCCTTTAACTTTACCCTGGTTGACATGTAAGATCTATGTAACTTTGTTTTTTGCCTGAAATATTGATGTTGGACAAGGGGGGGCACATGAACAGAACTCATGATGCCAGATGTGAAGGAAAGCCTAGATCTCTTGGAAATGTTTAGCATTTCTGGGCAAGTGTCCTGTATCATGAGGTATTGAGAGTTCACAAGAGGCAGGTAAGATGAGGCCACCAAGGCCAGACTAAGGAGGGCAAAGGTCTCTCTGATTGGCCTTCCTAATAAACTCCCCAGCTGCCATGGGATATGAGTTGTAATGGGGTGAGGGAAGTGTACAGAGCTTGGAGAGGCTTGTGAAGTGACACACTGGGAGATGAAGTTGGCTTGCATAGCCTTATTCAAAATGTACCTTTGAACCAGGAGACAGCCTATAGCAGACATTGTGATTGATTTTCCTACATCCATTGTGACCTAGATGATAAGTGTAAGCTAATCTTGGTACTCCCATCCTCCTTGCTAATAGGTGTTTTTTGTTTTTTGGGGTTTTGTTTGGTGAGGAAGATTGGCCTTGAGCTAACATCTCTTGCCAATCTTCCTCTTTTTGCTTGAGGAAGATTGTCGCTGAGCTAACATCTATACCAGTCTTCCTCTATTTTGTCTGTGGGAACGCTACCACAGCATGGCTTGATGAATGGTGTTTAGATCCATGCCCAGGATCTGAATCTGTGAATCCTGGGCTGCCGAAGTGTAGCCCACAAATTTAACCACTACTCCACCCGGCTGGCCTCTAGGTGGTGGTTTTTTTTTTTTTTAACAGCTCTATTGAGATATCATTGGCATATAAAAATCATATTTTTATATATATTTAAGACATGTAGCTTGATGATTTGATATACATTGTGAAATGGTCAGCACAATCAAGTTGATTAACATATCCATCACCTCTACATAGTTACCAATGTGTGTGTGTGTGTGTGTGTGCATGTGTTGAGACTTAATTTAAGATGTATCCTCTTAACAAATTTCAAGTATATAGTAAGTAGTATTAACTATCACCATGCTGATTTCCAGAACTTATTCACCTTGCATATTTGAAACTTCGTACCCTCTGACCAATATCCCTTTGCTACTAGTTATTACCAGACATAGACAGAATCAGCCAATCTCAGCCAATAAAACATGAGCAGGAGTTAGATGTGGATGAGAAAGTGTGTAGCCCTCATGGCTACTCACAGCCATCTTAGAACCATGAGGAGGCCGTATGCTGAAGCCAGTGCTAAAGACAGCAGAGCAGAGAGAAAATAAGAGTCTGGTCTTTGTTGACGATTTTACTGACTCAACCAACTCTGGTTTAGTACCTATCCTATCTCTGAATATCCTATGTAATACAACAAATTTTCTTACTATTTAAGCCTGTTTCAGATTTCCTATTACTTGCAGCTGAGAAAGTCCTACCCAATGTATCTGCCACAGCATAGCAAGCATGATGATACCAATAATGTCCTCTAAGACTATAAGCCATATATACCTCACACTTAATAAAAAGGTTAACCATGGTTGTGTTTGGATGATGAGGTTATTTCATTTTTCTTTATTATAAAGTCATATACTTTCTTTAACAATGATATATTACTTTAAAGGAAAAGTTATGTATTTTTTAAAGAAGCAAACTTTGAGAGTTAAGGTAAAAGTGACCTGAGGTACAGGAAAGTTAACACTTAGAATGGAAGAAACAAAACACAGTATTTGTGGAGTGCCTGTGGTATGTGAGGCATTTTAGCAGGCCTTAGTTCCCTTTTTGGTGTGCTGGAAGCTTCTAATGAGGATGAATACTAATAAATAAATAGGTCATTATGTTCAGAAAGGAAATGTCATCTGAGACAGAAACTTGCTGATCTTCATGGAAGATTAACCAGTTAGTCCACTCACAAACTTGCCTACCCTTATGCCTAATTGGAAAATTTAAGTAGGGATAATTGCAATCCACCACCAATAACCCCTCAAAAGTCCCTGTTTTCTTAAAATTTATGTAGTTCCTATTGTTGCATAACTGTAAAAATATTTTTTTAATAGTTGATTAACTTTCATGAGCTCTTTTCCCTCTTTTTTAATACTTTGGCTTGCCTCCTTTTCTACTCTGGAACAAGGCTTTTGGTGTTTCATGCCATCAGGTCCCTAAGTACATTCATCTCTAATAAAAATTATTCTAAATGTGTTTTCATAAAAATGATTATTTGAAGGTGAGCATCCTGCAAAGATGGTAAATTTCACAGTTCCCTGTCTACCACTAGACGGTGTATTAGGAGGAAAATCTCCTCCTCATCATAATGGGTACCAAATCCAGCTTCTTCCTGTTGGCATCAGAACTCAAGCAAAGATGGCGCAGAACACTTGAATCAGCAGATAACATCATCATCCTAAAGCTATCTTCTCTTAGTTTGCAATCCACCAATGAAGGAAACTACGAGGAAAAATATTAAAAACCGTATGTACTAAATGGAGTTGAAAGAGTCTGAAACTTGTCTCAAACTAAAACTTCCTAAAGTGAGATCTTTTATAACCTATTAGAGCAATGATTTCAATACTAGTGTAACTGGCTACTCCTTCATAGGCTAGTTGAGTTCTCCTAGGTGGCTCTTTTTGGGACTTATTTCTTCTTTATGTTTTCTCAACTCATCTGAATCCAGATGTAGAGAAGAAAGAAACTGATGCAAAATGACTGCCCACACTCATTCTGCAGTTGCCAGCTGCCTTCCAGATGACCACCTGAAGATTTTAGGAATACATTGTCTATTCAGCTGCACAAAATAAAAACCAGCAAAATATGCATTGAGTGGTTATAGTGTTCTGGGAACCATTCTGTTCTGGGAATAACTTGGTGTTTTGTTTTTTGTTTTTTTTAAAAAAGATACCTGCCCTCGTGGAGCTTACATTTTAGTGGGAAGAAAAAAGCAATAAATAAGTAAAATATATAGTATGTCAAGTGGTAAAAAGTGTTATAGGAAAAAAAACAGGGAAAGGATGGGGAGTGCCATGGCAGGGAGAGAAGTGCAATTTTAAATAGAAGGATAAAGGAAAGTTTCACTGAGAAAATAACATTTGAACATTTGAACAAATGCCAGAACAAGAAGTAACAAATCCTACAGATACCTGGGGGAAGAGCTTTTTAAGCAGAGGAACAGTAATTGCAAAGTCTCTGAGGTGGGAGCAAGCCTAGAATGTTCAAGAAACAGGAGGCGAGTGTCACTGGAGTAAGAACAGAGTAAGAACTTCATCACAAAACAGGCTTCCTTTCACCCTTTTCAAGTAAGTCTAAATATTCCATCAGAAAATTTTCTCTAGGAATCAGAGGAGGGTGGGGTGGGGTGGAGTGGAATGAACAGTCCTGAGCTAGGGAAGAGAAAAGTTTTGCCAGTTCAAGTCTCCCCATGCTCCGAAGCTTGTCCGTACTTGTCCCTGGCTAAGAAGTTGAGACAGTGTGCCTATAGCCCCAGTGAGAAGGTATTATCATTTAATCTGCATATTTAGGGACTGCTTGAGATTTCAGATTGTGCAGATCTAAAGGATTCCTGACTCACCCAAAGGCAAAGAAGACAGGACTCCAGCCTTGCAACTGAAGGTAAGAGAGAAAGAACGGGGTCCAGGTGACTAACTGCTTTGGGAAAAACCACGGCACTGATTTGCAGATGATACAAGTGAGAACCTCAGGTGTGAATAAATTCCATGAGCTCTTACATGTAATTCTTGACATGAAGGGGACTGAGCTAGAGCAGCAATGATGAATCCCTCTTAAGTGTCCAGTTTTCTCCCCTGAGTAGGATCAGGGAAGGAATCGGATTTGAAATAGACGTTTAAGTTACCAGATTCTCCACAACTAAGAACCTTCTCACAAACAGAAGTCCCAGGCACCTAAGTCTGAAAACAAGGGCTAACTACCTGTTATTTTAAATAGTTCAAGAGCTTTTACGCTGAAAAAATTGGACAAAAATATTACTATACCTAGTATTCCATTCCATACTCTTTCACTCAAAGCCTCTCATGTAGGAAATCATCTTTCTTTCATCCCACTCTTTTTGGAAAGGACTGATTTAGACTTAGTTTTTGTGGAGAGAAGAATTTAAAACAGATACATCTTAAAAACTGTCAGAATTACAATTCAGATCTGTTATTTCCTTGGTCTCCAGTTTTGCGGTGAAACACTGCCTGATATCAAAGAGTTCCCATCCTAAGGCTCCCTTTGAGGAGCAGCTGTGTGGGAAAGAAACGGATACTCCGCATCCTCTTCTCTTTCACCAAAGGGACAGAGACTCTGGGTATTTCAGGCCACTTCTGGCAGCATCTTTCAGCATGAAATAAAGGCCCTGCTTTGTGAAATATGGCACGGTATGAGTGCGAAGGGGCCCCTCCTTTCTTTTCAGAAATTGTAATCTATCGCCATCTGGTGGTCGTCCCTCTGTCACCGTGTTTGGAATAGCAAGAACTGGGCGTCTTAAGATCTGCACAAGACTTGCCCAAATACAAACCACTCTGTCCGCCTTGATTAATTTATTTAATATTAGAATATTTTCATTTTCTCAATATCAAGGGGAAAGGGACTATTTGACGATTATCTGAGGGACTCGGCTCTCTTTTTTTAAGAAGAAAACGTTGTAATTTCCGGAGTCCTCTCCAGCGTTCTGGCTGGAATTCTGCCTCCCTCGCCACCATTTTAACCCTTTCCTGTCTCCCAGGAGCGAGTGTGGTGTGGTCTGTTGGGGTAGAGCTGTCGATCTAGCTATTGTCTCCAAAGAAAGTCCAGAATTATTTGGGGAACTATCTTTAAAGTACGCAAACACACCGAACAGACACTAGCTCCGACTTAAGAAAAGCCGAGCGTAAGGTTAACAACGCTTCCCACAGCCCTCGTCTCTGGAGACAGACGTTTAAACGGTGAGCAGTGCCATTTTTTTCTCTCTCTTTTTTGGTCATAAATTAGATACTTAAAATAGACTTTAAAGAGCCAGCTGAAATGAACCAACACTGTGGCTCTAAATTACTTTTCCTGGAGGCTAAAAATGCTAAATGCGTCAAAACAAAATAGATTGACGTTTCTTATTTACTCACCTTGACTTGGACCATATTTTTACGCATAAAAATCCCAGCAGCCTGTTTGGGTGACCCTTCTGCGCCTTACTCTCCTCCTACCTACTCCCTTTTTTCCTTCGCCGAAAGGCTCGCCTCCAGATCCGGTTGGAATATCTTTAAACCTCCCGGGGAAAGGACGTTGTAGGTGGAGGGTCGTGTTCCCAAGTCCCAGCCATCGTTGACCTAAAGGAAGGTTGTCCTTGGCGGGCAGGATCGAGTAGCCGGGGCTGCAGGCTCGCGAACCCCTGGAAAGAGAGTCCAGAGGGGTCGCGCTCGCCCACTCCTTCTGCCTCTGGGCGTCGTGTTCTCGTCTCTTCAAAGCACTAAACCTTAGATCAAATGCAAACGAAACAGCTGGGCGGATACCACTCCCTTCCGGGCCACCCCTCACCACCGGTTCGAGGCCCCAGGGAGGATATCTTATTTCCACCCCCCGTTATTCAAAGCATCTTCCCCCAAGAGTAATAAAAGATGAAAAGAAGAGTGAAAAACACAAACAAAAATATAGATTCCAAGTGTTCTGTAGAGCCAAAAGACAACCACAACCACTCTCCGAGAAAATTCTTACCGAGGAGAAATGGGGGCGAAATACTCTCAACAAGGGAAAACAAACACAGCCGTTACTACCAGGAGGGAGGCGGGCGGGGGCGACTGGCTAAGGGCTGATGTCTGAAGCCGACCTAAGCGAGGCTCAAGGGACCGAATGGTGGGCGCTGTCCTTGGTGCTGAAAGAGCTGGGCCCTGCTCCGAACTAGATGTGCCGGAACTGTGTGGGATTCTAGGCCCTCAGTTCCTTATTATCTCCGCTGAGCCCGAGTCTGGATTGGAATGGGAGATAATCTGAAAATAAATCAAAGCCATGAATTCCCCAAGTCTGTAGCTCTCCTCGCTTAACTGGAATGTCAACTCCTTAAGTGCAGGGATAATATAAGTTGCTGGGACGGTTGTAAGAACAGTGCTTGGTACATAGTAGGTGATTCATAAATATTCGTTTAATTAATTACTAATATTTGATTAAACAATTTTAAATTAAAGACGAGCAGGAGCCTTTATTCCTCCCCTTCCCCTCCATAAAGCAGAAAGTGAGGTACGTCCTCACAGCTGGACGGACTTAGCTTTAATTTGCGATGCCTAGTCTTGTAGGAGATTTCTTTTTCCAACGAGATAATTTTCTTGGCTAAAACATTAGGGCTGAGCTTTTTGGACACGAGGGTCACAAGAGGGCGTGGTTGGAAACTTCTCAGTCTGATGCCACAGGTGAAGGTAAAAATCTTCCTTTCTAGAGAATCTCGAATCTTGGGAGAAGGTTGACGAGACAGAGAGCGAGCGGGCGTCTTCCTGGGACAGCTGACCCCGAGGGGCGCCGGGATTTGTTGCCGCCTCTCGCCTGTCACCTTGCCCCGCGCGCGTCCCGAATCCCGTCCCGCGTCCCTGGCACCAGCCTCCCTGATTGGTGCAACCGTCTCTTTCAGGGAAGCTCGAGGAGGGGGCGTGGGTGGAATTCCGAGCCTGACCTCCTAATAAACCGCTCATTTGAAGCATAGCGGAGAAGCTGAGCGGAGCAAGCACGCACACCATGCCCAGCCCGGAGCTCGCGCCCCAGAGTTGTGGTTACTGCACGCTCGCCGTTCAGGATGCCTTTGTGTCCTTAAGAAGGGCCGGAGCTTTTGTTGTAAGGTGGAGAGAGGGCGACAGTATTTTCTTTAGTATCAAGGGCAACGCATTTATTTCAAACGTCATAGCGAGATCCCTCTTACTGATCGGACTGTATCTTCTCAGGGCAGAATCTTCGATCTCCCTTATGAAATTTTCGGTGATTTGTAAGATTTTTGGCATTCCCACTGTGTCATGGTGAAAGGTGATAAGACATTCAGAGAGAAGGGACCGGCCTCGGGTGGACCAGCAAGGCCGCAGACGTGTCCATCAATAACCCACGCCTGCAGCACCACAAGAGGAAAAAAATCACTGTGAAAATGAGTAAAGGAATCACTGGTTACATGGTGTCACCCAGACACACACAAAGATCACCTTTGTTTTGCTCTAAAGAAAAAGAAACTGAGGTAGAGGAAAGAGGAGAACATAAATGGGCGACGAGAGTGGCTGGCTGGGGGGATGTCTTGTAGAGGCAGGAGAGTGACAGAGCCTGGCCGGCCCTTCCAGGTGTGGGCTCGGGCGCGGGAGGAAAGACCCAGCTAGGAGCGGGCCTCTCGGTCTCTGGGCGCCTGGCGCCCTCTGGTGGAAAATTTTTCGGGAACGCCTGTTTATCGTGAGGGGCTTTTCCGAGCGCGGCAATTCATTAAATATGCTTAAATACTGAGAAAGGAGAATCCTTAAAGCATGAAATTGAAGGGGGAGTGAGGGGAGGGGGTCTGGGCAGGGAAGGCCTATCCGTCCCTACCCCCGCCCCGCCCCGAGCCCCTGCCCGGGGCCACCTCTGTGCTCGAGTTCCCTGTGTGTGTGGAGAGGCGCTCGTGCGTGTTATTAACCTTCAGATGTGATCAATCAGGAGGACTTCTTTCCCCACCATCAAGGGGACCAAAGGTAGCAGGGAGAGCATAGTGCGTGGGAAACGGGACCCTTTTCCCTGCCGGTGGCACTGGGTAGCTGCGCTCAGGTGAGGTAATTTGACCCCACCTCCCCAGGTGGATGAGGAAACCGTAGTGAAAAGCAGATGGAGATTCCTCCAGGGTCTGAGTGCCGCCCCCTCCCCTTTCTGCCTCTGCTTTTGCAACAATCCTGGCTCAGCAGAGAGCCAGAGAGGACAGGATCCAGAGCGAGCATTCGCTCAAGGAAGCGTCGCGGGGTCGCAGTTCTTGGGGAGTCGCGGGGAAAGAAAGAAAGGCAAAGCCACTGCTCTTGTCTTTTCGAAGACATAGGAGGGGGAGGGGAAGGAGGAAGAAGCGCTCAGCGAGGCATAAGCCTTCATAGGAATTATCTTTTCCCTCGTCTTACCCGACACTGTGCCTATTTCAAAAAATAGAGTGTGCTGAGTACGTTCTGGATTACTCATAGGGCCTTTTTTGTTTTTCCGGGCGCAAAACCGTGATCTGGATTTATAACCGCCCTATAAAGCTCCAGAGGCGGTCAGGCACCTGCAAAGGAGCCCCGCCGCTCTACCGACGAGCTGCCCCCGCGAGCAGCGGCCTCGTGATTCCCCCGCCGAGCCGGTCCCCGCCTCCCCACTCCGCCCCCGCCTCCCCCGAAGCCGAGCTGCCACCTCTCCGGATCTCTGTCTTCTCCTCCCGGCGCTCGCGTGCGGGACGGTGCTAGTGGGAGCGAGGCAGCAGCTGGAGGTGACGCCGGACAGATCACGCCTGTGGCAGGGCCGGGACGAGCCGAGTACACCGCTGGGCGCTGCGCAGAGGAGCGTCGGGAGCGCCAGGCTTGCTGCCACCAAGCCGAGGTGGGTAAGCGCGCGGCCGCCGGGACTTCCCAGTGCCCAGCCTCGGCGGTTCAGCTGGGTCCTCTTCACCCGCGGTTTCTCGGCCAACCCCTACCTCCAGCCACCGCCATCTACCTTCCTGAGCAGAGCGCATCCCTCCCGCCCCAGTCCTGGCTCTCTCTTGGTGCGCGGCGCAGGGACCCCTGCCCTCGCACTCTCCCTCCCTGTCCGCACCAACGGGGTTCACGCCCCGGGGATGCACACGGGCTGAAGCTCGCCCTGAAGTGGAAGGAGAGCGATTTTCCCCTGAGCTTCCCTGCTGCGAGCGCCCATCTCACCGAAGGGTCCTTAGGCAGCAGCAGCCGAAGGTGCGACTCGGAGCGGTAACCTGTTACTTCCCCAGAAGCCGCGCTCTACCTGCTGCCTGCGTTGCTGTGCGAGTGGGCGCGCGGGGCGAGGTGCGGGGTCCTATGGAAGGTGTGGAGGCGGTGGCCGGCGGGCGCTGCTCTGCTGGGTGTTAGATCTACCCAGATTCGCCCGCGCGCTCTCTGTCCCGGGGCCTTTGGATGCCACCGCGCCAGCGCCGAGCAGAGGCGCCGCGCACGGATCCTTGTCCACCGACTCTGGCGCACTGAGCGCAAGTTCGTTTCACCGGTGACGTTCCCCTTTCTTGCCTCCTTCACGTTCTCCGGGTCTGTACGGCGAGAAATCTGGGGTCCTCGGAGAGTTGGGTCGAAGGGAAATACAGAAACCCGGACCGAGCCTCGTCCTGGGCTTCGAGATGGCTCCAAGCGGGGTGGGACAAGAAGGAGACGAGCGGGGTTCCAGCCCGCTGCTTCCTAGCTGTCTGGTAGTGCAAGGTGCCTATAGTTCTTCCCCGGCCAAGTCTGAGAGAGAACGTAAAGATAGAGACCCTTGTTTCCTCTCACCTTGTCTCATCTAAGTCCCCGGGCCTCGGAGCAGTTAGCCTCCTTCTTTCCAGGGAATTAGCCAGACACAACAACGGGAACCAGACACCCAACCAGACGTGCCCGCCCCGTGCGCCCTCCCCCCGCCTGCCCGCCCGCCGGCTGCTGAGAGCCCAATGGGGCTTGTCGCGGCTCCGCTGGAAAATCGCACGCTCAGCCTCCGTTGCCCTCCTAGCCGAATCCCCCGCGCCCTCGCGTCCTGCACTGGCCTTGGGCCCCCCTACTCCGGGTCACCCCGCTGTGCCGCCAGACTGGAGAGCCGCCCGGGGCTACGTTGCCAGCGCCGGAGTCCCCGAGCTCGCGCGCACGTCTCCCCCTCCCCCAGGCGCACCCGGACCCAGCCTGCTAGCTGCCCTTCCACCGGCCTCTCTCTCCCGAGTCCGGACTTCAGGGGGAGCGTCCGCGCTCCCTGCCTCTCAGTCACCTCCTGCGCGCAAGACCCCGGAAGTCCTCCTCGCACAGCTGTCGCGTCTCTTTGCAGCCGGTTTCTGCGCCCGACCAGACGAGGACCCCGGACAGCAGAGTCCCCGGGACGACGAGCTGATGGCGTCTTCGACCCCTTCTTCGTCCGCAACCGCCTCGAACGCGGGAGCAGACCCTAATACTACTAACCTGCGCCCCACAAGTAGGTCCTGCCCCAGTTTCCTATCAAATGAACTGCGGATAAGATGGGGGCGCTGGGACGTGGGGAGGCTGCGCTGACAGAAAGGGAAGGGGGAGCGCGGAGATGATGAAGGCTGGAAAGAAATGAGGCCCTGACCCGGGTACTGGCCAGAGGTCGTTCGACTGCCAGGGACGCTAGGCTATTCCGAGGCGCTGGAGAACGGAAACCATGCACAGTCGGAGAAGCGGCGATCTTTAGGGGCTTCGCTGAGGGGGATGGACGGGCGGCGAGAGTGTTGTTTTTGTCGTGTTGTGCGTGGTTTCTTTGCTTGGTGGGACGACGGGAGTCAGGGCAGGGGCGGTGTAAGGAGCCAGGAGTCCCAGCGGGAATGGAGAGTTCTGTCTCTGGCTTTCGTTGAGCCGAGATCTGACCCCCTCCTCCTTTCCCCCTGCGCTGTACTAGAAGTCTATAATCAGCGGAAA
This sequence comes from Equus quagga, assembly GCF_021613505.1. Lineage (NCBI taxonomy): Eukaryota > Metazoa > Chordata > Mammalia > Perissodactyla > Equidae > Equus > Equus quagga. Next base: position 110,555,173 of record NC_060270.1, read on the forward strand.
TTTCGACGTTAATTGCAGCTTTTAGAAAACTCGGGGTCCCTAATTGCTCCAAATTTGCGTCGAGCTATTGACGAGTGAGGCAGAAGCCAGGGGCGAGAAAGGTGCATTAAACCGTTTGAGACTGAGCCTCGACATTTCAGACAATTCATTAAATTTCAGAGGCAAGAAAAAAGAAAGAAAGGAAGAAAGAAAATAAAGGAGCGGGCAGTATCCTGAGCAGGGAGAGGTGGGGAACCAGGAGACGGCAAGAAGGTTTGCCAGGGCGGGAGGAGAGAGCACCTCTCTTCTCTCTCCCGGGTAGGAGACCCGTCAGCAATTGACACATCCTGGAGAGAGAGGAAGAAAAGGGGAACCAGATAAAAGGGGTGGAAGGGATTTATGCTTCCCCACCCCTAGCTCAGTGTGCTCTATAACTCATTTCCAGAATCTGTCTTTAATTCAGATTGACTTCCCACCTATGTGTAGAGGCGTAGGGATGAGAGAGTTGTTTGGTTTTTCTTTGTCCAATTTGGATTGAAATGCCCCCCCCCCCAAACCATCAGCTCCAGATAGTAACGGCCTCAGAATTTCTATATAAGAGGGGCTTAAGGATGGCAGAAGGAGGGCGCTTACTGTTGCGGTTTTATGGCACTTTCTGTAAGCTTGAGAAAACGTCAATTGTTCCCATCAAGGAAGATGAGGGATGTTATGGGTAAGCCCCTTCTCCAACCCATAGGTGCTGTCACTGGCTCCCAGGCCGGAGGTCTTGTCTTAAGTCCCTAGGCTTCGTTCCACTTCCCTTTACAGCTCCCTCTCCCCACCCCGCAGGCGAGCTACAATTACCCACACAACAAAGAGGGCTTCGGGAGAGCCGCCAGCCCTGGTGGCACGTGAGCCGGTACGGGCGGCCGAGCTGGCTGGAACAGGCCGGGAGGAACGCGAGGCCTGCGCGTCTTTGTCTCTTGCTCCGGCCTTGGCGGATTTCTTTCCCAGTCGTCTCCACATTTCCCGCCCCTTTTCTGCTGCCTGGCGGGGCTGGGCGGCGGCTGGGTTCACTCACCCTTGACTCCTGCACCCCCACCGCCGACTCCGGCTCTTACTTCCCGGCCGCAGCCGGCGATGGGGCGCTAACTGCCGACCCCGGGTCCGAGACCCCTTAGAGGCGCTGGCCAGAGTTCGCATATGGCCTGGCGCGCCCGGGGGCCGCCGAGGCGGAGGGAAGGTAGACAAGGAGCCGGCGCGGGAAGAGCATGCGGCACCTGCTCCGAGAACGCTGCTGCTGGCCCCCAACAACTCAGCTGTGGCATGAGCATCCCAGGCTGCCCGCGCACGCCGGGCTCTCTCCCCGCTCTCGCTCTCCCTTGCAGACACACCCTCGCCCGCCCAGCTGGCTCCGCTTCTCTGCCCCTCCGTGGTCACCCGGGAAGTGGCCTTGCTCAATGCGCACAGCCTTACTCGGCCTCTTTCTCCAGCGACCCCCTCCTCCTTGCCCTCCACCACTTGTCTTCCCGACCCTCAGTACATTAGAGCTCTCTCACTTCTCTCCGTCTCTCTTTCCCTTTCTTTCAGTGTAATCCCCAACTCTGAAAGACAGTGCAATGGGTCTGAACTCCCAACGCCCCAGCTGAGTGACCTTGGAAAACTCGCTTAACCTCTCTGAGCCCCCAATGTTTTTATTTGTAAAGTGAGTCTTAGATTAACACTCCTCTTGTTTCATGGAGCTGTTATGAGGATTAGCTGAGATGGTGTTTAAAAGGAAAGCACTTTATGGGGTGGAAATAGCTCTTTACCCGCCAGGTATTATTATTAGGGTTTTGCTTTCGCACCGATTTCCTGTCTGTCACAGGAACTCCATCTGTGACATACTGTGTCACTGACGTGGGGCTATTTCTTCTACCCGCTGGGGATCTGCGGTGCCTCGGGTTTAATGGATGTCACTCTCCTTATCGCAGCCAACACTCGCGCCGGGCTGGGAGGCACCGGCCAGGGTCGGGTGGGGGATGGGAGTGATTGGAGGCGCTTTGCTTTGAGGGATCCGAAGGAAATGTCACACTGGGCTCACCACACCGAGGGCGGGCTCGCGCACGGGCTCCGCAGGCACGCTTGTGTACCTTGCTGGAAGTTCAACCCCAAGGGCAGGATGGACCCAGAAGGAAAGTACGGCAGCACCTGGGCCCGCGGTTTGGACCCAGAAGAAAGGTGCCTGATTCTCTTCGCCTTCGCCTGCTCCAGACCCGAGAGGTCCCAGGGAAGGGTTAACAAGGGGCAGGTTGGGAAGAAGGGTCCGGGAATGAGAACCGGAGGCGCACCATTGTCTTCCCGACTCCCCCGCGACACCCCCGCCCCTGTCCGACTGGAGAGCAGCCATGCGAGCCCCATCATCTAGTCAAATACTATTTTTCACCCAATTAATTCCTGAACTCTTCCGCGACCCCATTTCATGCCAGTTTATTTTAAGCTGCCACTCGGCTGGAGACCCGCCAAGAAATTATGAGACGTTTGGGTCCCAGATGCCTTTGTGTTCCCTTTCCGGGCTACTGTGGTCGCCCTTCGAGTCTGCGGGGCGTAGACCAAAGGACAGGGCCTGGAGGGTGGGTGCTGAGCAACTCGTGCGGCGGGGCCTGGCCCTCTGCGCGTTGGGTCAGCCCTGCCTGAATCCCACCCCGCCTCCTCGGCTTTTTCGCGGGTGTTCGTTGGAGGCCGGGCTGGGCGCTGGGTACTGGCCTCTCGGAGACACTATTCTCCACCTGAAGGTGGGAGCAGGAAGGGAGTGTGATGGGGCCTCGGAGGGCATGAGTGTGCCCACTGGCCCACAGATGTGGCTCCTCGCTCTTTTTAGGAAAGCTTTTAATGAGGAGCAGTGGCGAAGACCTGTGCCCCCCCCCCCCAACCTCCCCAGAAAACCTTTGCCCTCGACCAGGCCTCGCGGTCCAAGCCTCGCTGATCGCGTCTCTCTTGTTTTCTAGCGTATGACACCTGGTGCGGCGTGGCCCATGGATGCACCAGAAAACTGGGGCTCAAGATCTGCGGTAAGTGAAATGGCCCGCTGGGGTTCATTAGGGCTTCGCGGCGCGCGGGCTTTGCGGATTTGGGAGAGTGGGACGCACGCGAAAGGGAATCTTGGCTCTTGAGTCTGGTTTTCTAATGTGCCTACAGCACTCCCGCCCGGCAGAGACGCTCCTCTATAGGCCTTGACCCTCCCCTGCTCTCCCCTGACTTCGCCCGGAGGGACCTTTTCCTCATGAGTCCCAGACTACCTGAGACCGCAGGGCTCCCTCTGTCTGGGCGCGAGAGCACGACCACTGCGCCCCCGCGCGGCAGCCCCGCTCTTGGCGCCAGGGCCTCCTGGACCGGTGGGCTCTGCCCGCGCTGCCCGAAGATCGAGTAGAAAAGGTGAACTGGTCTGGCTTTCCTGGAGAGCAGGCCTAAGGCGCGGTATCTGCCTAAGGCGGTGGTTGACACGTCGTCCCCCTTCCTTCTCCACCATCGCGCGTTGCAAGTTGCCTCCTGGCTTGAGATTTTGCCCGAGATGTCATAACGCATTCAGATTTCATTTGGAGGTGCCTCGGAAGCCAAGACAAGGCATTGCCTGCAGCCCTTAGTGGCCTGCCAGGGGGAGGTGCGGGCGACACAGCTCTGAGGGTTGGCCGAGCTTGCCGGCGAAGGAGAGGAGGGAAGGGAAAGGGGGCAGCGGAGTCGTGGGGCTGCAAGAGGAGAAAAGGGGGTGTCCGGCACGATTTGCCAGAGAGGAAGGTAAATAGACCTGGGAGCTGGAGAGAACTGCTCTCCGGTGACGGTCTGAAATGAAAACGCCCAGGGGATGTAATTTTTTTTTTTTTACGGAAAAAAGGAGATTTGTTCGAAGGGACACAGCTGAGTGGCTCCGGCTGAACAATGAGGACTTGCTTTCCCTGCTACATTTCACCGTCTAAAATCTCCAGCCTTATCGGGCCAGAAAATACGGACGTGCCCGGGCAGGGGGTGGAGAGGCGGGGGAAGATTAACGAGGGGCTTATTAAAGAGCCATCCGTCAGCTGCTGCGCGCGGGAGATAGCGGTGGATCGCGCGCGGGGCCCTCCCGCCCGCCGTCTCCCCGGGAGCGCCCGACAGCGGGTCGGCGAGAGGCTGCTCTCCCGGCCTGCTGCGTCCCGGGGCCCCGAGGGCGGCGGCCGTTCGGGGCCAGAGCGGAGAGGGGTTATTTAGCAGCTTCTGGGAATCACCTTCCCGTCCCTGCTTTGCCGCGCAGCGCCCTGCCTGCGCTTCTGTGCTTCCGTCCGCTCGATCCCGGAAGCGGCGAGGACGGTGAGGAAGGGCTGCTCAACTCCTAGAGCTAGCCGGTTCCCAGGGCAAGCCCGGCCCGGCCGCGGGCGCCCCGGGGTTTGGCCCTCTCCCCAGCATGCGAGGCCCAGCAGGGCGAGGTCGGGGCCGCGTCCCTGCGCGGGGCAGCTGCCTGCAGCCGAGCTTTGTTCTATAAATAGCCGTCTCCCCTCGCCGCCATTCCCGGCTTAATGGCCCGTTTCTCGCCAGGTCCTTTCGGCGGCCGGCGGCCGGCGCTCAGCTTCTGCAGCTGTCATTGTCTTGCAGCTGGGCAAGCAGAACTGAGTGAGCCCTGGGCGCCCGCCGCGGTCCAGGACCGGGTGGAGGGAGGCTTGGGGTGTAGGCTGCCTTCTCTGCGGTCCTGGGCCTGCCTGGGGGGCAGCCTTCAGCCACCCCCATCCCGGCCTCCTTGCCCCGGCCCCAGGTGGTGCCTTCTGCTGGGCCGACTGCAGGCCTTCGGAGTCCGGGGAAAGAAAAGGTCTAAACTTGAACTTTTCTTCGGGGGACACACCCGAAGTGTCCCGAAAGGGTAAAGGGGCAGAAAGAGTTGAACTTCTGTGGGTCCAGGAATAGGGTTTGCGTCACCTTCCCCTGAGGGAGAGCTCTGGGGCACTCGAACACTTTCTTCTCTGTTTCTACCCCTCTCCTCCCTTTAGAACACTAATTTCAGGGAAGTTGCAACTGGTGTGACAGGAGTAGAGGGCTAGTAGTCTGTTGAGGGGAAATTGCTTTCTCCTAAAATACATGCTTTGGAGGCCACAGGGTAAGAGGCTTCACGTTAGATTTAATTCTGAAAGGAAACAAAACATCAGGAGGATTTATTTTCCATACTTTGGGACAACTCTGGCTTTCCATTTTCATCTACTGGACGCGGGTTGCAGTCTGGTTTTGACCGGGATCCATGCCCCCTCTCCTCCTCCTCACACAGACACCCTGACTACCTTCATCCCAGACCTTCATGGGCCTGGACAGAGCCCTCTTGACCTGATAACATCAGGTTGGTTTGACTTTTCCCCTTAAGACAGAGGAACAAATGGTCCTCTTCCCATTTCCGTTCATAAGCGTCTTCAGTGCCTTGCCAAGATTCAACCCCCCCCCCCCCTGCCCCCCCCCCCCCCCTTACCACTCTTCCCTGGAAGCCAGAGAATGAAGCTGCAAGGAAGGCCCAGGGTCTCAAGAGTGGTACCCTTAGCTCTGGAGGCAGAATCCCCTGGGAGAGTAATCAGCTAGAAGAAACTCAGGGTCTTGCCAAGAGTGGGGTGGATACAGGCACGGTGGCATGACCTAAATAGAAGGAAACGCAGGAAGCCCTAAGTTCTGGCTCACCTCTGCTGACTTCTTAGTGGATCCTTGGTTCTCCATCACTTGTCTATGCAGAAAGTCCCAAACTGGCTGCCAGTTACAGCTTCTGATCTCATTTAACCCATGCAGTGTGTGTGTACGTTTTTGTTTGTGTGCATTTAATTTTGCATCAGTTGCCAACTTTTAAACATAGACTTCAAATATTCTATATTTCTGGCCTCTCTTGAAGTAAAAAGCAGGGTGGGGGTAGGAATCTGGCAGGTACCGTTAGCCTGTAAAAATCAGAAAAAGAGCCTCTTTCTCTAGGTAGATGCAGTTCTGTGCTAGAGCTTGGCGAGTGAGAGCAGGGGCATTGGGCTTCAGGCCCCACTTAACCCCTTGGCCATGCGCCCTTATGCTATGCATAGCTCGCAGCCCCACTTGGAAACAACTTGGAAACTAGCTCTAGCCAGGTGCTCTCTAGTTCCTCACACCTCCCCTCACTCACTGGGCCCCCTAGGCCTTTGAGTTTAGGGGTAGGGGTAGGGAACCAGCACCAGGATCTCCCCTCTGCCCCGAGGTGGAGTCGTGACAGGGCTCACTTCCTGTTCTCACCTTGAAGCTGGCCAGAGTGCCACAACCTGACCAAAGCCAGCGGCAGCCCCTTTGACTCTCCTCTTGCCTCTTTACCTCTTAATTTTGAGCTTGGTTACCAGTTACTCACAGGCTTAAACTGGGTCCTCACAGCTGGTGTGTAGAGCAAGAGGGAGTACAGTCTGCTCCAGTCTCAGGGACCCTTGCTCCAGGACCCCTTGCTAACCAGGGAAGTTGTCAAAGCACTCACCTCAATGTCATCCACACCTCCTCTCCTGAGAGAAGCATATGGTTCTTTCCAGAACCTCTCAGAGCCCAGGGAGGCCTGGGTCATTTCCCTTTTTGAAGCTCCCAGTATTTTAGAAAACAAATACTTTGTAAAGAATTGTTATTCCAATAACAATATACACTAAACATTTATATTAGCAAATTAATGGTTTTTAACACAAATTATAATGCAATGTAAGTGTGCTATTCATAAGATAATTTACAGGATTTATAGAAAACACAGAGTCCTGGGGCGCTCCAGGAAGGGTGGTCCAGGAATGGGATGTAGATTTAAACTTGTGTCATAATCGTCATCTCTCAGCCCTGTCAGGACATCTCTGGACCGCCTGTGTCAGGCCCTTCTTTGGAGATCATCTCCAAAGCCTAAATGGAGGCCCCATCCTGCAGTAGTTGCTAAGGGGATTCAAGGTTGAGAGACTTAAGGCTTTTGCAGGGAGTGAGTCAGAGCCAACAGAGCCCAGAGGCCTAAAGAGGAGGTCACTAGGCAGGACCTCACCTCCGTTAGGCCACGTGGATTTGTTTTTTTCAGTCTGGCAAATTCCACAGCTCGCTGTTCCAGAAATGGGGTGTGGGGTGGGGGTGGGGGCAGTCTTAGAATTCAGGAGCCAGGTGATCCTGCATTCCTCTGGCAAATGAGTGCTGCCTCCTGGTTTGGACTTTGAGGATTTGGAGGAGGAATTCAGAGGTGAGGAGAAGAGGTGAGGAAAGGACATCCCCCTGCACCCCAGTCTTTGTACCCAAGCACGGAGCTCTCTTATAGTGTACTCCCCTCTTCTGATGTCCTGTAGGGCTTTAGGGATGTTTACAAGGTGCCAGGAAAGATAAGGCCTGGTGTCTCTGCCTTCCTATTCTCCCCTCCCAAAATAGACCCTGCTCCCGCGTGTGGGAGGATTCTAATCACGCAGCCTTCCCCCTGCATCCCTGCTTCCTCCACCTCTCACCACTGCATCACAGTCCTGGGGAAGTAAAGCTGAATTCCCCAGATTAACTCGCCTCTCCTTGAACCTCCTGTGACTTTCCTCCAAGCCTGTCTGTGACAGGCATGAGCCTCCAAGGATCTTGGTATCTTCAAAGCCAGCTTTTGGGGCACCAAGAAGCTTAGAACTTTCTTCCTCTTTTCAGTATGTTGCATTTCAGGCTAAAATTGAGGCTGAATTAGAGGAGATGCTGGGGGAAGGAGCAGGTCTGCAGGCTCCAGAGCCCTGAGGGGATGAGTGGAGGTACTGAGGGAGGGAGCCTGCTCCAGGGTGGCAGTGTCTCCAGCCCTTTTGGCTCAGCCTGCTTCTGTTTGCTGCTGGTGGTGTTTGCACTGCTCACCTCAGGCGGGAGAGATTTCCACTCCTTCTGAGGGGCTGAGGTGAGACACTTTGAATCCCACCTTGGGCTCGGAGGTCATCTCTGTGGAGTTCTTGGGTGACTTTCCAGCTTTGTTACAGCACTGGTCACCACCTGCCAAACTGTAACCTCCTGGAGGGTTGGGGATCTGTCTCACTGTCTCATTTATCTCTATCTGTCCCCCGTCCTAAATGCATAGCAAAGTGCTTTTCCATAATAGGTGCTCAATAAGTATTTATAGAACTGAATGTCACACACATAAGATTTTAAGCTTTCTTCTCTCTTTACCCAATACCTTTATTCAAGGAGAGGGAGTGGTACAGGGAAAACTGCACTTCAGGTTCCGGTCAGAAGAATTACACTTGCATTCAACCCTGTAAGCATTACTGGGTACCCAAGGAAAGCATCTTCCCTAATGCCCAGGACTGGTCTTCACTCCCTCTTCCTTCTGCTGGTCCTCACTCCCTCCTCCCTCTGGTCCTCTCTCCCTCCCCCCTCTGGCCCTCACCCCCTCCTCGCTCTGGTTGCACAGCCCATAAACCCAGTTCTGGCAGCATCCTCTTCAATAGTGTCTCTTCCCTCAAAACTCCATCCTGGGGCTGGTTACTGGAGTGGAAGCTGTCCAATTGACTTAATTCTGAGTTCACTGTCACGTTCAGAGAGGAGAATGGGCTTTGCTCACTGTTTTTCTCTTGCCTGACTGAGTCTGTGCCACTGATGACACTTGGCACTGCCCCCTCCTCGCCTAAAGGTGAGCAGTGCCAGAGCCCTTATATATAAAACACAGACACTCAGCTTCTTCTCAGGAAAATGGAGAACCCTGCTTGAAGAGTCGACCTGGCCCAGCTGACCCTCTGAGGCTGGGAGTTCAGTGCACTCCCTCTGACCCAGCTTCTTGTGCTACAGGCTTCTTGCAAAGGACCAACAGCCTGGAAGAGAAGAGCCGGCTTGTGAGCGCCTTCAAGGAGAGGCAGTCCTCCAAGAACCTGCTTTCTTGTGAAAACAGTGACAGAGATGGCCGCTTCCGGCGTACGGAGACCGACTTCTCCAACCTGTTTGCTCGAGGTAAACCCTCCCACCTCACCCCCCCCCCCCCCCCGCCCCCCCCCCCCCCCCCCCCCCCCCAGCCCTACTGCTATCCAGTAGGTTCCTTGAGTCGCTTGACTTTTTCCTGAAATTTTACTTCTTTTACCAAAAAATGTCATTACTCTCTCTGAACCGTCTTGAAACTGCTTTTCTAACATTTGAATCCCTCCTTCCCTACCGCTCAGGTCTCCATCATTTTGGAAACCAGATGAGGGCAGTTAAACAGTCAACTCTAAAGACACTTGCAGGGCCAAATATGGGTTCACAGAGTCTCAGATTCCAAAGGAATCTCACATGTATGAAAATCCAGTGATTTCTTTAGTAGCATTTATCCTCCAAGGTTGACAACAATAACAACAACAAAATCACTCTCTGGGAAGCTGTGTGGCTGGGCCTATGACCAAGTGCTGTCCTGAAACTCACTTTCCTTTTGGAGATCTTTCATTAATTACTGCTGCCCCCATAGCTCTGGTCTCATGAGGTGCTTTCCCAGTCTCTCCCGAGCAGCTCCAAGGCAAAGCCACCACCAACCCCTTCCACTCACTCCCCACAGGCCATAGAGGCCAGACCAGAACAGTCAACAAGACTTCACTAAACCTCAGAGATCATCCAGGGAATAGACACAGAATATCACGTTCAGCCAATCTACTCTTGAGTTGTGGCTGACAACCTCAGTTGCGGCCCCCTACAGCTTTCCTCCCTGGCTAACCCCCCAGCCTGACTCTGCCTAGCAGAGGCAGTAACCCAATGTCACCTCCAGGCATCCCAAAGTCCAGGCCCAAAAGGGTGAGGTCAAGAGAGAGGTGGGAATTCCCTCTCCCACCTTCCTGAGCCCCATGTTCCAGTGCTAGTTTCCTGTCTAAGGACAGTACAGAGGGCCACCTTCTTCAGGGGAGACCTGAGCCTCTACCCACAGAGGCCTTGCTCTCTGCCCTCAACAGATCAAGTACATAATAACACCAAACCAAAAGCCTAGTGTCTGCTCTGGATGTACAGGGACACACCTGGCACCAGGGGAGCAAGGCAGAGATCCTCTCCATCCGGCATAACTGATGGGTGCCCAGCCAGCCTGCAAAAGGACACCTGCAGCTGCAGGCTGCTCATGGCTTCTCAAAGCACGCCATTCCATTTATGAGCAACCTAACTATCAGACAGTCTTTGAACCCCCAGAGAGTATATGCAAAACTTCTGTGTAAAGGCATATGTGCCTTTTTCTGGGGAGAACGTACATCAGATTCTCAATGCAGATACATATCCTGGAATGAAATTAGGCCTGTAAAGATATCACGGCTGATATTAAGGATTTCTGGGCTGAAGAAATCCAGACATGAGTCAGGTGACAACCACTCATTGGCTTTCCCCCCTCAGATCTGCTTCCAGCTAAGAACGGGGAGGAGCAAACTGTGCAGTTCCTACTGGAGGTGGTGGACATACTCCTCAACTATGTCCGCAAGACATTCGATCGCTCCACCAAGGTGCTGGACTTCCATCACCCACACCAGCTGCTGGAAGGCATGGAGGGCTTCAACTTGGAGCTCTCTGACCACCCCGAGTCCTTGGAGCAGATCCTGGTGGACTGCAGAGACACCCTGAAGTACGGGGTCCGTACAGGTAAGGGTGAGAGCCAGGTGGACGTGGAGTGGGAACCTCGCCCTCCATCGCACCCTTGCCAGTTGGGAGGATATCAAACTCATGTAGAAGGAGAAACACAAACCCTGGTGAGGGAAGGCAGCAAAGTGCTCAGTGACCATAGAGCGACCTTGGGCAGCGACATTTGGTGGAAGACTCCAACCGTGGCGAAAGCCCGTCATCATTTATTGTTGTAAAAGCAGATTTAAAAGATATAGATAAATGGTCCTATTTCAAGTTTTGTGTAAAGAGTTTTCATTCTTGGTTTTAGGCTATTCACAACCTAAAGAGCAGAGCGACCCATCCCCTACTTCTTTTCTCGCTTCCATTTTCATGCCTATGTCATTCTGATAAATCCTACTCTTGCCTGTCCCTGAAACTGGAGAGAATTGTGCCCCTTTCCCTCCCTTCCTGTATTAGTTTCCTGGGCCTGCCATAACTAATTACCACAAACTGGGTGAGTTGAAACAACAGAAATTTATTCTCACAATTCTGGAAGCTGGAAGTTCCAAATCAAGGTGCCTTCAGGGCCATGTTGTCTCCAAAGACTCTCGGAGAGGATCCATCATTCTCTCTTCCAACTTTTGGTGGTCGAGGGTATTGCTTGGCATTCCCTGGCTAGATGCAACCCTCAATCTCTGCCTTCACTTTCACATGGCATTCTTCCTGTGTATGTGTCCAAGTTCCTCTCTTCTTATAAAGACACCAGTCTGGATTAGGGCCCATCCTAATCCGATATGGCCTTGTCTTAACTTGATTACATCTGCATAGACCCTATTTCCAAATATAGTCACTCACAGGAAGCAGGGGTTAACACTTGAACATATCTTTTTGAGGGACACAGTTCAACCCTCAACACCTTCTATTGGCTACACTGAAAATTACACAAGTACACGTCCTTCACATTCTACTCCGACCTCTGGAGTTTAGACACCCTGAGTCACCAACTCCCATCTCCAAAAGGGAGCCCTTGAGGATGCCCTTCTGCCTCCTACTCATGTTACAGGAACCCTCTCTAATCAGCAATCCTGACCAAAGTGGTTACTTTCCAGTTGCCTCAAGGTCTAGGACTTTTTGGATCTATGGCTGGCTGTTTCTAGCCTAGGAGGGAAGCAGTGGTTTCTTCTCCCTACTCGTTTTCCCCCATGCAACCTGGCTTTCTTGAGCTCTTGAGCAGACAGATCTACAGTAATTGGCATTTCATGGCATAGTTGCCACTACAGGGAAACCCCTGAGGCCACAAGTGGTTGCTCCTTGTTCTTTCTGTCTCCCTCTGCTTTATTATCGCTCTCACTCTTCCTAGTCATTTGACGATAAGTCTGGGGAGGTTGGTGGTAATAGAGCTGAATAAGGCTACTGGATATCAAAAACAAGTGTTGTAATGAAATAATGAGGCTGGCCCAAGAGGCATTTTTAAATAAGGAATCCCAAACAGCTTTTGAGGTCTGCCAACACCAGTGGAATAAGTGTAGCTTCCTTAAATAACTGCAGAACGGACAAGACAATTATATTGCAGACTGATTTTTAGAGAAAAGCACACTCATCAATTTAGTTACATCACATCTTGGTCTGACGGCTAACCTATTCCTGATGGAGATCAATTAGTGTTATTTGGCTGGATAAAAAAGAGTCAGAATTCTCCATGTGTGTTTTAGCTTGACTTGCTATGGTCCAGTGTTTTTTATTTTGTCAGGTCACTCTACACACACTTTCTCAGAGAAATGAGACCACATATTTTTATCATTTAAGCCTAGAAAAATACATAGATTTGTTATAATAGTTACTCATATTGCCTACAACTGAAGCATCACATGATCAGAGAAGCATGGACTCTTATTGGTCCAGTGTATGAATCCACTTAGACACATAGCCTGCAGCCATCCATCCTTGTTCTTCAGAGCAGCTTCTGGGAGCAGATATTTGCATTTATGGAGTTCATAATCTTCCTTCTGCTGCATCTCAGGGTGTGGACCCTGGCAAAGTGTACTGTTGCTGCCAGGTGAAGGCACAGCTCCTGGTTCCTGGTCTGTAATTTAGATGTAGACTCCAGAGCAATAGGGTAAACCTTGCAGGTAGCTGCACACAGTGGAAGATTGTTTTTAGAAAAAGGATATTAATGCTCAGCCAAAATAATGAATTGAGTTTTAATTGTGAAAACATACTGATCTGGGTACAGCTTGTGAAGGGATGATGATGGCATTTGGAAATTTATCTACAAATTAACAAAAGACTTCTGAAAAAGGAACCAGTATGTATAGATTCTCCAAGAACTGAGACAGATACTAGTCAGCCCTCAGCCACAGTAGATGTGCCAACTTTCTTGGTTTTTCTTTTTTTAATGGAAAATTTTAAACTTAAAACAAAGGTAGAATAGTATAATGAACCCTATATACCCAACACCCAGCTTCAGCTGTTATCGACTCCTGCCAGTTTTGTTTCACCTGTACCCCCACCCTCTTCCTCTTCTATATTAGATGGAAGCAAATCCCCCACATATTATTTCATCTATAAATATTCTTTATCCTCAAGAACTCTTTAAAATATAAATAACCACAATATCATTGTTACATCCAAAAAATCCAAAATTTACAGTTCTTTAGTATCAGATATTCAGTCAGTGTTCAAATTTCCAATGGTCTCATGAATGTCATAAATGTTTTGTTTTATTTTGTTATAATTCAAGTCAGAATCCAAATAAGTCCTTCACATTGCAATTGCTTGGTATGTCCCTTAATCAATAGATTTCCCCCTCCATCTCTCTTGTTTTTCCTTGAAGTTTATTTGTTGAAAAACTTTACTTTGAAAAATAACTGTGTCGGTCTCCCCATGCCTGACTTTAGGCCATGTGCTGCTCAGTACCACTTCTATCATCTGTTATTTTCGTTGCATATAGAGAGTTGAAATTGAATTTAAAGTAGGTCGTCTTGTTACTTGATAGAAATTCTGGCACAGCATAAGATTTGGGGGGGAGGGCATAAGGCTGTAGCTGTAAGATAAAAGTAAGGTTTTGGACAACTCATGTCTTTTATATTTTAATGGCCAAAGAGATACTGTTTCCCTTTTATTTGAGGGCATTTGTGTCAGTCTGTCTGTCTATCTGTTGTCTCTGCTATGCTACATAGTTTTGATTCATTGTCAAATGGTGTGATCAGATTTATTTATGATTCAGTCCTGTCTTAAAATGTAATGTTTGTTGTTAAAAGTTTTCAAATGGGTATTGCATATATTTTTTAATGGATTTCAACAAAATCAGTTATGTTGCAGGAGATCTCATAGATTATATTGGCACTGAGCAAAGTGGAGTAAAATGGGCTAACTTAATCTATTTAGAGTAGTCTACATAAATTTCTGGAATATGGTCCCATGCGTACACTAAGCTTACTGTTTATACTTCTTTCATTTTTTTCCTGAAGATTAGTAGTATTTTTTGATGACTCTTGAGATGCAAGGATTGTTTTATTCTGATCTAGGAAGTCACAGTCCGGATGTCCTGAATGAGTCCCCCTCACATCTGGGGAAGAAGAGACATTCTCAGAGAGGGTGCTTAGACCAGGAACGTTCAAACACTAGCTCTCTAACAGTTATTTCAGAGGCAAAAGCAATTTCCACTGGAAACACAGCAGTCAGCATATCTTTCTAACACCAGTTCTGTGTCTCACAACCCTAGATAATCTATTGCATTGATGCCTCCATGACAGCTGAGCCAAGCTTGCTGATGTGGGGTTGAGTTTTCCTGTGAACGCCAAGTTGGCCAAAACTTGGCAACAATCCTGAATTTGCTGAGAACAAAGCCTGTTAAAGCACACTTTGTGTTGCAAATGGCTTTAGAGTTATATGGTAATAACAATTATTTTATCAACAACTCAACTAGTGAATGAGGCTGTGTCTGCCCCTGTTTCACAGAGGAGATGCCAGGTCATCTCAGCAATAAATTTAGTTTAACAATCACCTGACTATATATGGGCAAAACACCACCAATGCTTGACATCATATTTGACTGACACAGAGACCCAGAGAGTGATGGCACGCCCTCAGCATCAGCATTAGAGCTGACGCTTTCCCCAGGCTTGGTGTAGTCCACAGAGCCACGGACCCTCTCTGAGGCCCACAGCCTCTCCTCTGTCAGTAATCTGTCAGTAAACCTTGCTTTGCGGATTAAATCCTTGGGATGTTAAATTAAAAGCTGAAACATTTATGGGGAAAATCAGGACCACCACCTCCTGATTTGTAATTAAAAAAATAAATACAGCAGAGGAGTTCTTCTGGAAATCAACAAATAAGATACTGGAAAAATTATTAGTTTCATGATATTGGATTTTCTTTTTTCAATGTAAAAGCATTATGGGGCCAGTCCTGGTGGCCTAGTGGTTAAGTTCGGCACGCTCTGCTTTGGCAGCCTGGGTTCGGTTCCAGGCGTGGACCAACATCAGTCATCTGTCAGTGGCCATGCTGTCGCAGCGGCTCACATACAAAAAGAGGAAAATGGGCAACAGATGTTAGCACAGGGCGAATCTTCTTCAGCAAAAAGAGGAAGATCGGCAATAGATATTAGCTCAGGGTGACTCTTCCTCAGAAAAAAAAGAATTTTTGGGAAAAAAAAAAAGCCTTATGCTTTAGAAACATATAAGACTGGGGGACATCATTAAGTTTGGAATAGGATGGGCCAACCTACCATTCCTTCTCTGATATTCGTGGGCAGCCCTATGAGACAGATCATTGGGATAGAGGCCCCATCAATGTGGCCAGTCTTTTACTTTGAAGATAGCTTGAAAAATCTGGTTTTGCCTTAATGCTTGCCTGTTACTTGTCTCTCTAGGTCATCCTCGATTTTTCAATCAGCTCTCCACTGGATTGGATATCATTGGTTTAGCCGGCGAATGGCTGACATCAACTGCCAATACCAATATGTGAGTTTCACATATTATTTTCATATAAGCAACCATGATGTATGATTATGCCTTGTTGCTTTAAAAGTCCAATTCTGATGGTTTTATAATCATTTTATTACACTTGCCCCAGTCATCTTTTCTCTTAATATCTTTTGGGTTTATCACAGTTCTGATTTAATAGTAAATACTCGATAAACTATTTTTAATTGAATAATGCAATTTAATAAGATCATGGTCATGAAAAATAACAACTCTAGCTTTCAAAATTTAGTGTGAAATTCCATGTTAAAAGACTCCATATCTCTTAATGATGTATCTGAAGAGGTCATGTTTCGGACTATGATCTTGGTCCATTTTCGCATCTAAGAGTGTTGGTCCTTATCATTTAAGTCATATTTCCTTCCTAGTTAAAACTTCTATAAAGCCACAAGCCAATCTGATCAGCCTATTGCTTAGCTAAAAATTCTGAAACAGAATTCAGCTGGCAGTGATACAGTATATATTCCTTTCAAAATAACTGATTGTTTTTCTGAATTTGACATTTTTTGCTGTCCTTGTTTGAATAGGTAAAGACTTCATTTGTTTCTAAGTTTTTGTAAATTTATATGAAACTGACTCTAAGGTCCTGGTGGGTGCAAGTACTAGCTGGGTAGTCTTCTTGCAATCACCCCACAGTTTCTTCTGCATAGCCATGCCCTCTTTGAAGACAAAGACAGGTCACAAGTTGATGGAGGGTCGTCATAGCCTACTGAGTCCTGTCTTTTCCTCTCAACACTATGATAATGTTTTACACCCAGATGATGGCACCATGTTCTATTAAAGCATCCAGAGGAAAATAATGAAACAAGTTTCTACAATAATTTTCAAATGGCTACATAAGAATTCTATGGATTTTAGTCACTGTGGAAATATTTAGAAAATAACCATTCACTTTTTAAGTTCATGGTAAAGTAGATTTGAAAAATGAGTTTAGGGGAAAGGGTGGTATTGTTTAAAATGAGAAATTCCATTTGACATCAAGATAGAATGTAAGTCACTGAAGTTCAAGGTATTCTGTTTTTCTTAAACAAACTACTACCAGCCACAAAACCTGAAAGGACACTTTAAAATTATATTTTGGCTCATGGATGTTCCAAAGCTATTTAGTGCTGTGACTCTCAATACTTAACTACATTTGGAAAAGTTTCTATTAATTAAAGATTCCTGCTTTGTTTGCTAATTTAAAACAACAATGACAAATTTTTAAAAGCGAATGTGACAAGTGAAGCCTTTAGTGCTAAAAGGCATAAAGGATTCAATTGATTGAAAACAAAAATGGTTTTCATGCTCCCTGCTTGCAAGTCATGGTTAACTTCACGGCATGTCCGTGTTGGAGCACCAAGTGTGCAAAGGGCCAAGAGGAATTGGGGTCAAAGATACAATTGCCTGTATGGCTTCCTCAAACAAAAAACTCTGCTTTGCAATCTTTACTGTAGTATGATTTATGAGATAAAAATAGCAAGCACAGACATCATAACATACTCATTATAACTTCAAAAAAGACACTAATGCTGAGTTGAAGCATCTCACCCCAAGGAACTATTTTAATTAGAGTGTACAGCTATTTTAAAAGCTTAACTATTTGGAAAATAAATGAGAAAAATAGAGTAAAAGGCACATATCCATTAAGGCCCAAGTACCCCTATTAATATAGGCACTGAATTCACCCATTGTCTTTAAGTGTGTATTCTGTAGGCCTCTCAGCTGCGATTTCCTAATATATATAGCCCAATCTCCAGATGAATAAAAGGAACTCACCCCTTTGAATCATTTATGACCTGATATTCTCTTAAAAGTCTTTTTTCAACCAGAGAAATCTCACAAATTCTCTTTTTTTTTTTGTATATGTTCATAAAATCAAAGTCCTTCATTCTTCTCTTACCTCAGCTCAGCCATGAAACACTAAAATATGTCCCAGCCATCTGAGGTCAAGGCCAGTCCAACTAAATGGCACATAGTAATTGCAGCTGTACTGAATAGTGGATATTTATAAAATATGATCCGATTCCAACAGATCGATAGAGAAGGTTATTTAAAATAGTGAAATAGTTCCTGTCAGTGCTAGAGACAAGGCATTGTCTGAAGAAGTAATAACTATTATCTAGAAATTGTTCTAAGCCGGTTCCCCTGGAAGATCATGAAATGTGGCAGCACTGTCAGGAGTTTATGCAGAAATTTGCTCCCTTGTGACAGTTCCTTCTCGAACTGGGAACAGTGTTCAAAATAAGTCTGCGAAAGAGGGGCAAAAGGATCTTTCTCTGGCAAAGTGGATCTAATTAGTGATATACTCATTTTTTTGAACTGTACCATCATTGAGTTTGGGTAGCACTGGTAATAGAGAATAGTAACTACATGCCTCAGTGTAGTCTTTTTAAAAGAACTATCCAATATCCTAATTCAAGTGGCAAAGTGTGAGTATCCGTTAGAATAGAAAGAACACTTATGTTCATGCTTTTATACCTGCCTGTGCATATAGCTTCGAGATGTGCTCGTCCAAGCAAGGACCCAGTGAAGATCCAAAGAAAACTTTACAAATGTGTGGTTGTCCACAGCACGTACAGCTCTTTTTTTTCCAAAACAGGGCCACCAAGTACAACTGTGCAAGTTGAGCAGTGCCCAACTGTAAACAATAGCCTGCCCTCAAGCTCCTAGTGATAATACATAATCTTAATGGCAAGATCTATCACAGCCCTTTGTTCTGAGGTTATGATTTCAAGTATCTAGTGCTTTATTTTCATAGAAATTACACAGGAGGAATTTTATATGGGAGCTATCAGTCATTTTATACTACTAGGCAGGTTGTTAGAGAGGAACCTGCAGTGAACAGGTCTCATTTGTCATAGAAAAGCAGCTGTGATGTAAATGACTTGGAATTCTGACTCTGAAACATACTAACTGTGAGATCTTAGAACAAAGCATGGAATTTCTCTGAACCTCAGTTTCTTCTTCAGGAAAATGGGGGAGTAATAATATCCATCCTATAGAGTGATTCTGAAGACTAGAAAAGGCACCAGTCTTAACTGCCCAATATATGCAAGGTGCCATGCACACACCTAGGAAAGACAGCCCCCCCCCCACACAACAGGTCACTGTCGCCATTCATACCCATCCCTTTGGCCCCCAGCTCTTTTTTCTGTCTCTCCTCATCTCTGGATACCAGAGGGGTTCACTAAGTTCCTTTTAAGGCAAAGATGGACCACCTGCCACATCTGTAAGGCAGGGAAATCTAAAAGGAGTGTCAACATCGAAAATTATTTCTTTCTCTCATTAAAGAAGTTCCCAGTTTGGCAGTCACCAAGGATCTAGGTTCCTTGTGCCTTTCTGATCCATATTGTGGCACACGGCTTTCATCCTCAGAGTCACCTCATGGTGCAGGCTAGCTGCTGGAGCTCCAACCATCACTTATGTGTTCTAGAACTCAGGAAGGAGGGAGGGAGGAGGAATTGGTAGAGAAAGGGAGTAAGGAAAGAAGAAAGGAAGGGAGGGGAGGAAGGGTGGGTGGGCAAAAGGGGAATACACTCTTTCCTTCTAAAGAAACCATCTCAGTAGCTCCACACAACGTTTTCCATAGCATCCTTTAGTGAGAACTTAGTCCCATGGCCACACCTGGGGAGGGAAGCTGGAAAATGCAGTCTTTGATCTGGGTAAATTGCAACTCTAAATAAAATTGAATGAAGCAAGGGAAAAATGATATTGGTTAGCAACCAGCAGACTCCGCTGTAAGAGAAACACAGCTTCTTAATTAATTTGCCTTAGTTCAGAGTGAATCCCACTGGGAAGGTGAGTTGAACCACTAAAAAAGGGCTGACTCACTACCCTACTCAGCATAAAGAGAGGCTCAGAACTCTCCTAGTGTCATTCCATGAGTGTCACCATCCTGCTATTTTATACCCTTACTTCTAATCCCATGTTCTTGGTTCTTATGCTTCACCTCAGAGCTTTTTGCAGGTTTCATTTCTTGTTCTCTGATTTTGAAACATCATCTTCTGCTCTGGCTTTAGTATTTAACCAGCTTCTTCTGAATCCATATTTGGCCTTTGATCGCTTGACTTTATCTGCTTTCTTCTGTCATTTAGGGAAAGGGTACCTAACTTAGAGTTCAGGTTGCAATAGGAGAATCTCCTACAATTGTATACAAAATGATGTGCATATCCTCATTTTCTTCCTGGAGAGAGGGACTATAGCTTTCCTAAGATTCCCACAGGCGTCTCTGACCCCAGTTAAGAACCACTGCTCTAGAGTGAACTTCAAGGCCTTCTATAAGACTTTGGGTGCAGGCAGACTCTCAGTTGTAAACATATTCTAGGATGGGAAGGCAGGGTCAGAGAAGCGTCATGAACAGGGAACACCATGTTAGCCCGTTTGTCAGACCTGGCTGAGGATCAACAGTTATGGACCAATCTGCCAGCTTCCAGAAGAGGTTGTCAGGACTAAGACCATGAATTGGGATAAGCTTGGTATTAGCTGTGAGATAACTAGTCTTTCAAACCCAGGCAGAGTCTGTCAAACAGAATGCACCAAGGTCAAGAATAAGATGCTGAATTCATCCTAGTAAGCTTCCGCCTCAAGGTTGAGAATGGTGTCTTATAACATCTTTGTCTCCTCAGTACGTAAGATGCCATTTGACAGGGAATAGTCACTCAGTAAGTATTTGTTGAACAGAACTGAAAGAAAGGTTTAGGAATTGGGTGCCTGGTACAGATAAGGAAATTGAAATAGATGAGATCAGATAGTCTCGTGATCAAACTCTCGAGACTCTTCCTCCTAATCCTGAGAGTAATGCTCATATTCTGGTCCTTAGACAGGATCAATAATTCATGCAAACCTGGGGCCCAAATTGATTCAAATCATGATGTGGACCAAGCCCCTGGCCTTTCAGTTCCATCCCTTCACCCTTCCCCATGTGGTTCCTGCCTGGCATCTAACACTGACTTGACTCCAACTCAGCTTCCATCCAATCCTTGATAAGGTTTTGATATTACGGTGTATGATTCCATTTGTTCCTTGCCTTAACCCAGAGAGCCTTCTCATTGGGTGTTGTGCAGTTCCAGCACACACACTGCCACCAGTTCCTCTTCACCACACAAACATTTTTGGCATTCCAACATTTCCAAAAATCAGTGACACTTTTGATAACACATTTGTTCAAGAATGGTTAGAAGCACATCATGAGTTTGCCTCTTGGTACACTCAGCAGCACAGGCTAAACCAGGAATCCTTCTCTTCTTCTTCCTTTATCAGGCCATCAGACATGAGGGAGTGTTGGTTGCTACGGTGATGGGGCTCAGAGCAGAACCAAAGCATGATTGTGACCTCCAGAGGTGATGGTAACTGAACACATGATTTCCAAGGGTCTTTCTCCTAAATTTCAAGGGTCCAAGGAAAATGAACATATTCTTTTTGGAAACAAAACTCTTCTACCAACAGATATATCCTGAGGATCCTCCAGGATCTCTTTGTCCTCTTTTACCCCTATGTGATTAATTTGATTGCTTTTTTTCTCCATGATTAAAACTTAGTAGCTTCACCTGTGTCTTATGTACAACAATTGTTATCTCATCCTTGCAAATAGATTTTCAAATTATCAAGGCAGCAAGAATTGCCATTTGTCCTCAGCACTGGCATTCAGCCCAAACACCCTAATCAATGATAAAGTCTCCCCATATCACTCAGGTGAGTCAATCTAGGAATCTCTCTTCAGCAAGCATGGTCTGAACCAAGCCCACAGACTCTAATGCTTAAGAAGACCGAGCGAAAAGAAGAAAGGCAAAGAGCCTCAGAGTCAGTAAATAGCTTTTTGTTTTCTGGCTTAATTTTCTATGGATGGACCTTCTTTGATTTCTCTTAAGCCCTATCCTTGGTACTACGATCTTGTTTCAATGACTAGTCTACCAGACTGTGCTTCTGTTTTGAATTGCTTTGAGAAGAACATGGCTTGCTACCTTTAAATCAGTTCGTTAGAAGAAAAAGCTAACCTACCAGGATATCTGATGCCCACCGTTGGCTGTGTATGCCAGTTGACCATTGTCTTGATATTTATAATTGTAATTAGAAAATCATCACTTATAATTATTCTTGACAGATATTGACTTCAGAGAATTACAGAAACATAGCTGTCTTTGGGGATTATCAGTAGAAAAACCATGTAGATAATTATATTGAGATCTTTAAAACCTGGGTCAATATTTCCAATTACCTTCACAGTTAGCTTTCGGATGTTTACAGTGTTTTTAAAAGATAGACTTTGGCTCTGGATTTTATAGATTGTATAAAACAGGTTTTTTTAAAATGCTGCAAACCAATTTTATGTAGAACTTAGAATATATTTTTTCAATTAATATTGGAATTGTCCTACAGTCTTAGAGGTGAAAGGGACCCATAAAAATCATTTTCTTTCCCTCTGTTTCTCTGGGTGGACGACACCTATGACATTCCATTCAGATAAGAATCTATTTTTTTGGTGGAGAATCACCAGGCAGGGACTTCCACCACCTCTCTCGGTAACCCAGGCTGGTTTCTGACATTTTGTGATTGGTAACTTAATGCATTTCCAGGAAATGAATTGTTTTAGTGGTTTTGAACAATTTTTTTTAGAACCCAAATACAAATACTCAACCAATCATGTGTGTTCCCCAAATAAGTGGTTTGATTTCTTTATTTTCATTCTTTTTCTCACCACGTTTTCAGGTTTACATATGAAATTGCACCAGTGTTTGTTCTCATGGAGCAAATA
The DNA here is from genome assembly GCF_021613505.1 of Equus quagga. Classification (NCBI taxonomy): domain Eukaryota; kingdom Metazoa; phylum Chordata; class Mammalia; order Perissodactyla; family Equidae; genus Equus; species Equus quagga. The sequence continues at coordinate 110,577,343 of NC_060270.1, forward strand.
ACACTTAAGAAGATGAGAGAGATAGTTGGATGGTCAAGTAAAGATGGTGATGGGATATTTTCTCCTGGTAGGTTTCTGTTCTCTTTCCCTGACTCTCCTCAAGGTTTGTAGTATGGATTCTTGGGACTCCTGAGAACACTAAACATGAAGAATAATGACCTTAAAATATATTTCTCAATACTTCTGCCTTCCTGTCTTTGTCAGGGTGAAGGCTAGCAAGAGTGCCAGATTCTCTGTGTCCCAACCAACAAAGGCTGTGCCTAAATCTGTACAAACTAACAAAGGCTTGACCTAAGTCATGCTAAACAACTCTGACCTGTTAACAGTAGTTTGATTAAGCTGGGGATCAGTGAATCAAGATTATCAATTGACTGAGTGATTTGATCAGAATAGTATATCTACTTTGAATCTCTAGTTCGATGTAGATACAATAAGAATCTTTAAAACAAAGACAGATATTCTTGGAAGTAGGAAGGAGTTTGGGATGGCATCAGAGACAGTGTGATCGTGTACAAGGGGAAGAGAAGAAATAAGAATTGCAATTGTCCAGGCAATACAAGCTAACCATGAATTTGCCTGTTTAATTGCCAAGTGATTGATGCAAAAGTGATTAGTTTGTATGGGCCAGAAATAACTAATTACCTCAGTTCTCCTTGCATCTTTATTTGAGTAAGCATGAGTTTGGATTTATTTTAATAAACTTTGAGGTCTCTTAAATGAGTCAGCTCAGTTGGGCTGTTCTTTGAGGAGAGTATCCAGGCAATGTCACAGTTTCCTTCTGTAGGCTCCATTACTCTCTCTCTTTCTCTGTCTTTCTGACTCAGAGAACAGATTCATCTTTGTTCAGTAAATAGACTGAACAGAAAGTGGAAGCAGGAAGGTTGTAATTCACCCATCTCTTTGCAGCCACTGCTGCTGCCACCTCTTAGATTTCTGTGTAGGCTTCAGGTGGGATGGACGCTGGAGTAGGTGAATCAGCCAAATTGCCTAGATGGTTTTGGTAATGAGTATGATTATTTGTATTCCCAGGGCAAAGGGTCCAGAGGGAAGCCCTGGCAATAGGGAAGCCAGCAAACCCTTTCGGGATAGTGTCCTTCCCCTCTCTGACCTCCCTTGTTTCTTGAGACACCAGGTCATATTTTGTTGTTAGAAACAATAATGAGGGAGCCTCAACACTTCCCAATGTGTCTGCTTGCTGATAGGGGGAGCTATATCCAACATGTACAGCATCATGGCTGCTCGATACAAGTACTTCCCGGAAGTTAAGACAAAGGGCATGGCGGCGGTGCCCAAACTGGTCCTCTTCACCTCAGAACATGTGAGTTGGGTGCTCCTGTTCATGGATTGTGTTTTCCAAGAGACCATCTAACTTCTAACCTCAAGCCTCTGTTTGTTGCAGAGTCACTATTCCATAAAGAAAGCTGGGGCTGCACTTGGCTTTGGAACCGACAATGTGATTTTGATAAAGTGCAATGAAAGGTAGGCAGGAGAGAGTGAATATTAGGTTCTTGATGTATTAAATGTGTTCATCTGTTAAATTTGTTTTATTGTGCTTAAGGACTGACTCAGTACAGTGTGCCAAGCTGCTAATGGTCTGTTGAGAATATCCTATTAAATTACTTTTTTGCTGCTGCTAAAGTTTTTTTTATGTGCAATTTCATTGGTTCTTCATTTTAATTTCTCTCCTTTTATAATAATTACAGGGGGAAAATAATTCCAGCTGATTTACAGGCAAAAATTCTTGAAGCCAAGCAAAAGGTATGTACTCTATGGTGCATCTAGACTCTAGTGAATACAAATTTTTAGAAATAACTTCTTTCTGCCCTAGACAATAAAAGTCTTTGATAATATAAGAGATAATTTTATTGTGTTTCTAAAATTCTATTCTCAGGTGTTTGCTTGCTTCCAACTTATGAGATGGTTTGGCTTTAAAGCTGTATCTATACAATGCCAACTTTTTTTTTCAAAAATGAAAAATTCGGTTATTAAACCACTTGTCCTATCTTCATTGTGCCAAATGATTAGTTTGATGTACTTCAATAAATCCACTACCGAGCATGATGAAGATACAATCTAATTGTTTTCACTTGCTACTTGTTAGGTATGATCTTATTTTAAGAAATATCATTTTAGCTTAGGGTTCTGTTTAGCAAAGTGCTTCCATGCCCTGGCAGATGGCCCATGATGCTTGGTGAATCCAGCCCCAATAAATTCTATTAAAACAAAAAAATCTCATAGAACAGATTTATCCACAAGACACTGCCAGGTAGCTGTCAGGCCATTTACCAACTCATTGTTTTGGTTACATTCTTGTACCTCCTCCTCTGACGGTTGTTGTTTGCTGGGGTCTCAGTAGAGGAGATGGATGGAAATGTCACCAGGACTGAGCAAGGAGCGTAGGTGGAGCTGAGTATCAAAAAAACCCCTGGGACTCATAGATTTCCCCGAGCCTGTCTTAGCCCTATCACTCCCCTTCCTCATTTACTTCTTGTTCACATCAAAATTTTACCACGTCCACTACTAGTGAATGTTTCAGCTTTCACAGTATATAGACATGTTTTAAATAACCAAACAATGCTTCAGTATAAATATTACATCAATACACTTAGAAAAACCCAGCTTCTCAAACGTACAATACCTAGATGACATTCAGAGCTACCTGCCCATCGCTCCAAACACTTCTTATTACTCTTTCCTGCTTTATTATTTGCCGTAGAACTTACCACTGTCAAACATACTGTATATTTGGCTTATTTAATTTTGTTTATTGTCTGTCACTCCCCACGAGAATGTAAATCTTCGCCAGTTCTGCTCACTGCTGTATTCCAGCATCTATAAGGCCTGGCACCTAAACGTCACTCAAAACATAGTTGTTGAGTAAATGAATGAATGAGTGAATGAACCAACGAAGAATGTCCTCAGATAGAGTATCTGATGCCACACCAACTTAGCTGATGTCTGTTAGAAATAAATGCTACTACAATTCTTCTACTTCAAGTGGAAAGGAGGAAGGCTAATAAGGCTAATCAGCCTGTCTCTCTTCCCTTCTAGGGATACGTTCCTCTTTATGTCAATGCAACTGCTGGCACAACTGTTTATGGGGCTTTTGATCCGATACAGGAGATTGCAGATATATGCGAGAAATATAACCTCTGGCTGCACGTCGATGTAAGTGCTATAACTCACAGCGCGAACCAGTCCACTCGGTGGGGTGGAAGCACCTCTGCTTTATGATTTGCCTCCAGCTTCTCCCAATGCCCCAACCGGCTCTCCCTCCACACCACATTAGTCCCAATCTTCTCTGGCCCCCAGCTGGCCATTCGTGACGGGGCCACACCTCGGGCCTGTACGTCCTCTGGGACTCATCCAGTTTCTTACTGGCCAATTGCTGTCTACTGTGGTTCCTGCTAGAATATGGTCGCCATCACCTTTCCAGGAAACTTTTGTCTGGACAAATGGCTACAGAGTTAAATATAACTGATTTCAGAGGGGAAAAAAAATATAAGATACAACGAACATAGAGAAAGTGGCCATGAATCTGAACACTCAGGTATCTGCCTTCAGTCCAGCCATCTGTGACACTTTTCTGGAGAAGAAAAAAAAAATGTATCCGGTACATGTAGGAAAAATAAGGTGGTACGTGGAAGGTGTTATCAACTAAGATTTAGTGCCAAATTTTCCCAGGAACACAAAAGGTACATTTTCACATGTGTGGCTGGGTTTCACATATGTGGTGTGTTTTTCCTTTGTCTCTCTCCGTTCTCTTATGGATATAACTTCTCACAAGGGGAAAATGGGGTAACCTGCCCTGCTGTTGAACAAATGACTAACAAAGGCTGTTCTCGTGTCCCATGGCATCCCAAGCTATTCAGTTGACATGCATCAGGGTACCCAGAAAAATGTCATGCTGTTGCAGGAGCTGCTGTGGGACCTCCAAGCCCAGCTGCTGCTTTCTGAGTTTTTCAGGAGCCCTTAGAAATCTACCCTGGGGAGAGTCAGATGGCAGGCTCCGGTCCTTCATGTCACTTCCAGAGCCTCCTGGGGGAGCTCAGGGAGTGTGTCTGGCTTTCCAGAGTGCTTTGGGCCGTGGGTCTTAGCACCGTAGGCTCAAACCTGATTTACCTGTATCACTCACACAGCTACTGTAACACTAACCTGGAGGAACTTTTGAAGAGGAAATGACAAATGGTGACTATTTACAACTGCCACTGGTTGAACAATCAGTGTGGGTTCCTTTTGTCGGAGAGGCTTATGTTTTTCACTGTTTACGCTCTCTCTCATGTTTTACTAGAGGTGTGCAGTGACTGGTTTCGGATTCTTAAACGTCGTCGCTCCCCCTCCCTCTCCTTTCTCTGCCCCACAGGCTGCCTGGGGCGGTGGGCTACTCATGTCCAGGAAGCACCGCCATAAGCTCAGTGGCATAGAAAGGTAAGGGCTGAGCTCCGGGCCTCCTTCCATTCAGGCCATCAAACATGCTGCACTGCGGGGTCTGTGATGTCCCTGCCTGGATTCCACATATCTTATTTCAATCTGATTAAGCCCATTTTAGTTCAATAGGCATTTATTGAGCACTTATTGTATACTAGGCACTGGGAAATCAAAACTGAATGGTTTCCCAGTCAAATGAGGCCTCACCTCAATGAGTTCACAATTTAGAAAGACAAGTGAACAGTTGCACACAATGTGATGAGCGCGACAATAGGTGTTATCGCTAGGTGCCCAGGTGGGAGAGGAGAGAGACTAAGCAGTGCAGGGATCTGGAGGCAAAAGGAGGGTTTGCCAATGGTGTAGGAAGGGGCAGTGATTCATTTCACTCTGCTTTCTCATTCGGCTCACTGCTGGGAAAGGGGGCAGACCCTCAGCTCACCTAACTTACTTATTTTCTTATTCATCGTTCAAGTTCAGTGGGTGTTCTAAGCCAAATAGGATTTTGACCTGACTCCCAAATATTGGTCCAAAAGGAACTCACATTGATTTGTTTATTCACTCAGCAAATATTTGCTGAGCACCTACCATGATCCAGGCAGGCATGGATGGGAGTGCTCAGTTACCTGCCTTCAGTCCAGCCATCTGGGGCACTTTTCTAAAAAGTGTGTATCCAGTACATGAATCAACCAAGAGATTTACCCTCCTGAAGCTTACATGCCAGTGGGCTAGATGTCCATGAATAAAGAGATGTTTAATCTGGTCACAGTAGAGAAAAATAAGACCGGGTTAGATAACAGTGAGTGACAAGGCATGCTATTTGAGACAGGGTGGTCAGAGGCTTTTCTGAGAAGGTGACATTTCAGCAGATACTGGAATAAAGGGAGACAGGAAGCAAGGATATAAGGAAGAGTATTCCAGGTGGTGGGAAGGGCAAGTGCAAAGGCCCTGAGGCAGGACTGTTCTTGACAAGTTAGAGGACCATCAAAGCGCCGGTGTGGCTGGAGCAAAGTGAGTGGTAAGAGCAGACTGAGGTTGGAGAGGTGGACGGGAAGCAGGCATCAGGGAAAGCACACCAGTGGCTTCTCACATCAAGGACTCTGGCTTGAGTTTTTGTTCCATCTGCTGTGCTTCTTCCGTTCAGGGTCAGTGTTGAAAAGCCAGTGTCAAAGTGAGTAGGACTGACTCTTTGAAGCAGTTATATGACTTTATAACTTGGAGGATAACATACTAAGTTTAGATGAGCCAGTGCAACTGCAAACAAATTTCTCAGGCAATTTTCATTTTCCATCTTTAAGTCTAGGAAAATGTGAAACATTTTGCACTAGCCTTTTTCTTTTCTAACATATTAAAGTACATATGTCTTTTGAATGAAATTGAATCCATAGTATGTTTCATTATTTTCCATTTGTAGCAGCAAAGAATCATTTACTTCAGACCTTTACGACGTTTAGAAAACCATTTTCTTTAAGATAGTTTATGATATCTAAATATAACTTTTTAAAGACCCAGTGATGAAAGCTATGAGAAAATTGGTTAAATCCACTACCTTTCAAATATGTCTTGACGCTGATGCTTTTTAATGGGATAAGCATTTGTTCGACTTTTCTTATAACTTTTCACAGGTCTCTTTCACAAAGCTTTTCTCTATTAGGCACTTAGGGGAAATGCACTTCAGGCCTTTCTCTCTTCTCGTTGAAACACAGAGCACACCCTATAGTCACTAAATTATTTTCCCTCTATAGGACCTACGCAAGATGAAGAGGTTAAAAATTCACAGCAAGGATTTAGCTCCAGGGAGAGCAGAGGCAGCATAATTCTGAACCAATTGCTATGTCTGGGGAAAACATCCTTCATAGGTATTAAAGCGCAGAGTCCAGCTGTGGGCCAGGCCATTGGGAAGGAGTCTGTAAACTACTGAAGCAACTTACCCCAGTCTTAATCATCATATATTACACTTAGTTGTTTCCGTAACATCCTAGCTAGTATGCTCCTTAACCATTTAATTGTGTCTGACAGAGTGATGTGGTTGCTAGGAGACCATCTCGTTAAGCTATCATTGCAGCCTAAAAACTGGCAACATCATGTTCATTTAGCATGTAAACAATGCTGCTAAGTAGTCAAAGTCTAGAAGTGTCCAACTGATCCTTGCGTTTAGGTGTCACTCTTCACACTACCTCATAAGTAGGTAGGTCAGCATCACCAGCCCATTTTATACATAAGAACAGGAAGATAGAAAGAAGCTGAAGTCTGTTGCCTAGAGGGAGGCAGGCTGGTGGAGAGGTTCTGAGCACTGGCTTTGCAGTTAGTTCCCCTGGACTTGAATCTTGGCTCCAACACTTCCAGCTGTGTGACTTTGGGTGCTGTATTTAACTCTTTTGTGCCTCAGTTTCTCCATCTAAAATAGAGGTGATAATAGTCCCTACATCATACAATTGTTGTGAGAATTAAGTATTCCAGGCACAGTTATTAGCATTCTGTATTTATTAATTCCTTTTATCCTTTATTCAATTCTGTGAGTAGACATTATTCTCCCCATTTTACAGATGGAAAACTGAGGCACAGGGGAGTTATGTAACTTGCCCAAGCTAGCAAATGTCAGAGCTAGGATTCAGACTTGGCCAGTCTGGCTTCAAAGCCTGAGTTCTTAACCATGACACCATTCTGACGTACTGCCTATAAATCTCTCAGAACAATAGGACACATAATAAGTTCTTCATAAATATTATCTATTATCAGTAGCAGTTAGTTCGAAGAGTCTGTCTGCAACTTAGTACCCTAAGACTGCCTGCAAAATATTTGTTTACTACTTAATTAGCCAATTTAGGGGACTAAGCATCAAAAATGTGTACTGACTTGAGTTGTGATGGGTGTTTTCCTCAAGAGGACAGTTGTCTCTTGCTGACTCGTGTACCTTCTCCTCAGACTATCACGTGCTTCTTTCAGGGCCGACTCAGTCACCTGGAACCCTCACAAGATGATGGGCGTGCTGTTGCAGTGCTCTGCCATCCTCGTCAAGGAAAAGGTCTGTACTCCCTCCAAAGATGAGCTGGCGGCCTGCACATCCTTTAGAAGGCATGAGGAGAGCAAAGCGTGGGGTCTTTTACAGTACTTGTGGACGAACTCACAAGATTGACAGCCCACTGAGCCTGCCACTGCTGTTCTTTCTTGGCCTTATCTGTTAGCCTTCAGCTAGCCCAGTGCCTCCTCTTGGCCTCTGCTCTCTACTGCCCTTCCTCCTTGTTCAGTGCCCAGGCCCTCTCAGTGACAGAAATGATAAGGACACTACTTCATTTCCCATTCCTTCATGTTAGTACAAACAAAAGTGAGAGCCATTGGGTGAGCTACCAATTCTCACGTCAGTGAGGACACAAAGTGGTCACTGGAACATACTTCAAGTTCTTAGCATGATTTTTGGTCCCAAGAGCTGAAATAAACTAGGCGGAACATCAACTACAAATGTCAACTTAGGACAACGAGGAATGTTGACCAAAAAGCTTCTGTAAGTGAATTAGTGGTTTATCTCCTCCTTTAAGCGTCCAATAATAGGACCCTGCCCTCGAAAGCACTGTGCTCCAGTAAAAGTTTTGCACACTGAGGCATTCCCAAAAAGTCTGTCTCCAGCCTGTAGGAGACACTTCTTTACTCCTCTCCTTACTCCACTTCTAAGTAGAGTGACTGTTTATTTCATAGGAGACCCTGGAAAAGACTGGAAGGCTTTTTAGGGGGAGGTTTAGGTGAGGAAAATTCTTGACAGCATGAGACTATCCCACCCACTGAAAAGTTTGTATCCACAACCCCTGCCCACTGGGGAAATGCCATAGCACTTCTCAGTCTTTGAAACAACCTGAGATACCCAAACACATTCCCAAATGTCCCGAGGGGGACAGTGGGGCCCTTGTTGTAGGCGTCTGAGACAAAAGATCGTTTTCTAATCAAGGTGACAGAGGGAAAGGGGCAAAGGTTTTTCCAGGGATGGTTTTAGAGGTAGGACATCAGAGCAAGTGCAAGGCTTCCTAAAGACGTTAGAAGAAAGGTTGCACGTGCCCCGAGTCCAGCCAGCCCTGTTTCAAAGCCATCCACATGTCCGACCTGTGGATACGGATGCACAATTGTCTTGATTTTCATGATAGGGTATACTCCAAGGATGCAACCAGATGTGTGCAGGATACCTCTTCCAGCCAGACAAGCAGTATGATGTCTCCTACGACACTGGGGACAAGGCAATTCAGTGTGGCCGCCATGTGGACATTTTCAAGTTCTGGCTGATGTGGAAAGCAAAGGTATGAAGGAGAGAATTCAGGAAATAGAGCAGAAATGTAATTTGCACAGGCTGCCTAGCAAAAGAGAGGCAAAGATATATCACAGACAATTCGCTATCTGTAATCAATATCTAGAGAATTGAGTTAACTGTATTTTCTTTGTTTGCAAATGAAATCACTTTGTTCCTTATATCAAGTTCTCCTTCCCTCCGTTCAATCTCTTCCATTTGAATTAGCATGAAATTTTTTTATAACTTTCTCTTATAAGAACTAAAAATTATGCCAAGATAAGGACTTCCACAGCAATCCTTAGGGATGCTGAAATTATTTAGTGCAGATGTAGAGAAAGAGATAAAGATAAAATTACTGCATTATTCTGTGCAGAACCCTGAATTCCTTTATAAAGCCACGAATCATGGGATATACATGAAAGTTTTAAGTTCTATTTAAAATAATGGCTTTGCCATTATTTGTACTTTATACACTATTCTGGAAAATGTATACTTTATTCTGAGAAATCCTGCTGCTCGACTGAAGCACGATGTGTCTGCATCCATCAGTCTTTCAGGTTGCATTTCTGTGTCTAGAAAAAAAGCAAACTATTGGAATTTCCCCAAAAATATGGGTGAGGAAGAGGATTACCATTTGCCTACTTGTTTCAAAAGTATTTTTATGCAATCAAGTAAAGGTGGTTTTGATTTCATAGCTTTATAATATCACTACTGTAAGTTAATTTTAATAATTTCCGTGTTTAAGATTGGGCCTACCTAATACCAAAATGACAAGGCTTTCCAGAGAAATATCTAGTCAAATATTTCTTCTGTAGGAAGAATTTGATGGATTATTAGGTTTTTTCTCATTAAATCATTTTATCTTAATATAGAAATAGTCTCAATTTGATCTCTACCCCAAAGTAATTGGACGTATTTTAAGCATATAAGGAGCTGTAATTGCAACAAGAGAATAAGCCCTATCATTTAGAAACATAAAAGCCACGTGGTCTGTCTCAGCAATTTGAGTCTTGGTTTTGCCTAGCCATAACGTCTTGAACCATCTGCCGGAAGTTTGGCTCATAGTGAATTCGTTGCTGAGGTGGGATCCTGGTGCGAGCTTCATTCCCAAGCAGAAAGTGGACTGGCCAGGGTGTGTGCTTAGCAGTGCCTGCTGCTTTGCCAGTGTTGGACTTTGCCCAGGCCCATTCGCCATCCACAAGCCAGCCTTGTGCATCTGCTCTCCTTGTTAACACCGACCCACTCAACCACCCCCACACTGCTGTTATTAATCAGCCATGCTGGCTTTTGAAACTCATGCTCAACCAGTTTGTCAATAGTTGGAGCTATTGCAATCTCAGGGCATGTACCGAGACCAGTGGCTTCCCCATCTTCCTGCCTGCCTGTCACCAAAAAGGGATGATACACAGTTGTGTGGAAGATAGCCTGCCTGGGAGTGTGGGGGACATGTTTGGCCAGGACTCACCGCTTATGAAGGTGGGTTCTGAAGTAGTGTTTCTCAGACTACCTGTGGGGAAGAACCAGTCAGGGTTTTTTAACCTATTATACACCAAGACAATAAAGATGAATTGCTAAACAAATGAAATTAAAAACCATACAAAGTACAAACACCAATTTTTTAAATTAGATTCAGTAGACATAAAGTTACTCTGTCAGTTGATATAAACGTTTCTGATTGATTCCTCTCAATTTCTGTACTCATCCTGTCATGAGCTAGTTACAGTCTGTAGAGTAGCCTCGGTCCATAAATAATACTTTGAGTAGCACTGTCCTAAAGCAAACCAGAAATAGGCTTCAGGTCCAGGCCATGAATAACCAGCAGGAAGCTAAAAGTCCTATTGAGAATAACTGCCCAGAGACTAGAGTGCCTTCAAAAGAGAGTTGGCACACTTGCTTTTATTGCAGGTAGAAGAAGCTGTACACATTCAATTAGATGGTTCTTCCTAACCATCTCCAAGAATACCCATGTATATCTCCGATAGACAAGGACAGCATAGCCTTTTCAAATGCCCGTCTCAGGGAAATGCAACCTCTCACCAACAAACATGACTTCTTTTTTAAAACAGGGGACAGTGGGATTTGAAAATCAGATCAACAAATGCTTGGAACTGGCTGAATACCTCTATGCTAAGATTAAAAACAGAGAAGAATTTGAGATGGTTTTTGATGGTGAGGTGAGTTGTCATCACAGACTATATGTACAGAATTTCTGGAAAATCTATTAAGGGAAGCTCTTGAAGCCAAATTTTCTCACGTTTGCCAGGAGCTGTTTCTGAGTTTTCATTCTTATGCTCTCTTCATTGAATTCCCTCTGGGTCCATGAACTTTTCTCCCCGTAGCATGGGGATGACTTTTCCTCCTCTAAAATGGTGTAGCACATGGCCAGCATTTTGCAGACAAGAGGTCTTTCTTTGGCAGGTCGGAAGCCTTTATCATTCTTTATCATAAGAATGTGTCTCTTATTATTGTGTTGAACCTCCATGATAAAGAGTTTCTCAGTTCCAAGAAGCTTCTAGAATGAGTGCATCCTTGTGTCCCAAGACTGGCTCTAAAATGAAGTTCTATTTCACATAGATTCATTAGGAGGAGAGCAAGATAAAAATGTCTCTGCCCTTAGTTCATATCCACATTGCGCACAGTGAAGTACTTGTCATACCACTATTGACTGAATGTCTGCTGTGTGCCTTGCCCCATGCCAAGAGCTAGTTTATACAGTAATGACCCAAACAGATACTGTCTATGCCCTAATGGAGCTTGCCTTTGGATAAAGAAAGTTGAAATAGGAGCCAGTGTTGAATAAAAGAAAATCCACTCACAACCTCGTATAATATAACACCACCTACATTCAACTTAGTACATTTATCAGGCAACCTAAACTATTAAGAACACACTGGAGAGTTAGCAAATGAGCAAGAGCACTGAGCAGTTCAAATCAATCATACAGTATTCATGCATTTTACCCACAGGACCTCACTCTGATCATTTATACTATTTTAAACATCCTACTGGGAGATTAAAAACAAATGTGATATCTCAAGCCAGTTAGAGGCAGGCACAGTGATGGCAAACAGCGACTAGGAAGGAAGCTGAATAACTCCAGCAAGAATACAGAAGAACTCAGAATCATAGGAGTCTTTAGAGCAGGGCACTAACCAGTTCTGGGCATTTCAGTAAGCCCTGTCTTATGGTTTAGAACCAGTATTAATGTTCATTATGGTAATCCTGAGCCATCAAGAAAAGATTCAGCATCAATATAATAAACTCAATAAAATATTCGGTATCAATAAAATAAACTATGTTTCAAGCATGTTCTATTTATGAGGCACTGCAAAATGGCAAGATGGATAATACCCTTTTTTCTAAAACTACCCAAATAAAATTATTTTTTAACATTTAAATATTTGAAGGTGGTAACTTTGGTCATCTAGAAAATTGGTTATGGGAAACAGCTCTCTTGCCAGACATGATTGGATAAACTGGGCCTTGTTCTCGCTAGTATAGAAGTATCATTGCCTTCAAGATGGACGTGAAGCTTTGTGTGTGTGTGTGTCTGAGAGACTTCCACCAAGGGTGCATAGGGGTTTGGAAGAAGCTTTCTCTCAAGTTCTCATAATTTTCCATTTTGTTTGTATGTTTGCTTGTTTGTGAAAATCTCTGCAGCCTGAGCATACAAACGTCTGTTTCTGGTATATTCCACAAAGCCTCAGGGGCGTTCCGGATAGCCCTGAGCGACGGGAAAAACTCCACAGGGTATGGAATCTCTCCTTGTCTCGTCTAACCCTCTGCACTTTCTCTTGCTGGTCAGAATGTCCTCACTCCAATGTGTTTTTCTAACAGGGGAGAAATAAAAAATAAAGACTTGGGGTGGTAGGGAGCCATCTTGTTGTAGTCTTCTTGGGTCTGGATTGTCCCCCTTGCGGTAGTTCAGATACAATGGGAGCCTCTAAAAGATGTACCCCTGTCTTGGGTTTGTTTTCTTCATTAAAGCAGCTGTATGCAGGGCAACTGAGTAATATGCATGTTTCTAGGAACATTCCATATTAAACTGTGTTAAAATATCTTTTACTAAGTTCAGGTCTACTCTAATGCTGATTCATCCTAGTTGTTGATTTCTATATCTAGTTTACATATTATTTATAGTTGTTGGTATTATATTTAATTTATATAATATTTCATTCATCTAACCATTCAACAAAAATTTGTGGAGCACAGTCTATGTGCCAGGCAGTATCCTGGGCTCCACATTATACCGAAGCCCTCATTTGTGTTGTTGCCCATGAGAGTTTTTTGGTTTTGTTTTTTATTTTATTACCATTGTTCCATGACTGACTTTCCAAATTCAGTCGCACACTACTTTCTGAGGGAACATACGATTGAGTAGTCTTTAATAGTCGTTAGATATTAGTCACTGAAGAAGCCTAGACATAAACTATTTCTTTGCGTTTGTGTCAGTGTAAATATAAATAGTAAAAAGCAAATTGCTCTTTTCTCCAACCAAGAAATGGCTTGCCTTGTTAAAAAGAGAGGGGTGTTAATATCAGTCTTCAGTCTTGTTTTGTGTTTCCTATCACAAGGTGGCTCCCAAAATTAAAGCCCTGATGATGGAGTCTGGCACGACCATGGTTGGCTACCAGCCTCAGGGGGACAAGGCCAACTTCTTCCGGATGGTCATCTCAAACCCAGCTGCTACCCAGTCTGATATCGACTTCCTCATCGAGGAGATAGAAAGACTGGGCCAGGATCTGTAATTGTCCTCTGTAGAACATGAGTTTATGCGAATTCCCTTTCCCCTCTGACACTCTAGAACAACCTCCGTAAGTTACTGAAACACACAGGCCATTTCATTGAGGGAAAATATAATATCTTGAAGAATACTGTTAAACCCTTACTTAAGCTTGTTATAGTTAGCAGGAAATAACGTTCTTTTTAAAAAGTTGCACATTAGGAACACAGTATATATGTACAGTTATATATACCTCTCTCTATATATACACATATGTACGTATAGTGAGTGTGGCTTAGTAATAGATCACAGCATGTCTCCTACTCCAAGAGAATTAACTTTAACACCTTCAGCAGTTACTGAGGGACCAAACATGCTGCAAACCAGCTTGCCCAACAACCCAGGAAAGATGTTTTTCAAAATATCAGGTTGTCGGGACCAAGGGAAATGCTGTTGGCAGGAGGTGACCTTGTCGTCAGTGTTTCTTCCACCTGAAGTGATGATGGATGAGAAAAAGCACCACTAGATGACAAGAGTCCTGCCCTCCCTATTTGTATCCTGTTAGGGGAAACTAGTAGCAGAGTCATTGTTACAGGTGTATTATTGCTGTATTTTTAGAGATTAATTTGTGTAGATTGTGTCCATTTCTGTTGTCTGACCTTGGGGGGAGGGGAAGAACACATGTATGACTTCAATAACTGTTTAATTGTAGGTAAATGAAATATTTGCTTATTTATATTCAGAGATTTACCATGTTAAAGAGGCATCTTGTATTTTCTTCCCATTTGTAATGTATCTTATTTATATATTAATGCAGTAAGTTCTGAAAACTGTTTATGGTATTTTCGTGCATTTGTGAGCCAAAGAGAAAAGATTAAAATTAGTGAGACTTGTATTTATATTAGAGTGCCCTTAAAATAATGATTTAAGCATAAATTTACTGTCTGTAAGAGAATTCTGATACTGTACATAGAGTTGTATGTATGGAAATCCCATTACCTAAATAGCATCTGCTCTTCTATTACCCTCTCTGGCTGTATGTCTGATGTTCTCTTATGCTTTTCTAGTAACTGTTGGATAATAACTAGATTTCCTGTAATTTTGTAGTAGTTCATGACCAATCCCTGTGACTCGCTTAGCTCAAACCTAAGGCAACGTTTCCGAAGACCTTCCGAAGATCTCAGAAAAATTGACCAGGCTCACAACTGTTTTTTGAAGAAAGGAAATTCACACTGTGCATTTTAGAGTATGCAAGAAGAATATAAATAAATAAAAATATTCTCCATGGAGAATTCGAAGAAAATTTTCCTTGCAGTTTGTGTTTTATGCAGGAAGAGAGGGTTCCAATTTACAATGACTTGGATCACCCATTCAGTTTCTACTAGCCAACTTTAAATGATGCTCAGTATCCTTATTAAGCTGGGACTCAGCCCACTGTCATAGGTTCCCGAACCCCTTATCTATAAAATCATTTAATTGCAATTAAATAAAATTTGCAGTTCAAACCTGGAGAAAGAAAAGCCATCACTGTTTCTCATTTTCCTATTTGCATCATGGTGTTCCATTCATTCAGTCATTCAACAAATGTTTCCTTCCTCTGCAGCAGGCACTGTTCTAGGTACCAGGGTTACAGTGGTGTGAGTGGCAGACAAATTTTGCTTCGAGGAGAGATCTTACATCATTTGGTGTCTGTGGGATCTGAATACCTTAAGATCACAGAATCGCGCCTTTCTGCTGCTTGTGAACCCAATTCACTTTCTCAGGAAATATGTTTTGGTGCTGGATCATCAGGAAATAGGTCCCATTTTCTACGATATTCTATTAAACTGTAGCAATGCTATCTCGTTTAGCAAAAAGGAGTTCCCTATTTAGCCCATGTAGAGATTAGGTAAGGGTTGTAATTAGCATACTGATTGCATGTGTAACTACTGTATTAAACAAACTGGACTCCATAAGGAGATGATCATAAAGTCACTTTATTCTTTCTCCCACTGTTCCTTCCAATCCTCTCTGTGAGCTGACTGTTTCCATGCCCCTATTTGAATTTAGGCCAATCCCATAGCTTTTCTGGCCTCTCAGTCACACGAACAGTCTTATTTTAGCAACTGAATGTCTAGCTCAATGTAATAAGCAAGACCTCAAATTGTTAAACAATTTAGAGTTGCTCCCCTCCCTCCATCTGATACCGTTTCAGGCGATAATCCTATGGTGGCAGGGGGAGCAAGGCTGGTGGTGAGGCAAAATCAGTTTCTTTTTTCACTCTTTCAACTCATTTGTACTCCTCAGCTGCGGTATTTCCTCATCCAGGGTCAGGCCTAAAGGGAGAAGGGGTTAAAGTAACAAACACACAATTTTAGTTAGCTGTTAAATTGTCATCTGGCGTCGGGGCCCCATGACCCATGAGATGTTTTTTTCATGGGACAATTGTTTGGGGGAAATGGGGATTTTTTTTTATTAAGGTAAAATTAAGATACAGTAAAATTCACTCTTTATAGTGTGCTGTGTACAGTGTTTTGTGAGTTTTGACAAACCCGTTCGGTCATGCAGCCACCACCACAATCAAGATCTAGAACAGGTCCATCGCCCCGATAAATTCCCACATATCCCTTTGTACGCAACACCTCCCCCAATGCCTGGAAACTTCTGATGTGTTTTCTGTCCCTGAAGTTTTGCCTTTCTCATCATGTAAACAGAATCATATAATATGTAACCTTTTGAGTCTGGCGTCTTTCACCTAACACAGTGCATTTGAAATTCATCTGTGATGATGTCTGTATCACTTGCTCCTTCCGTTTATTACTACATAGCATTCCATTTGTATGGACATACGAGTTTGTTTATCCATTCCATCCTAGAGGGAAATCTGTGTTGTTTGCAGACGGGAGCAATTAATATAAAACCACTATAAACATTTGTGTGCACACTTGTGTGTGAAGGTAGGTTTTCATTTAGCTTAGGTAAGTAGCTAGGTATAGGATTGCTGGATCATATAGTAGGAGTATGTTTACGAAATTTCTCAACTGTTTTCGAAAGTGGCTGTGTGCCATTTTGCATTCTCACTAGCAATGTACAAATTTTCCAGTTGCTCTGTATTCTTGCTGACACTTGGTATAGTCATTTTTTAAAAATATAAGCCATTCTTTTTGTTGTCGTGGTTACAGTTTTATTGAGATATAATTCACATACCATAAAATTCACCCATTTAAAGTGTACAATTCCCCATCCTGTAGTATGTTCACACAGCTTTATATTCATCACCACAGTCAATTTTACAACATTTTCATTGCCCCAAAAAGAAACCTCGTACCCATTAGCAGTCATTCCTCATTCCCACACGCATATGCACTCCAGCCCCTGAAAAAGACTAATCTACTTCCTGTCTGTAGATTTGCCTATTCTACACATTTCATATAAATGGAATCACACCATATGTGGTCTTTTGTGACCACAAGTGACTTAGCATGTTTTCAAGGTTCATTCATGCTATAGCATTTATCAGTATTTCATTCCCTTTATTGCTGAATAATATTCCATTGTATGGATATACCACATTTTATTACCCATTCATCAGTTAATGGACATTGGAGTTGTTTCACTTTTTGGCTATTGTAAATACTAGTACAATGAACGTTTGTGTACAAATTTTTGTACAGACATATGTTTTTATTCTAATAGTGGTATCTTGCTGTGGTTTTAATTTGCTCTTTCATGAAGCACTTTTGAAGGATTCCATTGGAGTCCTCCCATCTCATCGCACATGAGGCAGTCAAGGACTCGCCTCCTGTGACCACTTAGGACTCAGACCGTCACCCCTGGGCCCCTGGCAATCTACCCTGCCCAGACCTTACACTGGGGTCCCCTCTCCTCCAGGCAGTACTCCTGGGTGTAATCTCTTTTATTTAAAATAAATTATGTAGATTATATAAGGAGGGCTTTTTAAACATACATGTATAGGATAAAGAATGACGAACATAGTACTTGAGTACCCACTACTCAACCAAAGAAATAGAACATTATCAATACCTTAGACCTCTCAAACCTCATTACCGAACTCTTTCGTAATTAGATGCTCCCCCTTCCCCAAGAAATGACCAGTGTTTTGAATTTTGTGTTAATCACTCTCTTGCTTTTCTATATAGTTCTACCACATACATATGAATCATCATTGTTTAGTTTTACCTGGTTTTGCACTTTACATAAATGGAATAATACAGAATATATATACTTCCATGACTTGTCTTTCTATTCAACATTATGATTTTGTAGGGCCAGAGCTAACCCACAGGAAACCTGTGTGCAGTTAAAAAAATTAAGAGGGCACCCTTTCCTTCAGGGAAGTCATGCCTGTGCCAGTGTGTACAGCTTGGCACGTGGAGCGTGTAATAGATTCTAGTGCTTACTGAACCCACTCGCACAGCCTGCAAGCTCAGCCTTATGTGGCAGCCTGTGTCTTTGAGATTCACCTGTGATGATGCTTCTAGCTGTAATTCATTCATTTTTATGGCTGTAATGCAGTTTCATTGTTTGAATATACTTCGATTCATTTATCCATTTTATCGGGAGTAGATATAAGAATTTTTTTTTCCAGTTTTTTGCCTTTAGGGACAATGTTGCTATGAGCATTCTTGCACTTGTTTCCTGGTGCACGTATGCAAAAATTTTTCTAAGGTTTATGCTTAGAAGTGAAATTGCTGGGTCACAGAGTACTTGTTGAGCTTTATTAAGTAAACCAAAGTGGTCAAACCAAGCTGCACATTTTCCATAACCTCACCATCACTTGCCCTAAAATTTTTCCCAGTCTGGTGGATGTGAAATAGTATCTCATTGTGGTTTTAATGTCTGTCCCTGACTCAAATGAGGTTGAGCATCTTTTCACATTTTTATGAACCATTTGTGTTCTCTTTATGAAATGCCTAAATCATGCCCATTGTCTGATTTTTAATTTAGTTGTTTGTCTTTTTCTCATGATTTTCAGGAGTTCTTTATATATTCCAAGTGCTAATTCTTTTTGATTATGTGTTCAGCAAATATCTTCTCTTAATTTGGGCCTTGCCTTTTCATTCAACTAATGGTTTTTTTGAAAAACATAAGTTCTTAAATTTAATGTAGTAGAATTTATCCATATTTTTCTTTATAGTTTCTGATTTTTTTGTGTATGTTCTTTAAGAAATTCTTCCCTATCCCAAAGTCATAAAGATATTCTCATATATATATTGGCTTCTAAGTTTTATGGTTTTATGCCTTTCATATTTAAGTCTTTAATCCACCTTGAATTGATTTTTGCATTTGGTTCTTCTTCAAGAGTGAAAGGGCTATAATTAGCCCTTTACTCTTCCATATAAATTTTAGAATCAATTCATCAAGTTCCACAAAAAAATCCTGTTGGAATTTTTATTGGAATTTCATTGAGTCTGTAGATCAGTTTGAAGAACACTAACATATTTTCAATAGTGAATATAATAACCATAAGCATAGTATATATCCCCATTTAACTAGCCATCTTTAATATCTTTCAATCAAGTTCTGTAACGGACATGCACAGCTTTTGATAGATTTATTCCTAGGTGCTTTATATTGTTGTTATTTTAAATGGCATCATTTTAAAGTTGTGTTTTCTAACTCGTTGCTGATGTATAGAAATGTAATTGCCTTTTGGGTAATGATTTTGTATCCAGAAAACTTGCTAAAACTCAAATAATGTTGGTTCTTTAGTGATTTCCAAATATAGAAATACACCATTTGTGAATATTGACAGTTGATTTACTCCTTTCTGATCCTGATACATTTTTCCCGCTTTTCCTTGCTATAGTGCACTGACCAGGACAGCCAGTACCATGCAGAAACGAAGAGTTTGGAGCAGGCACCCTTGCCTTATTCCCGGCATTCGAGTGGGGGCTTTCACCAGTCACCGTTTAGTTTTATGTTTCCTTTAGGCTTTTCTTTAGATGCCTTCTATTGGGTTAAAGAAATTTCTTTTTATTCCTAGTTTGCTAAGAGTTTCTATAATAAATAAGTGTTTCATTAATGTGTACTACTCATGAACTGTTTAAGTTTCCATGTCTTCTTGAGTCAGTTTTTGCAAATTGTATTTTTCCAGGAATTTATACATATTTTAAAGTTTTCAGATTTATTGGCATCAGGTTGTCCATAATATCCCCTTAATTTTTTAAATCTGTTGCATCTATAGCTATATTCTTTATTTTTCTCTATTAGTAATAATTTGCATCTTCTTTCTTTTTTTATTGATTAATCTCAGCAGTTTGTCAGTTTCATTAAGCTTTTCAGAAAATGTTTGTCTTGGCCAATATTCTCAACTGTATGTTTGTTTTTTGCCTCGTTAATTTCTGCTTCTATATTTATTTTTTTCTACTTTTGTTTTTTTAGTTTTATCTGATGTTCCTTTTTCTAACTTCTCAAGTTCTATGCCTAGATCATTAATCTTGAGCTTTTCTTTTTTTCTAATTGTCATATTTTTCTGGAGATTTAAAACTTCTATCATGATGCAGTGACCCCTTATTTTTGCCTTCTTGTCTATTTTGTTTGATATTAATATAGCTACACCACATTTCATTAGTCTCTGCCCAATGTATATTTTCTCCTCTTTGAATTATATTTCTGTATCTTTATGTTTTAAGTGTGTCTTATATAAATAGCTGTATTTTATCATCTTTCATCTGACCATCTTTGTCTTTTAACTGAAGGATTTCATTTATTGTGATTACTGATATATTTGGATTTAATTCTACCATCTTATTTTGTGCTATTTGATCCACCTTTTCTGTTCTTTTTTTCTCCTTTCTTGTAAAAGGTTTGGATTAATTGAGGTTTGTTTTTGTTTCTGTTGTTCTTCAGTGTTAACTTATAGGAATATAACTGCTCATAAGTTATACTCCCTATGTCTGTTTTTCATTGCTTACCCTAGATATATTAGCATAAATACTTTGCCATTTCAAAAGTTAATCATTTTACTCTCCTCATGAATCATATAAGAACCTTAGAATACTTTTACTCTGATTGTCCTTCTCTCAATATATATGCCAGTGTTACCCAGTATTTTAGGTCTCTCATTTTTAACCCTACAATTTGTACATTATTAATAGTTTTATTCAATTGACTTTTGCTTAGATGTACCCATGTATTTACCATTCCATTTGTGCATGATTCCTTCTTACATCTTAGACCTTCCGTTTGGGTCATTTTCTTTTTCCTTGATCTACATGCGTTTGAACTTTTCTTTAGCGAAACCTATTAACAGTCCCTTTCTGAGGATGGGTTCTCTAACTTTGTCTGCTTTCTGAGCCTCATTTGTGAGGCTGCTTTGAAAGCACAGTGATCCAGGTGACTTGCTGCCTTGAAGCTGGAAATGGTAACTATTAGATAAGGCAGATTGTTAACAGGAAATGTTCCAGTCACATCAAGGGCCCTGCACCCAGACATTATGGGGATTCTGTTATCTCTTACAGATAAAAGAAACCAGATACATGCATCAAATTTACCTGAAAGAATCTTAAAATTCTTTAATCTGACCCAATGATGTAAAATAATTTAAAAAGGGGATCTCGCTATATTTGGGGCTGAAGAATGGATTATTTATAATACCAAGTTGCTTTAATATTCCAATAAAACCACTTCAAAACTCCTCCTCCTCATTCCCTCCATCTCCATAATGGACATCAGTGTTTTATGCCTGTCCAGCATCAATTCTCTCTCCTTCCGATCATATCATTCTAATTTTCCTTTGAGAGAATATGCTAGGGGCCAAGCTACCTCCTGACAGAAACATCATCTGAGGAAAACAGACAGTTGATGGTTTAAGGACAATGAGTTGGTGTGAACAGGAATCTGTTAAGTTCAGCAAGGAATGTCTTATTGAGATTAGTTTTTCGAGAGGGAGACCTTGGGTTATTCTTAAGAACTGTGTCGGGGAAGTGGGAGAATTCCTCCCACCGCTTTTCCTTAAGGTTCTTATGGCTGGTCAAGTAATCAAAGAGGCGGGTTAGCAAGAGAAAATCAAACAAAATTTAATAGCATGTATACATGGGAGAAACCCAGGGTAAACTGAGTAACTCGGCCATCTGGCTGAGTCCACCTGTTTAAGTACCCTCAGCTACAGACAAGGAGGACATAATGATCTGGGACTTCAAAGGGGAGAAGGACAATCTTCATAGAGATGGAATGCAAAAGTTTGATAAGCAGGACTTTGATAAGAGTGGACTTAGCAAGGATCCCCCCAAGTGTACTGGATAGTTATCTATGGTGATGGCCTGTCCTAGAGACAACCTTTATTTTAAATTTCTTTAGGCAGTTTGGGGGAAGGTCAGATGCTCTTTCTGAGTCTTTTGAGACTTCATTGTCTTCAGCTCGAAATAGGCCGCATACCAGAGTGGCACACCTTGGAACGGCCTGCCCTCAGCCCCATCAACTCGTACCAGAAATCTGTGAAAAGGAGGTGGTAAGAAGAAAAATCATTTCACTACAAACTGTGAGAAATTTAGAGCACATGCTAGTACGGCTTTGTAGCCACATAACAGAGTGGAATCCACATGGGAGTGTTTGGGAGTGGAGTCCAATGGTTCTCTGGCAAGGTGGACCTCAAGTTATGGATTAAGTTTGGCTAGAACAGGGACTCCAAAAGTGATGGCTTCAAAGTGGTTAACTGTTGAAAGTATTTTTCACCACCCATAAGTACATTTCAAGGCCTCAAGGGAAGGGAAAGGGTGAAAAGGACAAAGCTATCCTGCTGCCAGGGCTGCAGATGCTTCTGCTCCAGTGCCAGGACAACTTGCCATCATGCCATTACCCGGGTCACTCCAGCAGGCATGAATAGAGGAACAACAGGCAGACCAAATGGCAGGAGGATGTGGCTTAGTGAGCTGTTTCAGGGTCTGCCTGTGCTCCTGGTCCTCAAAGCAAATGTGTGTGGGGGGAAATGGAAGAGGGTATGAGGGATGGTTTTGTACCCTGTAACAGGTTACTGAATGGGGTTTTCTCTTTGCCCCAAAATTGGTAATGATAAATAAATGGCAAGCAATAGGATATATTGGAGTATATGAGGAAGCCATTTGGTATAAACCTAATTCAACCTGACCTTGTTTTTCCAAAAAGTCCTTACATGGCCACTGAGCATGCATTGTATATCTGCTTTAAGCATCTGCTGTGTCCCAAAGGCAAGAACAAATGCTCTTAAGATAAAGACGCAACTTCCCCCACATTGGCATTTCCTTAAGGATAGGCATCTCTTCCTAGGCTAGGAATTGATTGCTGCACCTACCCTGTGACCACCCAGCTTGAGGCAACAGACCAGCTACCTGCTGTGTGAATCACTGAGCCCACTAGGCAATCTCATGACTGTTGTAAAATGGGCCTTCTGATCATATGTAACACATGCTTTTTGATGGTGTATAACCACTCTGTACACTTCACTGCTTTGGTGCCCTTCCTTCCTGGGGGAAGGGAGGCCCCAGGCTAGTCTTCAGATCTGGCTCAGAATAAACTCACCCCAATTTTGATTTATAGATCAGTTATGGATTATTTGTGTCAACAGTACTTAGGATCCAATTATGGAGACAAAAATGCAGTAAGTACCTCACATGTTAAAGAGAACTGACAACCAGTGGGTTGCTCACCTTGCTCGCAGGTTACTGGAAGGTGGTAGAACTGGCCCTTCTAACACCACCCGTAGCCTCAGACCAGGCCTCCAACCCCACCACCTTCCCAGAGAGGACAGAAGGGATTTGTGAGGGTTGTGAGCTGGGGCCCAACACTCTGGAGCAGCTGGAGCCTGGAGGCTGAAGGGGAGGAGGCATTCCAGAGGAGACACAAGACCCTCCACTCTGAGGTGAGGACAGAAGGAAGAGGAACAAGCAGTTCATGGCCCTGCCCCTCCCACTCCAGTCCCTTAAGTCACAAGCCTGGCAAGATGGGGAAGTGGGGTTTTGGACAGCTGATTTTGAATAAACACCTGATCAAAGAGATGGTGAGGAAAAAAAAAAGAAAGGTGGTGTCGATGAAAATAATCCATAATCAATCTATAAATGAAAATTTGGGTGAGTTTATTCTGAGCTTAAATCTGAGGATTATAACCCAGGGCCTTTCTTCCCGAAGGAAGAAAGGGCACCAAAGAAGTGGGGTGCACAGAGTGGTTATATACCCCCAAACAGGCTGTTTCACATAGGATTGAAATGTCCCTTTTACAATAGTTGCGAGACTGCTCTGTCGGCACAGCGATTGATAGAAACAGCAGGTAGGTCTTCTGTCTCAGTGAACACAGCAGGGTGGCAGTCTGTTGTCTCCAGCTGAGTGGTCACAGGTGAGCTGGGTGGTCAAAGGTGAGTGCAGCAATCAGTTCCTAGCCTAAGGAAAGATGCTTATCCCTAAGGAAATGCCAATGTGGGGGGAAGTTGCACCTTTATCTCAAGGGCCTTTGTTCTGGCCATAGGAAATGTCTAAGCAGATATACAATGCATGCTCAACAGCCACAGTCAGGCCCTTTTGGAAAAAACAAAGTCAGGCCGAATTAGGTTTATACCAAATGGCTTCCTCATATACTCCAAGATATCCTATTGCTTGCCATTTTTATTTGTCAATGGGGAAGTGGACAGCTTTGAAAAGCTTGACCATTGTGGGAGATCAGAATTGGCCACCCCAAAATGTGTCTCTTTGGCATGAGGATTATTTTGGGCTGGTCACTTTTAAAAACTGCAGACATGGGAGAAGCTCTGAAAAGTAGAAGTTACCTTTTATAAAAGACATTTACATTTGTAAGGGAAATCTCCATCTGTAAAAGTACCTCCCTCTCTGTACCAGGAAGAAGGGGGATGGCCTTATCTCTAGAAACTCTTATCAATGCACAAGGCAAGGACTTAAATCTGCATAATAACCTTACTCTTGTTTACTGTGCTTTTCTGGTAACCTCCCATAACCAACTCTCCCCACCCCCAACATCCTCCTTTGCCTTTAGCTGAAGATGGTATTTAAGATGAGAGCCTCCGCCATTTTGGTGAGCTGCTCAGTTTTCCTGAGTCTCTCCCATGTATACATGTTGTAAAGCTCTGTTTGACTTTCTTCTGTTATTTTGTCTCATGTGAATTTAATTCATAGCCCAGCCAGAAGGACCCAGAGGGTAGATTAGTCTTCCTCCCCTACACCATCTTTTAGTAATCAAAAGTGAAAGGAAGTTATGGAAGCTAAGCTGTTGCTAAGGGGTGCCCCACATGGTGAGAAAGAGTGGTTCAACAATTGGGACCAGAGACTGGAAGACAGATAAAATAGGTTCATGTTTTACCCCACTGAGTTAGGATTGTTCAAAAATGTTTACAATGAATTTACAGTAATGACAGAATAAGCACCAAGGATCTTATTTTCTCTTGATCATAGGCAAGTTGTCCTACCCTTTCCTAGAAGGGAAAAATCACCCGGAGAGAAGAGAAGAGGAGGGGGGTGGGGAGGGGAAGGAAGAAAATGACACCTGTGGCTTACAGTTGTGGGACTTGGAGACGATCAGCTGAAAGGAAGGAATGGAATGAGGTGAGGGTTACTGCTGCTTAGTGGCTCCAATTACAACCTAAAAGCAAATGAAACTGGTTGGGCAATCCTTTCAGACTTAAGATAAAAGAACAGCCTTCTTGCCTTACTCTGGTCAGGGGAGTCTGGGAGAAGCTAGAATCCTCTCGGGAGGGAGAAGTAGAAAGCTGCCTTGTTTTAATGTTATTTTGGGGGTTGGCCGTAGTGGGGGTGGTGATGGTGTTTGGGGGAATAGAAATGGAAAAGCAAAGCAAAAGAACACTTCCTTTGTGCCTTTTTAACAGGAAGCCTCTCATTCCCTCCTCAGGCTCAACAGACACCACCTAGTGGGCAAACAACTGGCTTACACTCAGGCAGCAACTGGCCAGCCCAGGTTTGACGTTTCGTATTTACCTCACTTCACCTGACCATCACAGGGATGTAAATGGTGTTTTAGCCCTTCAAAGGCTGCCCATCACATTGGCGTAGAGGCAGCAGCTGATCCGAGCTGGTGGAAAGTGGCCCTGCATAGCCAGGGAGCCCCGAGAGCTGGGGTAGACAAAGGAGACTTGGCGGCTGCCAGACTCAAGACAGGAGTCTGGAGCCAGAGAGGCATAAGACTGGCAGCGGCTGATGAGCTATCTTTGGTCAGCAACAAGCGTAGGGTCTGGAAGTAGGGTGTCTGGTGAGGCAGGCTGGAATTCATTGGTCCTCAAGATAGAGGTCTGCCAATTAGAAGGTCATTATTATTCAAGACAGTGGCACCAGCCAGCAGAAATACAGTGATGAGATTCATTCTAGGCAGGGACCATCTGTCCTCTGACCCATTCTGTATTTTATACCAACACATGTGCATTCTGGGCCTGGAAAAGACTTCTCGGGTCCGTGGGAGTCTAGGTAAAAGGAATTATTTCAGCCAGTCTGAATTTAGGGTTTTTTTTTTTTAATTGAGGTGTAATTGACATATAACATTATAAGAGTTTCAGGCGTACAACATGATTCAATATTTGTATATACTGCAAAATGATCACCACAATAAATCTAGTTAACATCTGTCACCTGATGCAGTTACAAATTCTTTTTCTTACAATGAGAACTTTTAAGATCTACTTTCTTAGCAACTTTCAAATGTGCAATACAGTATTATTAACTATAGTCACCATGCTGTACATTACATCCCCAGGACTCATTTGTGTTATAACTGGAAGTTTGTTCCTTTTGACCCCCTTTATCTATTTTGCCTACCTCCCATCCCCCAACTCTGGCAACCACCAATCTGTTCTTTGTATCTATGACCTTGGGTTTTTTTGATTTTGTGTTTGTTTTTAGATTCCACATATAAGTGAGATCATATGGTATTTGTCTTTCTCTGTCTGACTTATTTCACTTGGCATAATGCTCTCAAAGTCCTTCCAAGTTGTTGCAAATGACAAGATTTCCTTTTTTGTGGCTGAATAATATTCCACTGCATATGTGTGTGTGTGTGTGTGTGTGTGTGTGTGTGTGTGTGTGTATACACACACAACATGTACCACACAGTCTTTATCCATTCATCATTGAGCAACACTTAGGTGGCTTCCCTGTCTTGGCTGTTGTAAATAACGCTGCAATGAACAGGGGGTGCATGTTTCAAGTTAGTGTTTTCCTTTTCTTCAGATAAATACCCAGAAGTGGAATTGCTAGATCATATGGTAGTTATATTTTTAATTTTTTGAGGAATCTCCATACTGGTTTCCATAGTGGTTTTACCAGTTTACAGTCTCACCAATAGTGCACGTGTTCCCTTTTCTCCACATCCTCACCAACACTTGTTATTTCTTGTCTTTTTGATAATAGCCATTCTAACAGGTGTGAGGTGGTATCTCGTTGTGGTTTTGATTTGCATTTCCCTGATGATTAGTGATGCTGAGCATCATTTCATGTACCTGTTGGCCATCTGTATGTCTTCTTTGAAAAAATATCTATTTAGATATTCTGCCCATTTTTTAATCAGAATTTTTTTGGTGTTGTGTAAATTCTTTATATATTTTGGATATTAACCCCTTATGAGATATATGATTTGCAAATATTTTCTCCCATTTAGTAGGTTGTTTTTTCATTTTCTTGATGGTTTGGTTTCCTTTGCTGTGAAGAAGATTTTTGGTTTGATGTAGTCCCACTTATTTATTTTTGCTTTTGTTGCCTTTGCTTTTTGTGTCAGATCCAAAAAATCCTCACCAAGACCAATGTCAAGTAACTTACCGCCTATATTTTCTTCTAGGAGTTTTATGGTTTCAGGTCTTACATTCAAGTCTTTAATCCATTTTGAGTTTTTTTTTTTTTTTGAGGAAGATTAGCCCTGAGCTAACTGCTGCCAATCCTTCTCTTTTTGCAAGGAAGACTGGCCCTGAGCTAACGTCTGTAACCATCTTCCTCTACCTTATAGGTGGGACGCCTACCACAGCATGGCCTGCCAAGCAGTGCCATGTCCACACCCAGGATCCGAACCAGCGAACCCCAGGCCACCAAAGCGGAACATGCACACTTAACTGCTGCACCACCAGGCCAGCCCCTCTAGTTAATTTTTGTGTATGATGTAAGATAATGGTCCAGTTCCATTTGAATTGAGTTTATGACACTTACAATCAAAAGAATCCTAAATAGTACAGCAGCTCTGTCTTATTGCTAAGGACTATGGAGCATGCCAGTGGTCAGAAAGAAAGCAGCAGTAAGGCAGTAAACATGATCTCTCTACCTACCTGCCCATATCCCCTTGTAAAGGACTGTGTTGCCTAGAACATCTTGATGAAGGCGTGGGTCTAAGCCTGTTATTCTAACTCCGCACTTGGCCAGGAGCAGGTGCTTGACCCCACCAGGACAGTCAGGATAGGTTAGATTATGCTTCCTTAACAAATAACGCTCACAATATTAGCGGATTAAAAGAACATGGATGGGAAAAAAAGAACATGGGTTTATTTCCTGATCCTACTCCATCTCCATAACATGTCAGCTGGGGGTTCCTCTCCAAATTGTCCTCAATCCAGGACAGGTTGAAGGGGCAGCCACCTACTGGAGCATTGCTGGTCACTACAGCAGAAGGAAAAAGAAAATGACTGAAGTAATAGAAAGGGTTGGATTGTCAGATCAAACTCACAGGGATCGTAGATCTTACCCAATACCAAAATGTATTAATAATTCAGAGGATACAGGCAATCTCAAGGTACCAGTGAACATGGAGACATTTGGGAATGTCAACGCAGTTCTCCCTTTCTTTCTGCATTAGGACACATTCTGGTTCACATTTAAAATGGTGGGTTTTAAGAAGGGCTTCACTTGGAGAAAGGGAGCCTTTTCAGTTATGAAATATCTGCAGTTTACACTCTAATTATTACATGGCTGATTGACAGTTTTCCAGGGGGCCATGCCCCATAAATGCATAAATTCCAGATTTGTTTACCATAAACAATCTAGACATATCAAGTACCTCCTGATAAAAGCATTCCATAGGCAAAGCCTCTCCACTAGCTGTCATCAGGAGGTGTACTCAGCACATTTACCAGGAATAATTCCTTTCTTTTAATCCTGCCTACCACCCATTTGTATCCCTGGGAGAAGTCGAATAGGTTGCAGGCCAGCTGCTAACTTCTTCCTTTCTGATGATGAATCATGCTTTGGCCCCTAAAGGCTTCTATCTGGAAATTAAGTATATCACTTCTACTCACATTTCATTGTCCAAAGCAAGTCACATGGCCAAGGCTGGAATCAAGGGGGTGGGGAACTGTAGTCCTTCCTCAGAGAGGGGAACCAGATATTGTTGAGCAGTTACAGTCTACCACAGGAAGCCCATCCATAATCGGGAAGGGGGACCCTGATATACAGATTTGCATTGTATTAGGGCAACACTAACTGCTGTAACAGATAAACCTCTAAATTTCAGGTGCTTAATGCAAAGAATGCTTATTTCTCTTTCACATTACAATTCAGTGTGATAATTGGCAGGCAGCTTTCTACGTGGTAACTCAGGATCCCAGTCTCCTTCCATATAATTACTCTACCACCCCCTATGGCCTCAGAGATCTCTTCCAACTGGCTAACAGGGAAAGAAAGGACGGAGAAGTGAAAACAGGGCTTCTTGGGAGCTTTGGTTCATAAGTGACACACACAGTTTCACCTATATGCAAGGAAGACTAGAAATTGTAGTCCCAGACTGTGAAGCTACTTTCCAACCACAATTCCACACAAAAGAAAGAAAACAAAATCTCTAGTGGAAGCCAGCCATCTCTGCTGCAGGTATTAAAAGATGGGGCGAGACAGATCTATCTTCCTCTTGGAAATTTCAACTAGCAAACACTAAAGGAATTTTTCAATTTGTGGTGGGACTGTAGCTAAAGGAATATATCAGTTAGGATTGTGGTGAGTTGTGAAAGGGGGTCGGGTGGGGAGGAAACAGCAGCTTTTAAAAGAAGTTTGTTTCTTATACGTAGAAGTCCAAAAGTGAGCAGCCCAGGGCTAGTTTTGTGGCTCTGCTCCATAAAGGTCTCAGAGATTCAGGCTCCTTCTATCTTGTTTTGGAAGTCATGGCCTCCATTTCCAAGGGATGGTTTTCTCCTGGTCCCCAATGATGATTCCATGTCCAGCCATGTCCATAATCTAACCAGCAAGAAGGAAGATAGGACAAAGAAGAGGGTAAAGGGCTCATACGTCCTGTCATTTTCCTTGAAAGTTTCCTGGAAGCCACCATGAGATACATCTGTTTATATTCCTCTGGCCAGAACGTAGTCATATGGCCAAATCTAGGTGCAAGGGGGCCAGGAAATGTGATGTTTATTCTAGTAAGCCACAAAGTTGACTGGAAGGGAGAGAACTGCTCTTCTGTTTTAGAAAAACAGCCTAATGGACAGGATTGGTTATGAACAGCTAGGCTCCTTGCAGATAAACCTAGATGGGAAAGAGTTAGTTAAAGAGAATTCAGTTGCTTTTCATGAGAAAATCACAGAAAATTTGAATCTTCCTCTGTTGTACAAAAGGGCAAGATTGTGGGACTACAGGAGAGAAAAGTCTTGGTGGAGGAGGGATCTGGGTACAATGGTGTGCTGGTTTCCTAGGACTGCCATAACAAAGTACCACAAACCGAGTGGCTTAAACAACAGAAATTTATTGTCTCATCATCCTAGAGGCTAGGAGTCCAAGATCAAGGTGTTGGCAGGGCTGGTTCTTCCTGAGGGCTCTGAGGGAAGAATCTCCTCCAGGCCTATCTCCTTGGCTTGTAGATGGCCGTCTTCTGCCTGTCTTCTTGTCATCTTACCTCTATGTATGTCTGTCTCTGTGTCCAAATGTCCCCTTCTTATAAGGCCCCAGTCATATTGGATTAGGGCCCATCGTAGTGACCTCATTTTAACTTGATTTCCTTTGTGAAGACATTATCTCCAGATAAGGATACATTCTGAGGTCCTGGGGATTGGGACTCCAACATAATGTTTTTGAGGGAACACAATTCAACCCATAACAAATGGTGAGAAGAAAGACAGCTGGTGAGAATTTCTCTGGGGAGGGATAGCAAGGACCTTTAAGAACAGCAATGTTTAATATTCGGTTTAAATGTTCTGTTCATTTGGAATGAGTATGTTCATTTAGATACAAATGCCCTCTATTACCTCAAGCCTTCAGTGAAAATTCTGCCACATACGAACAACACTCAGGTTAGTGGTGCTTTAGAGAATGTGATTCTCTGTCTGAGGGAGAAGTCTTGGCCTGCTTGTCCTGCTCTGCTCACTCTCATAGCAGGCCTGGAGAGTCAATGCCTGCAAAGCATCCCCTAGCCATTTTCAGATGAGGTGTTGGTGGGTAAATACCCCAACTTCCTCGCTCCCTGGTTGGGACAACTCTGAGGTTCGTTCCTAATTGTCTCCAGATTCCCCAATGTCACCAACCACCAATTGCCCACAGTGGGAATGCACGCTTTATTCACTTCCTTCCCCTCCTGACCTCACATCCCCACTCCCCTACTGGTGTTTCCTGGGGTCACCTCCCAAGTAAACGCCTTGTCATCAAATCCTAGTCTGAAAGTTTGCTACTGGATGACCCTAAACTTAGACAATGACCAAAACTCTGAAAACTTAAACTGGAATCCGGGAGCTTTCTTAGCTTAATATGCTTAGCGGAAAAATCCTAATATTCTTAGTTAATGTCTATTAATGTCTTTGATAATCCCCTGCCCTGGAAAGCAATACCTTATCAAAGTCTTTGTTTCCCTCATGGGCTTTCGGCATTAGATTTGAAAAGGTGGAAAACAACAAATAATTGTATTTTCACCAAAGTTCATTTTTACTTTGCTCCCTGCTAGCACCTTGAAACAGATGGTATCCATTCAAATGAAAATGAGGTATAAAAGTGATTTCTATTAAAATTAACATTCAATTTAAGTTACTACATACTACAAATAACTATGTGAGTTCCCTGTAAATAGGTTGTATATATGACATAATTCATAGTTATTCGTGCTCTACCAATTACATTGAAATTATGACTGGAGTCACCACAGAACCTCAATAATCATTACTGTGTAATTTGCAGTTTTCCGGATTGGGGAGCTCTTTGGAAGCTGCAAGTAACTAGCCAATTGTTTTTAGAGAGTACAATAATGACTGTTATTACTGAGGAGTTGAATGAAGCTCCCTTTTATGCCCTAAGATTACTTGATAATTACACTTAATGCTATCATCAAAAAAAAAAGTCACCAACAGATAAACAGAAAGCAAACTAACTATAATAATGGTCCAATAATGTAGGCCAATATTGTTAGCTGTGAAAATTAGCACAATCTTCCGTTGATTTTTATTTCTCTAATGGGAACACCTGCCTATACAAGTACACTCAATTAGATGGATTGCCTTACCTCATGAATGGCATTCGAAGAACAATAAGTGAAATTAAAGGGAAGATTTCAAGGTTTTGTTTATTATGTGAAAGTTCAATAGACCACAAAGATGACTCAAACTAAGTCAGCTCCATTTGCTTTACCCAAAACAAACCTAGCTCCAACCTCCCTTCAAAGCTCCTTGAACATGGTGCCCAGATCCACCACCACTTCCTCTCAGTAACCTGACCCTGGACCAGAACATACAACTGTGGCCCACTTCTTAGAAAATCTTTATTTTCTCTAGAGGAAGCCCATTAAAAGATTTCTTACATTTAAGTACTTGAAAATAATATTTCTCCTCTACTTTTTTCCCTTTTAAACTAAGCCATAGTAGACTTTCCCCAGACATTTTTAATGCAGGGAAACACTCCTCATTCAGAACGGACCCCAGGCTGAAGTGTTAGGGATTCAAAGTTTGCTCTCAGTCCCAGTAACCTCCTGGCCCCCTTCCTCCTCCTCTCACCTTTAGATGTTCAGAGCATGTCTGAGCAAAGCTTGCTTTTATGATTCATCTTGTGCCAGTTCCTTTCCCATTGAAAATTATTCTGTAAAATCACCTCTAGGGAGTGAATAAAAGATTTTTCTCCCCATCTTAGGGTACCACAGCTGGAGTGAGGGCCAAGTGGCTTCTGAAATATGATGTCACAGGCTGTGCCTTGTCAATTTACCTTCCTGCAACTGTGGGTACAGCCAATGAAACTGCCCACCAACCTGACTTTCCTGCTGGAAGAATGGAAGTCCCTGCCTGAAAACAGCCACAAGGACAGCATCAAGACTTAGTTTTTGATGCCCTCTTTCTCTGTGGCAGCTTTTCCAAAGTAAAAGCTCCTGCCTTTCACTGGTGAATTGCCCTGGGAAACACTTTAATAAGTCTATTAAGATGTTTGTTCACGCTCTGTCTCGCTACAGGTATGGGCTCCTATTTCTAATTTTAATAAGACTTACACTAGCCAGCTCATTGAAATGGCCCTCTTATATTTTTGTTAAACTGATTAATTCCAACTGTTTTATGACTAAACAATTTTATTTAAGTCTCTGAAAGTGCCCCATAAAATGCTCCATGAGTCCTTTCTTGAGGCCATTTTAACAAGCAAGACTGCTACACTTTTTAAATTCCTGTGATCAAAGTGTCAACCACTTCTAGAAGACTCTGATTGATGGAAATACCACCTGTACAAAATCTACTGGCTGTGTGGGATGAAATGACAGACTGACAGGACAGGTAGAAAGGCTGAAGTAGACATGTTTGGGGTGCTACCTAGCTGTCTCTCTCTCAGGAAACATCCTTTCTCACCCCCTTCCACAGAGTTGGGCCACTGGCAGCCATGTTTATACTACAAGTCCCCTCTGCCTTGGCCACAGTTGATTGGACCTGAGGGGAACATCTAACCAAAGTTGGGCCAATCCAATTCTCTGGCCCAGGAACTTGGAATTGAGACTTGAACTTAGTTGGTCTATGAATGTTTTACAGTCTCAGGAGCAGGGGGTGGGGGTGGCGGTGGATAGTATGTGCTACCATGTGGACATTACGTGCTACCATGTGGACAGGGAAAGCAAGAAAGCCAATCTGAAGAGAAAGGGGAATGAAGTCAACAGGAGAGGACTAGATATAAAGATAAAGTGTTCTGACAGCATTCTAGCCCCTGGGCCTAGCCCTGGCTGAGGCGCAGCTTCATATCTTCCTGTCCTAGGGATCCATGAGCTCCATACAGCCTTATAACAAAGCACTCAGTTCTGCTTCAACTGGCCTCTTGCCATGACCTATGTAATGCTTTTAAAGTATATCCACTCTTATTTAACATCATATTAGAAGTCTTAGCTAGAGCAATCAGGCAAGAAAAAGAAATGAAAGGGATCCAAATTGGAAAGGAAGAAGTGAAACCATCACTATTTGCAGATGACATGATTTTATATATAGAAAACTCTAAAGAATCCACTAGAAAACTTTTAAAAATAATAAATGAATACGGTCAAGTTGCAGGATACAAAATCAACATTCAAAAATCAGCTGCATTTCTATACACTAACAACGAAGCAGCAAAAAGAGAAATTAAGAATACAATCCCATTTACAATTACAACAAAAAGAATAAAATATCTAGGAATAAACTTAACCAAAGAAGTGAAAGATCTGTACATTGAAAACTGTAAAACATTGTTCAAAGAAATTGAAGAAGACTCAAAGAAATGGAATGATATTCCGTGCTCTTGGATTGGAAGGATTAACATAAATAAAATGTTCATACTTCCTAAAGCAATCTACAGATTCAATGCAATCCCTATCAAAGTTTCAGCAGCATTTTTCACAGAAATAGAACAAAGAATCCTAAAATTTATATGGAACAACAAAAGACCCCAAATAGCCAAAGTAATCCTGGAGAAAAGAACAAAGCTGGAGGTATCACACTCCCTGATTTCAAAATATACTAAAAGCTATAGTAACCCAAACAGCATTGTACTGGCACAAAAACAGACACACAGCTCAATGGAAGAGAATCGAGAGCCCAGAAATAAACCTACACATCTATGGACAGCTAATTTTCGACATACAATGGAGAAAGGGAAGTCTCTTCAATAAATGGTGTTGGGAAGACTGGATAGCCACAGGCGAAAGAATGAAACTATACCACTATCTTACACCATATACAAAAATTAACTCAAAATGGGTTGAAGACTTGAATGTAAGACCTGGAACCATTAAACTTCTAGAAGAAAACATAGGCAATATGCTCTTTGACATTAGTCTTAGTAGCATATTTTCATGTACCACATCTGATGGGGCAAGGGAAACAATAGAAAAAATAATCAAATGGGACTAGATCAAACTAAAAAACTTCTGCACAGCAAAGGAAACCATCAACAAAATGAAAAAACAACAAAACAACTGGGAGAAGATATTTGCAAACCATATATCTGATAAAGCATTAATATCCAAAATATATAAAGAACTCAAACATCTCAACAACAAAAAACTAACAACCCAATTAAAAAATGGGCAAAAGATCTGATCAGACATTTCTTCAAAGAATGTATACCGATGGTCAACAGGCATGTGAAAAGGTGTTCAACATCACTAACTACCAGGGAAATGCAAATCAAAACTGCAATGAGATTATCACCTCACTCCAGTCAGAAGGGGTATAATTAGCAAAACAGGAAACAAGTGTTGGAGAGGATGTAGGGAGAAGGGAACCCTCATACACTGCTGGTGGGAGTGCAAACTGGTGCAGCCCCTATGGAAAATAGTATGGAGATTCCTCAAAAAATTAGAAATAGAACTACCATACAATCCAGCTATTCCACAGCTGAGTATTTATCCAAAGAATGCATAAAGATAAATGCACCCCTATGTTCATTGCAGCATTGTTCACAATAGCCAAGACTTGGAACCAACCTAAATGCCCATCAAGGGACGAATGGATAAAGAAGATACGGTATATATGCACAATGGAACACTACTCAGCCATAAGAAACGATGACATCCAGCCATTTGTGACAACATGGATGGACCTTGAGAGCATTATGCTAAGTGAAATAAGTCAGAGGGAGAAAGTCAAATACCATATGATCTCACTTGTAAGTAGAAGACAAAAACAACGACAAACAAACACAGAGAAACAGAGATTAGATTGGTGGTTACCAGAGGGGAGGTGGGGAGGGAGGAGGGCGAAAGGGGTGATTAGGCACTTGTGTGTGGTGACGGATCGTAATTGGTCTTTGGGTGCTGAACATGTTGTAATCTACACAGAAATTGAAATATATAACAATGCACACCTGAAATTTATGTAATGTTATGAAACTGTTACCACAATAAAAAAATAATTAAAAAATTAATTAATTAAATAAAATATATCCACCAATTCTTTGACACTCCTCTCTTCACATGGTGAAGGCTAACTTCCCTTCCCTGAAATGTGGGCCCGGCTTAGTGACTCAATTCTAAGAAAGAGAATGGCGTGGAATTGACAGTGTGTGACTTCCGAAACCAAGTCATAAAAGGCATTGCCACCCCACCTTGCTCTCTTACACTGCCCGCTCTGAGGGACTCCAGCAGCTCTGTCTTAAGGACACTGAAGCAGCCTTTGGAGAGGCTCGAGCTGAAAGGATCTGAGGACTGCCACCGTCAACAAGCTCTTCTTGCCAGCCGTGTAAGTGAGCCACTTCAGAAGTGGATCTTCCAGCCCCAGGCAGGCCCTGGCTGACATTTTTTTTTTTTAATTTTTATTGCTGTCATAATAGCTTCTAATATAGTGAGATTTCAATTGTGCATTATTGTTTGTCATACACTATGTAAGTATGCCCCTTCACCCCTTGTGCCCACCCTCCACCCCTCTTCCCCTGGTAACCACTAATTTATTCTCTTTGTCTGTAAGTTTGTTTATATTCCACATACAAGTGAAATCTTACGGTGTTTGTCTTTCTCTGTCTGGCTTATTTCGCTTAATGTGATGCCCTCAAGGTTCATCCATGTAGTTGCGAATGGGACAATTTTGTCTTTTTTTATGGCTGCCTAGTATTCCGTTGTGTATATATATCACATCTTCTTTATCCAATCATCCATTGATGGGCACTTGGGTTGCTTCCACATCTTCCTGGCCAACCTTTTGACTAAAACCTCCTAAGATGCCTAGCCAGAACCATCCAGGTAAGCTGCTCCCAAATTCTTGACCCATAGAAACCGTGAGGATAATAAGCGTTTATTGTTTTAAGCCTGTAAGTTTTGGGGTAATTTGTTACACAGCAGCCTTCAAGGCCCCTACAATCTGGGCTCCCTTTCAGTCCTCATTTCTGGCCCCTGCTGTCCTTGTTCATTATGTTGTAACCATATATTTGCCTCCTTACGACCCTCCCCCATAGTATTCCCATTGCCTGAAATCCTCTTCCCCAAATAATACCTTCTCATCTTTTAGGTCTCAGCTTAAATGCCTATGCTTCAAAGGGACCTCACCCAAGCGCCCAATCTAATGCTGTCCTTCCACCCCATTCCCACTATTCTCACACAATATCCTGTTCTTAGTCTTCGTCGATTTGACTGCAACTTAGAATTATGTATTTATTTGGTTTGGGGTTTTCTTGTTGATAGTTGTCTTTCCACTGTAAGTTCAGGGCCAAGCACAGAAGACTCTGAATAATATTTGTGGAATAAATATTGTAAATGAAATGCGTCCCATTAGCTATGACCAGGGAGTCCTAACTAATGGCCCAACATATAAAAAACACTGGGCCAGGGGACCCAGATTCTATTTCCTCACTTTCAGCAAGCCAAATGCCCTTTTCAGGGTGTTTTAACTCTTTAAAGAAATCTTTAGGACAGGTAGATGCTCACCTAATAAAAAGGACCCCCAAATCCAGGTGGTTAGGCCGTCAGAGGCCAACCGGTTAAAGGACAATGGATGAGCTGGCTGACCAGTGACGGAGACTCACAGGCACCAGCTCTCACAGGGCAATCTGCTGGCTTCTCTGTCCTCCCATGGATTCAGCATACCTTGCTTTCTATCCCTTTTTGGAACAGCAGGACTTACACTAATCCCAGAGCGTTAGAAAGATCTCATTTTCACCACACTCAGTATGGAGTTCCCAATGTCCTTTCCACGTATGCTAGAAGCTCTTCGCTCTCCTGCCCCCCTCTTCTATGCCACAGAAGGGAGTTCTTCTCCCCTTCCTCTCATTCCACCCCACCCTGTCCAGATCACACAGCTCCTCTCCTCCCCAAGGGCCTCACTCATTCTCCAACTCTGAGTAAGAAGAAATATTACCTGGGCTTAAGGCCAAGTTGCCAGAACTACAGATTAGAGCGCCTTCTGTTTTTTTTCTTTTTGACTTCTTGAAAATTGGGATCATATTTGCTCACCTCATGTCTTCCCAAAGCCACCCCTAATATTCCTCCAACACAATCTTCACAGTTTCTTAAGAAGATCAAAGGGGTTCAACAATTTCATTTGCAAGTGCTTTCAATACTCTGGAACTCATCCAGGTCAGGTCACTTAAGCTAATTTAGAGCATCTAGGTCAGTGGATTTCAACCCTGGCTGCATATTAGAATCACCTGAGACAGCTTTAAAACCACCAGTGCTTGGTCCCTTCCACAGGCCAATTGAATCATCATCTCGAGGTGGAGCCCGGGCAAGGCATTGCTTTTTTAATCACCCCCAGGTGATTCTAACGTGCCACCAAGGTTAAAGGCCATTGAAAAGAGGGTTATTTTCTTTTTTAAATCTAATTCCTTAGGCTCCTGCAATCAGAATCTCTGAGACTGAGACTCAAGCATCAATAGTTTTAAGCCCCTCAGTTGATACTCGGGTGCAGCCGGGATGGAGCACCACTGAGAAGAAACTGTTCTCAATTTAAGCCAGATATTGTATGTTCTTCTGTTATATACAGCCCAACCTAACCCAAATATTGCAAGGAGGGTTCACCATTTGGGTAAGTTTCCAGGACATACTTGAGTCCTCCTCCTAGCCCAGAGCCCCCTGGAAAGCCAGGAGAAAAGATCCATTCATGGAAAAAGTACAAAAGACAGCTGAGGAAAAATATATAGCTGCCACATCAACTCCATAACTGAAGATGGTATTGTTATTGAACTGAAAATATTCTGCTAACGAGCACCAAGATGTTAAGATGGCCCTTTGCCTGACCAGAAGAAAATGATTTGAAATCTTATTGGATTTTGGTCCAAGTCCCTGGAGGAAGCCTAAGGGAGGCTGGGTGTCATCAGGAGGTGGAGGCTGGGTGGAGACATTGGGGGAAGGTGCCCTGTCTAAGGTTCCTCTGCATATAGGCTAATTGCTCCTTATAGAGATGTAAAGATGCAGGAATCAATCCAGAGTGTCACCCAGATGCCAGAGTTGAATTAGTGAGGCCCTTGATGTCACCTCGAGAACTAACCTCACGGCAAGGGCAGCACACATGAGCAAGAATCTCTAATTATTTTTTCTTTTATTGATCTCAGCTGATCTATTCATTGGGCCGAACCTGCACTGAATGGAGGCTCATCCATTTAGTCTGCACTTGGCTGTAGGGCTTTCTTAATTATTCTTGGCATCTAGTTTATCACCTTAGAGACTTCCTCATGAAAGATGTCATTGACATCTCAGAGAAGGGAGTTCTTTATACTATAGCATTTTTCTAGAGAGGATTTCACCTGCCAAATGGGAAAATACAGCTTGTCAGGCAGGCTGGTAGAGCATTTTTCAGGCTCTGAGAGTTTTCCCTCAGCTGTTCCACAGACCATGGTCTGGGCCATTATCAAGATCTGAGAGCCAGAGAATACCTGTGCCCACAGACAGGGCTGCATAGGCCACACAGCCCTCCTAGCAACACTTCTGTGCTTGAGCCCCTTTCTCAGGTACCATGTCACTTTAGAAAGAGCAATGAGATGCTGTTCTGGGTTCAGATTCGGACTCTGCCCCTGTGATATTGGGACTTATGATGAGAAATATATATACTGGTCTCTGCCCCCAGTTCCTAACACAGAGCTCATGAAATTCCTGTAATTTTCTGGGTAATAGGAGTGTCTTGTTCTATTGAGGCGACTCTAGGTAGGCTCCTGGATGGCTCCTGGATGAGGGCTGGTCACTGGAAAGACCAAGCCATGACTAGAAGCTTGGAATTTTCAGCCCTACTCTCGGTTCTCTTGAGAAGGGAGAAGGGTTAAAAATGGAGTTAATGATTGATCATGCCTACGTGAAGAAGCCTCCATAAAATCCTAAATGTATAGGGTTTGGAGAGCTTCCAGGTTGGCAAACACATCCACATCGGGAGGGTGATGCATCCCAACTCCACAGGGACAGAAGCTCCTGCTCTCCGGACCCTCCCAGACCTCGCCCTGTGTATCTCTTCATCTGGCTGTTCATGTGTATCCTTTATCACATCCTTCAATAAACTGGTAAATGTAAATAAGTGTTTCCCTGAGTTTTGTGAGCCCTTCTAGCAAAGTAATCAAAACTGAGGAGGAGGTCATGGGAACCTCCAATTTGCAGCCAAATCGGATAGCAGTTGTGGGTAACCTGGGGGCCTACTGCTTGCGATTGAATTTTGAAGTGGGATGGGAGCAGTCTTGTGGGACGGAGCCCTTAACCTGTGGATTCTGACTCCATCTCTGGGTACGTAGTGTCAGAACTGAGTTAAATTGTAGGATACCAGCTGGTGTCACAGAGAATTGCTTGCTGTGAGGAAAGACCTCCACACATTTGGTGACTAGAAGTGGGTGTTCCGTGTGAGAGTAAAGGACACAGGAGTAGGGGAGAACTGGGTTTTTCCCTACTCAGGAGGGAAAAACTGTGCAGGTTTTTTCTTTTCAGCCCCTCACTCTGACATGGCCCCAGGGTGACACCTTCGGGCAAGTCAGTTAACTTCCCAGAGCCTTAGTCCCCTTATTTTTAAAATAAGGCATTAAAGTATTCTTTAAGAAAGCTTCCAGCTTTAAAATACTATAATTTTGTGGGTTTTCTTATTAGGAATAGAAAAATGAGAACTTACCTATATTTTTTTCACTGCACATGAGCATTTTTTTTATTACTCAAATAGCACACATACTTTGCCAGAAAGTACAAATACATATTAGCAGAAAGATTAAAATGTAAATCTTCCATACTCTCACCACTGTTAATATTTTGTATATATCCTTCCACACTTTTATCTAAGCATAAACATTCCAGAAATATTTTGCAAAAATATGATCATATCCAATGAACTGCTCTGTGATCTGGTTTTTTCACTGAACACAATATTCAAAATGTTTTTCTATGTCAAATATATATATACATCATCATGTTCATGCTCACATAATACTCCATTGTAAGAACACAGCAAAATTTATTTAGCCAAATTCCCATTTTTTGTAGTAAATCTTGCTGTATTGTACATCCATGTATATATATATGTACCTTGTCTAATTTCTTTACCTTAGAAAAAATTCCTAGAAGTGAAATTCGTGAATTCAACAGTATCCTTCTTTAAGGATTTTGTACATATTCCAAATTGTCTTCCAGTAAATCGTATGAATTTACATCCCCCAAGCAGTGAGAATGCCTTTTCCATATCCTTTCCCTCATTCCTTTCACTTTTTGTCTTTCTCATAGGCATATCCTATTGCTTTTGATTTTTCATTTTTGACAACCAATGGGATTTGTTCTTTTTGCTTATTTTTCTTGGAGATTTGCGTATTTTCCGTAGAAAACTGTCCATGTCCTATGTCCATTTTTCTGTTGGCACTGTCTCTGGACTCTCTTGTATAGATGTAGCTGCTGCCACCTTAAACTTGACAGGTGGGTGGGCCATGACAGGTGAAAGGGTGAAGAGTCAGAGAGTCCCCAAGGAAGAATTCTAGGGGTACCTGGAGCTAGCAAATAAGCCCCTGTGCTCCCCACATCCCCATCCTGCATCCCTAGCCCCTGGGTAACCCACTCCAGAACACAGAGAGGAGAGGGAGGCAGAACCTGTGCCCCTAAGGATGTGGAAGGAACTGAAAGAGCTTTCCAGGTCATGACCTGAGCCTTGGCCGTCGTAGCAGAGTCAGGACACAGGGAGATCCGGAGCAGTCAGGAGCCATCAATTAGAAAAAGTGACTAGAAGACAGTGAGGTTGGGAGTGTCTCCAAAATGTCTAGCTGCGTTACTGATATCCACCACACATTTATGCTTTAGTTGTTTGATAAATATTGAGTATTTACTATGAGCCAGGGACTGCACTTGCCAAAAGATATAAATACACTAGAGTAATATTGTCACTTGTATAACTATTTGGTTTTTGTTTCTTCAAAAGGATTCCATTTTCGGCATTCATCAGACTAGGGGCATTTCATTTGAAATAGAATGCATGTTCAGAACACTAAATGGGGTAGGATAGGAATGGATGAAATGGGATATTTCTCCAAATATGTTATTTTTATAGAACCATGTGATTAGACAGGACGTGGAGGTGACATGAGGATTTGCAGCAATGCCTTAAATGGTTTCCTTGGAGGAAGTGATACAACCCTGTGATATTCCCAGCCAACTCACCAGGTGGGAATATGTTTTCACAAAAGGGAAACTTAGCAAGAGTTTGTACTGAGTAGTGGCAGAAGCAGTACCAACAGTGCTACTGCAACATCTAGCTGTTTTCACAGTGATATATATTAACATTTTAATGCGAAAATCTCCAGGCTGTTGACATGGGAGAAATGGAAACTTCTGAATATGACCTGTGGCAGCTGTTCAGTAATTTGCTACAGCTGAGTCAGAGTTCAAACTCAGTAGAGTTCAGCCTCTCTTCCTTGCCTGCCGCCAAATATCTGGTGCAATCAAAAATCAGTAATTCAGTCATGTGGACTATCTGAAAGGTCCGAGGCAGTGCAGGAAATAAGCCCCTCCTTCTTTATTCCTTGCTCATTTTACGTGTGTCTCCATATTTGTGAGGCAGTTTTCACATTTCACCCTGGCATATCACTTTTTCCGTGGTTTTTCCTTTCTGTGAGTTTTCTTCCCTATGACCAGAGGCTAAATACCACAGCTTGCAGCTTCCAGGCAAGGGGATGGGGGTAGGGAACAGATTTTGCAGTATCTCTAGCAATCTTCCAAATAAATAATAGCCGCTTGGGAACACAGACTTTTGTTTCAGCAGTTCAGGAGAATTCGTTCTTAGTAGAGAAAACTCATTTGCTGGTGGCAGTGATTCAGGCGGCTAACTTCACAGAGAATATTTCAGGAGCCAAATTCTTTCTCAGTTATGGAGATCAGAGGTGAGGTAACTGTGCTTACAGGGCAAAGCTTTTATGGATTCCCTTGACTTTCTGCTTTCTTCTTTACAGCTGATTAACACCCAATGGCCATTTCTTTAAAAAAGAAAAATTCAATTTCTCAGTTTAATTAACTTCCCTAACGCGGTATTCACCACAGCCTGCCGGAATCCAGACAATGACTTGAGACTTCATAATACTCCATTTCAGGTCAAGGTAATTCATTGCTGCAGCTCACTAAATCTCAAATATTGTCTCAGGGCTGTGTGGTCAAAATAAGGCCTGGACTTAACCCTTGGCTGGCACATGCAAGGACACCTGAATGCTAAGTAGAGGATCTACAATAGGTGAGTTTTGAAGAGCCTGCAACCTTTTGCCTTGGTTTGACATTTTGCCTCAACTTCATGGTCAAAGTCTTATGGCCAGTCTTCCATCTTTCTCCAACGCGTTCGCTGACAGCATGGGCTTTGTTATTGTTAACTTTAACTCACCATGGAGTACTGCTTTCTGCTTCATTCTTTGAACAATCAGTACACAAATGTTTATTGAGGATCCAAAGAGCATGGTTTACTTTATATATTTACTAAGTAGCTGTAGATTTAGACAATCACATGCATTTTTATTCTTTTGTTATAGATCATCATTATATGGTAGAGGCAATAAAGAATAATGGTTAAGTGCATGAATGATAATCCAAATTGCCTGGGTTCAAATCTGGCTCTGACATTTCACAGCTGTGTGATCCTGGGCAAGATAATGGACTGCTCTGTTTCCTCACAGGTAAAATCAGGATAATAACAGTATCTACCTTGGGGTTGTTAAGTAGTAAATTAGTTAACAAATGTAAAGCAGTTAGAACAGTGCTTGAGCCCATAGTAAGTCCTCATAATGCTCGCTCCTAGTGAATATTTATTAGAGGATATCACTACTGAAAGATCATTATTTCACTGAGGAGTGAGATTGTAAAGTATCTACAACTAACTGTCCTGTCAACTATCGTTCATCTATTACCTGTTTTGTGCAAGGCATGGAGGGTGATGAAGCCACAGAGGTAAATCCTGCATAAACTCTACTCTGGAGTTGGTTGGGGTTTTGCACAAATATCACAACTGAGCAATGAGATGCTGCATGAAATTGCCCAGTAGCACCAGCCTGGCTATGACTGAGTCAGGACTCCATACATCACGGGGTGATATGAAGTGTCACAGTGCTCTGATATCAACTCATTATTTCCTTGAAGGCCTTCTAAATTACCTCACCTTTGTCGATGATCTCTGTTCCTGGAAAAAGCCCAGGACACAAGAAAGGAAACAATTCCAAGTGACCTTTAAAAAGAACCTTGAAGAAGGTGTTATTGTATGTCACTGAGTCTAAGATGCACATTTTTTTCACCTTTTTATTCCTTTGAAGTCAGATGCAGCAAGAAAGCTTTGCCACAGCCTGTGTGTGCAGAAGTGGTTGTAGCCGCTCAGCTGTCACTTCATATGAGTTACGTGCATTGTTGGTACCACAGGACTTGAGATTTTATCGTCGTTAAAATGTCCTCAAAAAGATTACACTATGATTTAGGTTGAAATGAAAAGTTACTGTACATACAGGAAGGCACAGAAACAGCACTGCAATATATGATAAAAAATTATGCCTAGTAAGTCTAAAAGAGAGCTTTCATTAAACATAAAAGAAAATTTTAAGTGCTAAGAAAGCATAGGCCATAGTTTAGTTGTTTCTACATTTTCTTGTTTCTTCATGGTAGATAAAATAATAGTTCATTTTACAATTAAAACCTTAGATTTGACGAAATATAGTACATTTTAAAGCTCGAGAAATAATTAGAAGATCCTAGAATAGTTACCTTGAAATTTTCTCCAACATTACAAATTTTCGATTTTTGGCAAAACCAAATTCTTCCTACATTTATATTTAATTTTTAAACTCATCTCATTTTTCAAACTTACATGCATTTATTTTGAAAGAAAAAGTATATTATTCCTATAAATGTAAAGTGAAGATTTTGATGTGCTACTCAAATGTTCTAAATAGGAATTATAATAAATCCATAACCATTAAGATGAAAAAACGTTTGACCATTTATCACCTAAAATCATCTTAGTAGAATGCAGATATGTGCAGGATCCCTTGAGGAAACCCCACATTTAGATGAGTTTCCGCCTGCTCAGATCCGTCACTTTCTTCCAGCCACTGAGCCATTTCCACCATTTCCAGACTCTTTACTTGCATTTGCTTTCAAGAAATTCACACTGAAAAATCCTGCCCAAACTAAACTCTAAAAGAGCTGCCACGAATTTAGTATTTGACTCCTCTGAGCCCACAATTTCCATGTCTAT
Organism: Equus quagga; assembly: GCF_021613505.1. Classification (NCBI taxonomy): domain Eukaryota; kingdom Metazoa; phylum Chordata; class Mammalia; order Perissodactyla; family Equidae; genus Equus; species Equus quagga. Next base: position 110,622,224 of record NC_060270.1, read on the forward strand.
TTTTGTTACTAATGGATGGAAAGTTTGATGCTCTATTTTGGCTGTGATGACTGACCCTCTAAGGTTGCCAGAGACTTTATCATGAATTCTTACCAATATTTTGACAGAATAATTTTGGAACTTTGGGGGAATGGTCTGATTTTAGCCTAGGGAAATTGTTTTCAAGATTGATACTTGTCCTTCAATTTGCTTTCAATTTGTAAACCCATTCATACATCTTCTTTGGCTCAGCAGAGCATCACTTTCACATATGGGCAGGATTCTTGCATCAACAAGATGAGGAAATTGTGTTCATCAGCAAGTGACACTTTGCCCACTTTGTACTTCCTACTAATTATGGCTGTTAAGTTTTCAGGGTCCTATCACAAAGAGCAGCTCATTAACTTTAATTATTTTTGAAATTCATTGGCTCCAATACAGAGTGAAACTGGCAGATGCCAGAGGTTTAGAGTTGCAGAAATTAATTAAGAAAGAATGGAAGCTCTTATTAGCTGATGCTTTTTGCTATCTTTCTCTTTCTCATTAAACAGTTCAGAGTGGGTCTAAGACCCTTCAAACTGGAGGCAGGGAAAACGTAACAGCTGAATGTTAAAGACACAAGAAATCCAAGTCTCAGGGCTTGGCCAGGAGCAGAGCACTTGGCTCATTTTCCAACTGCATTACTATCGGGTCTGGCTTTAGAAAACGGGAAGATCAGTTGGTTCCCAAATCACCTCCAGCTGTTATCTATGTTTAGTTGGTTCCAGATAGATGTTGACTGGAATCTCTCTGCATGGCAACCTGTTAAAATTAGGTTTCAACGGCCCATGGAAGTCCTCTGCTCCTCGAAGATGCAGCACTTTGCTGGTATTCTTTAAACATCAAACCAGAAATAAGTCAGAGGGAGAAAGTCAAAAACCATATGCTCTCACTCATAAATAGAAGATAAAAAACAAACACCAAACAAACAGAGACAGAGACTGGATTGGTGGTTACCAGATGGAGGTGGGGGGGGGCGGTAGGAGGTCGAAAGGGGTGATTAGACACTTGTGTTTGGTGATGGATGGTAATCAGTCTTTGGTTGGTGAGCATGATATAATCTACACAGAAATCGAAATATAATGACGTACACCTGAAATTTATATAATGTTATAAACCAATTACCTCAATAAAATAAAGTAAAACAATAAAACCAGTTAGAATCTATTGTAGATTCCACTAGTAAGTCCATGTCTGATCCAGTTCTTTTAAAAGGAATTCCTGGTGTGGAAAAGTACTACTCTCTAACACTGCTAGAGGCACAATACCTCTTTCTTTCTTTTTGTACAATCTTTCTTGAAAGATAGCCATAGGCATAAAATGTCATCAAATGCACATATAATTTGACTAAGATTTCCACAAGTATTTTGTCCAAGAAAATAATAAGAAATGCAGGCAAAGATTTATCAACAAGGAAGTGCGATGCAGCATTAATTATAGTAGTGAAATATTAGAGAAACCTAAATATCTCAACCACTTGAATATTATACAGCCAGCAGAAGTGATGTCATAGAATATTTGACACAGGAAAATGCTTACCTTATGTTGTGAAGTTAAAGAATCATGTCATGGGACTATATAGCGTTATCATAATTTTTAATATTTATACAAATTTATAGCAGTTATGAGGGGTAGAATTATAGTACATTTTAATTTTCATGCCTATGTGTTTCTGTGTTTTTCAAATTTTCTACACTGAACAACTACCATTCTTGTAATCAGAGAGGGAACATTAAAGGCTTTAAAAAAGAAAGGAATGAAAGCACCTCCTTGAGACACAGCACAATTGTTGAAATTAAAAATTTATCAAAATCAAGCCCTTATTCTTCCTGGAAGTTCAAGAAAAAGGAAACTATGATTTTTTGAGGGCTTGCCATGTGCTAGGCTCTGTGCTGGGACCTTTGCATATATTATCTCAATCAACACAATAGTCCTGAAAGGTAGATACTATTATCCTTATGGATGAGGATGCAAAGACTAAGAGAACTTAAGCAGCTTAATTCATCTCAGTTCAAATAATTATTAAATGACAGAGTCAGAATTCAGAGTCAGATCTCATTTATTTGTTCATTTATTGACTTATTCATATATATATATATAGACACACATATGTAATTATGAGGATAGTTAAATAGTTCTGGCATTTGAAAAAATAGAGAATAATATAACAAACATAGAGAATAACATTAGAAATATCCATATATTTACCTTCCAGCTTAAGAAATTAAATATTTCAGGGAGCTGCCCAGTGACATAGAGGTTAAGTTTGTACCCTCCGCTTCGGTTGTCCAGGGTTTGTCAGTTCGGATCCCGGGCATGGACCCCTGCACTGCTTATCAAGCCATGCTATGGCAGGCATCCCATATATAAAATAGAGGAAGATGGGCACAGATGTTAGCTCAGGGCCAGCCTTCCTCAGCAAGAAGAGGAGGATTGGTGGTGGATGTTAGCTCAGGGCTAATTTTCCTCAAAGAAAAAAAGAAAGAAAGAAAGAGAGAGAGAGAAAGGAAGGAAGGAAGGAAGGAAGGAAGGAAGGAAGAAAGGAAGGAAGGAAGGAAGAAATTAAATATTTCAGATACACAGGATTCTGCCTGTGTACTTACCCCAATTCCATTCTATCCTCTTCCATCCAGAGGTTACCATTATCTTGAGGATGGAGTTTTTATTCCCATGCAAGTTATTGTTCTTTGCTACATATGTTTGTATCCATAAACTATACTGAGTCAGAGACTGTCCAGTCACAAAAATAGAAACCACTTTATGTATTTCATATAAAGGGAGATTTAATACTGAGAATTGGTTACAAAGGGCTGAAGACGCAAACAGAATAAGAGGGCTATGTTCAGTTTCATCCATTTTCCCCTCCAGATTAACTCTCCACTTTTCTTTGTGCTCAGGCAACTGAGCAGTACAGACTGCCACACTGGGCTCCCTTGATCTCTGACTTCCGATTGGTCTTGGCCAGTGGGAAGTGCTGGCAAGAGGCTGAGGAGAAGAGGAGAATATCAGAGTACCTGCACACTTGGCTTCTTCCCTATTAGGTTGCTATCAGTTGGAACTATTGCTGCCAGAATAGCCACTGATCCTACTGAAATGCTCATTTCAGCAATAACTCCTACTATTGCTGCTGCCATCATTTCTGGAAGCACTGCCAGGAAGAGAAAGGAAAATAGCATCTACCTTCCTTCTGTTTTCTAACCTCTTTGTCAGTGCAAGGCACTGGCAAAACCTAACCAGAAATCAGGGGACAAGGGAGCCTGTGACACGTAGTTTATAGGTTTCCAGCCCCTTGCAATACAGAAGAGAGCACAGAAAGGCTGGAATCGGGTGAGAGCCAACAACACATTACTAGCCCATGTGCACAGTGTTGTTTGCATTTTTAAAACTCTAGATAGATAGCATATGCTATACATATCCTGGCGTTTTTGTTTAACTTTATACTTTTGAGATCTATCCATGTTGACACATGTGGCCCTAGTTTCTTCATTTTAACTGCAATATTGTAGTCAACAAGGGTATTTCTGCAAGGGAACTAGTGAAGACAGAAGCATGGACATTACTGGCATTGGAACAAAAGAGGTACAAAGATATAATATATGGCAAACTACCAACAGTAGGGAAAATTAGATTACAGGAAAATGTTTCTAAAAGCTGTTCATTCCTTCATTCAGCACAGATTCATTGAGCTTCTACCTTGTCCTAGGCATTATGTTCAATACAAAGGACAGATAATCGAATATGACCTGGTTCCTGCTCTTCAGTTGCTGATTCATAGACAATTAGATATATTATTCTCATCAGGGTAATAAGTAGTATGATAGAGTTATGACTAGGATGCTATAGAGACATAGAGCTTGACAGAAAAAAGAAACTACAGAGCAATTTCAGCTATAGATATATATTTTCAATTTCTAAATAAGTAAAATACTGTATTACAAATGGAACCCAGCAGTATGGTAAAGCAATAATACAATGACCAAAAAAGGCTTATTTCAAGAATGCAAAATGATTCAACATTTTTAAAAACCTATAAACATAAGTTAAATGAGAAAAATCATCAATTAAGTAGAAATATGTCAAAAAATCATTTGAAAAATTCAGCTTTTCCTAATAAAAACTTGAAGTAAAGTAGAATTAGCAGGATTCCATCTTAGCTTGATAAAGATTAGTTAGCAAAAATTAAAAATAAACATCATATTAAATAATAAATTGTTAAATACATTTCCATTTAAAGCAGGAGTAAGACACCACTAGTAATCATCTTGTCTTGGAAGTCTTAGATAATGTAGCGAGTTTTTCTTAAAAAAAAAAAAAAAGCAATAACATTAGGCATTGTTCAAGTATCAAATTGTGACCTATGACATTACAATTAAAATAGAAGGATGCCCATGAGATCTTATTAAATGAAAGAGGGAAGGAAAGCAAATTGTGGAGTCCTGTGTGTAATGTGACCCTTTTGTGTGTGTGTGACAGGAAAGGAACGACCAAAGTGTGTACATAGGTGTGTATCAGTTTGTATCTGGCTAGGGAAAGATGTGCAACTATACATACCAAACTCTTAACATTGGGCATCTCAGAGGAGGAGAATTAGAGAATGAAAGTTAGTGAACTTTTTATTGTTTCAATTATACATCTTTGTGTCCTTTAAAAATAAGAGTGTATCACTTTTATCACCTAAATATCTAGTAAACAGAATGTTTAATCAAATGAGAGGTAGTCAAGGAAGGCTTCCTGTAGTGATGCTTGAGCTCAGTTGGAAAGATGAGCAGTAGTTCACCGAAGATAGAATCAGCAAGAGGGGTTTTCTCAGCAGGGACAGCGAGAGCAAAGGCATAGAGGTATAAGACTAAATGAGCTCAAGCAAAGATGGTATATGTGAGTCGTCTCCATCATCACTAAATTCTGGCATTTATGGGTTGAAGTGCGGGATAGTTGGTCTTAATAAAAGAGCAGCGATCAAATTCAGCACCACCTTTGGGTTTTAGAGGCAGTAAACACATCCGTTTCAATCTCTGCAGAACCAAAAGAAGGATAGGACGCAGGAGTTAGGCAGAAGGGCCTGAGCTGAGCATGCTCAGTTCCTTCCCCAGATGCTCCTCCAATGATATCACTCCTGTCTCTGGACGGAGAAGCTCAAAGGATCCTTCCTAACTTTTCCATCCTGAAAGCATGTGGAAATTACCTTCCTATGGAAACCTGAGGACGACAAATAAGCATTCAAGCCAATACTCTCCAGCTTTACATACTCACTGGACCCACTGGGCTTAAGATCTAAGTCGACAGTGAAACAGCCTGTGGTTGTCGTGTGGAGGAAGACGTGCACATTGCTTTCAGATTTGTTTTTTTTAAGGATTGGCACCTGAGCTGACATCTGTTGCCAATGTTCTTTTCTTCTTCTTCTGCTTCTCCCCAAAGCCCCCCAGTACATAGTTCTATATTCTAGTTGTGAGTCAGATTTTGATTTATTCCCTCTGCCGTCCTGAGAACCATGAATCAATGGATACCAGGCCCACACTACCTACCAAGTGCAGTGAGTAAGCATTATGTGTAGAAAAAAAAATTATTTTTCCATCGAATTACTTTGGCACCATCATAGTGTTGGGGAGAAAAAGTGATTTTTCCTCTACCCTTCTAGGCTGTTTGCTGAGACCATCCTGTAATAAAAGACAGATTAACAGGAGGAAAACAAAAAGAAGTTTAATAATATGTATACTTCCTGTATACATGGGAGATGCTCAGAAAAACTGAATAACTCCCCGAAATGGCCCAAGCCATCACCTTAAATACCATCTCCAGTTAAAGACAAAAAAAGATGTTGGGTGATCGGGGAGTCAGTTATGGGAAGTTATCAGGCAAAGCACAGCTTTGATTGTTATGCAGCTTTAAAATCACTGTCTTCTCTGTTATTAAAGGTTTCTAGAGACTTAGTCATCCTCTTTTGGTACAGAGAGGGAGACACCCTCACAAATTTTCTGATTGTCTCTTAAAAAGGGTAACTTCTACTAGGTTTTCAGAAATTTTTATGTGTTTGATAGTTCTTAAAAATAACCAGCTCAAGATAATCCTTATGCCAAAGAGAGATATTTTGGGGTAGCAAATTCTGTTCCCCTTCAGTGGCATAGCTGGAAGGAAGGCACTAAAGTCACCCACACCAAGAGGTTGATGGACAGCTTGACATTCCTGTAGACATTCTCTTCATGCTCAAAGACAAACCCCAAGCACTTCTCAGATGGCACCAGTGTGCCCTACAGTGTCCCAATCAACCTCAAGGAGGGAGGGCCTCCGTCAAGTCTCTGTGTGTGTGGAGGGAGAGTTCATGATTAGAGATGGTGAGGGCATTTTCATTCTTTCTCACCAGCTAGATCTTTCTTTCCCTTCATTCAATCATTCTTTTTCTTCCTTTCCCACTCATTCTATCCCCAGCCTTTCCCTCACTTTCCCTCAGCAGCTGTGTGACCTCATCATGAATATTTCCACCATGCGTGGTCAAGTGATCCCTTTGCCCTGTGGTGATGTCATCAAGCCAAGCACCATGAAGAGACTCCTTGGTGAAGGGCTTCCCTTCTCCAAGATACACACCTAGTGGGGAGAACTCACTGTGGAGTTCCAAGTTCAGTTCCCAGACAGATTAACAACAAAGACACAACAAATCCTTAAGCAGCTCATCCCCTATTCTTTGGCCCTGCCCTGGCCAGCCTAGGTCCACCATGGCAGTACCCCTATACATGCACCTTCACCCAGTGTCTGCCCACTTGGGTCCACTGGACACTAGCAACTCTTTCTAGAAGGCAAAGTACCACTGACTTTAAGAAAATGTTCTGTACCTGACTCCCTTTAGAGCTGAACTGTCCTGAGGTCAGGAAGGAGAAGGAGGAGAGGATGTGAGAGCTGGCCCAGCCAGAAGTCAGTTTTCGTGTCTTAACTTTGAATCCAGTTCCAACTCCAGTGATCAGAGAGTGACATGAGTGCTAATTAAAGATAAGTAGAGATTCCTTATAAATAGCATTCTCCTCATTCCCTTAGGCTTGCTGAAGATTTCCTCTGCTCTCCCTTCCCTCTGGTCTTCCCCTGTTGGGGGTAGAAGAGGAGAGAAAGGGTTCTACTTTATCATCCCCAAGACACAGAGTCCAATGGTCAGCAAGGCAAGATTACTACACACATTTTCATGTACACATTCCACTCAGAGCTAGCTGCATCTTCTCTGGGATTGATAGGAAGGGAAAATTGGTTAACCATGAACAGGGCCATTAAGCATAAGACACTTTCTGTTTGGGGCCGGGAGGTGACCAAGGCCCATAGCAGCCTCTGCCTGGTCCCAGCCTACACACGCAGAGCTGGACTCACTGTCTCCCCTACTGCTCTAGAGAATGTGCAAGGTGGAGAAAGGAGAAGGTGATGACCTGCTACATTAAGGTAAAGTGTAGAGGTGGGGAACAGGGCCCACCTCTCCAGCCTCCATCAGGAAGGTAAGTGATCTTGAGGGCAACTGGCAGTTTTTTCCCACTAACAGATTCAGGGTCACAGGTTTCTCCCCACCTCTTTGAAGTTAGATCTAGCTACCTCAAACTTCCCAGTTCCAACTCTGTGACAAGTATGCTGCTTGTCTCTTACCCTTTGGCTACGTAGAGTTCAAAATAGTGAGGGAGCAGATGCTAGAGTGGGTGAGCCAGATATTAAAGTGGAGTCTTTATTGGTTTCTCTCATTTTGACAAACCCTTGACTGCTTTTATAGTAGAGTTTTGTTTTGGTTTTTCTTTGTTTTGTTTTGGTATTGTTTTTGTAAATGAGTGTATTGTAAAAACACAAATTATTTTTAAAATAGGACATCTGAGCAGGTGCAAATGAAGGTCCTCAGGATGGCGGTGGTGTGCAATACCATGGTTAGCTTCCCTCCATGCCCCTTGTCACCTTTTAGAAGGCAAAGCGGGCAACAAAGCTTAAGCCAACCCATTCCTTTCTCTAAGCCCAAACTCCTCAGATAGCCTAACCCTATACCCCAAACATGGCACAGACAGAAGACAGCACTCTTCTATTAGAAGAATCAAATATATTTGGAAAGAATACATGCCCTCAGTTCTAATGGAGACAGAGAGCATCCTCTTGAAGGAATATACTAGCATGAGAGCTCATCAATTTTCTCTACCTGAACCGAATTTTCTCATTAAAAGAAATTTTCCTCCAAGGTAGATCTGGAGAAGTACTTTCTGGCTGACTAACAGAGACACTTCCCCCAAGGCAGAGTCTAGGGCAATGATGAGGTGGCCTAAGGAACGTGGCATCCTTGCCTCTTGCTGGAGGGGGCTGCCTGGAGATAGGCTCCCTGGGGGCATGGACTCTCCTGTCCCTGCTTAGAAAACTCCAGCCCTGAGAGCCGGCTTGATGGTTGCAGAAAGTGGCACTCAGAGTCAGAGGGAGACCCTTTTGGGGTGCTCTTCCCTGGGGTCTCTTGACTCTTCCTCCCTCCACCATGCAAATGTCCCACCATGCTGGTATGGCTGTCTTCTCTCCTCCTGGTCCCCACCCTTTCCTACCCTTCCCCAGTATCGTAGTCCCTCACCTTCATTACACAGAGCAATTCACCTCTCTGAAGCCCCTCCTCCAACCTGCACACCTCAACCCGTCCTGATTGGGGAAGCTATTGAGGCCTTTTGTTTAGCATAACCCAACTCCTTACCAAGATCCATTTGAAATTATATGTAGCAATACATTTGGTTTGCTTTGAATCACAACTATAGTTACTTCCTCTATGAAGAGTGTCTTGATTTTTCTTATCCACTTTCTATCTTTTCACAAACATCTATACTGGCCTCTCAATACTTTTTTTCTTTTAAAATCATATATTTCATGGAAGAATTCTAATTTTCTAATAAAATAATGTCTCACTCAAGATGTCTAACTGATATGTTATAAAATATATTCCCATGCAGTTAGATTCATATGAGATGGAGATAAGTATCCTGTAGCCAAGCTGACACTTTAATTAGGAATTGTAATCAGTTCCTTTCCCTCACCCCCATGCCCTGGCAGGGACTAATCTGTTTTCTGTCCCTATAATTTTGCCTTATTCATTCTGAATATAAATAGAATCTATAGCACATAGCCTTTTTTGTCTGGCTTTTTTCAGTTAACATAACGTTTTTGAGATTCATCCAGGTCAGATCAGTAGTTTGTTCCTTTTTTATTCGTGAGTAATATTCTGTTGTTTGGATGTACCACAATGTGTTTATTCATTTACCAGTTGATGGACAATAAGTTGTTTCCAGTCTTTAGATTATAAATGAAGATGTTGTAAACATTTGTGTTTAGGTTTTTGTATAGACATTTTGTTTAGACATTTACCTTCTGTAAATATCTAGGAAGGAGATCACAGAAGGATATCATGTTTGTTTAACTTCATAAGAAATTGCCAAACTGTTCTCCAGTGTGGCTGGGCCACTCTGCATTTCCACCAGCAATATTTGAGCGTTCCAATTGCTCTGCATCCTTGCTAGAGCTTAGTATTGTCAACTCTCTTTATTTTAGCTCCTCTGTTGAGTGTATAGTGGTATCTCATTGTGGTTTTAGTTTTCATTTCCCTAAAGCTAATGATGTTAAGCATCTTTTCATGTCCTTATTTGTCATCTGTACATCTTTGTGTGTGTGTGTATGTGTGAAATATCTATTCAAGGTTTTTGTCCATTTAAAAAGTTGGGTTGTTTTCTTATTACTGAGTTATGAGAGTCCTTTATATATTGTGTGTATGTTTATTAGATATATATTTTGCAAATATTTTCTTCTAGTATGTGGCTTGTCTTTTCTTTTCCTTAATAAGTGTCTTTTGAAGAGCCAAAATTTTAAACTTTGAGGAAGTGTTATGTACCAACTTTTATGGTTTATATTTTTTGTGTCCTATATAAGAAATTTTTGCCTTTGTTTTCTTTTAGGAGTTTAAAAATTTTAAGTTTTGCATTTAGGTATATTATTTATTTTGAGTTAATTTTTGTATATGATGTGAGGTGTGGGTTGAGATTCTTTCCTTTTTTTCATGTGGATGTCCAATTGTTCCAGCACCATTTGGTGAAAAGACTATCCTTTCTTCGTTGAATTGCCTGAGTACCTTTGTCAAAAATCAATTAACCTTATATGTGGGTCTATCTATTCTGTACCATTGACCTGTGTGTCTATACTGTAGCCAATATCAGCATGACTTGGTTACTAAAGCTTTATAGTACATGCTTCATGGGCCCCTCCCTACTCCAAGGGTAAGCGTCAATTGGTCTAAGTCAAGGCTGCTATTCCCTTTGTCAGAGTCTGGTTTAGGCATCAGCATATGATACAACCTTGGCTGATAAAACATAAGAACTGTTCTGGAGGGCTCTAAGAAAGTGTTCTGTGGTCTTAAAAAAGATACAAGGCCAAAGGTGAATTCTCTTCTCATATGCTGTCATATGGCAATGTAATATGTGGAGCTGCTACAGCCATCTTGTTTTCATGTGTGAAATGTTAAGAGAAGCAGAGGGAAGCTCACCCTCCCTGTGCCCTGATATCATTGAGACCATGAGTTAACCAACTCTGGAATTTCTCTGTCTCTAAACTTTTTGTTACATGAAATAATAAAATTTCCTCAACTTATAAGCCACTTTTAGTTGGCTTATCTTACTTGCAACTGAAAGCATTCCAATACAGCTCACACTGAAGGCAACACAAAGGAGAACAGACTTTACTGAAAACACAGTAAGAGACATGGAGGACAAGATTAAGAAAAGCAAGAAAAATGATACAGGTGAACAGAGATAAAGAGGATTAGAGAAAAAATTATAGATATAGAAAATGGCCAAGGAATATCGAAATATATAGACATTTAGTGTCTCTAATATTGAGAACTAAAATATTGACTCTGAACATATATTTGAATATATAGGAAAAAAAATTTTAATACTACTGAGGGCTGCCAAATGAGTATTAGCCAAATGGAAAGTCATTTCTCATTCTAAGATAGAAAGAGTCAACATCATACAGGTGTCAATTCTCTTTAATTGTCTATAAAATTAACAAGATTCCAATAAAAACCCTAAAACCACTTTTTTAACTAAGCAAATTGATTTGTCTACTTCAGAGGTCACCAAACTATGGCCTATGGGCCAAGTCCAGTGCATCCTGTTTTTATAAATAAAGTTTTATTGGCACTAGCCACTCTCACTCATTTATTTATTGTTAATTGCTGCTTTCACTATACAATGGCAGAGCTGAGTAATTACAAAGCCTAAAATATTTGCTATCTGGCCTTTTACAGAAAAAGTTTGCCAACCCTTGATCTGGTTCACACAGAAAAACAAGAAAGCAAAAACAGAAGGAAAATTCTAAAAAGAAAGAATAATGAAACGTGGCTAGTTCTACTAGCTATTAAAATATATTGTAAACTATAGTAATTTATGAAATGTGACACTAGCTCATGAATAGACAATGGGCAAAATAGAAAGACCATAAATAGAATCAAACATATAGGAATTTAGTATTTGGTAAAGATGGTATTTTAGATGATATTTCTTCTAGGAAAAGTTGGATAATTCACTAATTAGTTTTAGAACAACTGGGTAACTATTTGGGGGAAAAATTAGGTTGGATCTATACTTACTACTCACATCAAAATAAATTACATTGAAGGATTCCAACAGGCTACACATTGGTTGCCTTCGGGGAAGGGAACTGAGTGGCTCCACCACGGTGGCGAGAGGGACACTTGTTTTTCACTGTTCATTCGTTTATATATGTTGAATCTTGTTACAAACGTGTATTACCTATTCAAAAATTAATAAGTAAGTTATTTTTTTAAAGTAACGAGATCTTAAAATATCACAAATGACACAAGGCAAGACCAAGCCCTCACAATTTTTGTGTGTGTATCTCTAGAAAATAACTATTAACACACCTGAAAAATTTACAGTAATTCCTTAATATCATCAAATATCTAGTCAGTGTTCAAATTTCCCTGATTGCCTTATAAATGTCTTTACAGTTAGTTTGTTCAAATCAAGATTCAAACAAGAGTTGTACATTGTATTTTGTTTATGTACCTCTTTAGTGGTCTTTTTCTTTTAATCTATAGATCGCCCCTCTTTTTGTTTTTTTTCCCTTGCATTTAATTTGCTGAAGAAACCAGGCTGTTTGTCCTGTAGTATCCCACAGCCTGGAGTTGGTTTGTTTAACACGTTCCTCGGTGTGCTGTATTTACTGAAAATGTGTACTTAGTTTCCAGAGGCTCGATCAGATTGGAGGTTGTGGTTTTTTTGCCTCACAATATCTTAAAAACACCAGTGCAGCAATATTACCATTAACGTTTTCTGACTGAACTTTTCTAAAATGTATTCTACGGTCACAGAGGCTCCTCCCGCCAGCTCAGAGATTCTAAGATGCTCATAGTGAGGTCCCCAGTTTAACTTCCCTACCCTGTTCCACACAGGACTGTGAAAACAAGACAAACCCTCCAGGCTGTCTCTAGAGTTCTCCTGCGTGGCCCTGGGCTGGGTTATCCCTCCTCCAGCTGGGCAGGAGAGGTGAGGGGGTAAACGCAGGTACAACTCTTCAATTCCACTTGCATTCCAGGGAGAGGCGGGATGGTTTAGCCAAAGGGTAGGAACTTTGGAATCCGCAGGCCTGGATTTGAACTCCGATTTTGCCATTTACTAGCTGTGGAATCTTGGACAAATCACTTAACTTCTCTTCATCTCAGCTTCTACAAAAATGAAGTTAATGATACCTACCTTGCACTAACAAACTTGTTTTGATGATTAGAGATAGTGCATATAAACTGTCAAGGGAGTTAGGAAGATGCGGCTGTTATCCAATAAATGAGAGCTACTGTTATTCCTCTAATTATTAGTGTAGTGGAAGGAGTTCTAGACAATGATCAAAAGACTTGGGTACCACATCTGGTTCTGCCACTTACCAGGTGCTCCAGTGTAGGCAAGTCACTGAACCTCTCTCTTCCTTCACCTATAAAATGGAAATAAAAATCCTTGCCCTGCCTACCTTAAGAACTGCAGTAAGGATCAAACAAAATATATGACATTGCATCATAAATACTAATGTGCTCTAACATGTCTAAGACATTGTTATTTTATATGTTAGGGAGTACTGACCATTCTTGGCACAGCGGTCTAGTATATTGTCTAAATCAGAGATCACAGACTGAGTGCCTGTGGATATTTCTATCCAGCCCACACTTATATGTTTGGTCTGCATTGCATTGGCCCACAGTGTTTTTTGTGTTGTTTTTTTTTTTAAGTGAATTTATCATGAACATTAAAAAATCAGTTGATTCCATAAAAGAACCCTAAGTTTCTAGCTTCTCTTGAGGAATCCAATTTGGCAACACTGGACCCACATTCTTGAAAGTCCTTAATTAGGTGAAGATGAGCAGTAGCTAGTCTCTTTAGAAGGGGCTTGAGATCTCCAGTTCCCCATGGCCCTCAGCACTCCCACTTCTCTCATTTCCAGCCCAATTCATTCCCTCCATGGACAAATGAGTTTTTGACCCCTGGTTACATCAAGTAATATGTTACTACACCTAAAGTACCAGCATTTGCAGATGACATTTTATATGCACTAAAGCAAGTTCAAAGAATTCTTGTAATAATATTACTCTCATCTACTTGCATTTCAATACGCTTTCTTAAGAAAGGACTTAAGTCGTAGTTATCAAACTGAGAACTTTGCATAATCCTAGATACGCCTGAACTGTGTGTCCTCCAAGTGAATATAATTTGTTAACAGTGTTATTATAGTCTGAATGTTTATGTCTCCCCAAAATTCGTATGTTGAAATCCTAAGGCCCAAAAATGATGGTATTAGGAGGTGGGTGGGGCCTTTGGGAGGTGCTTAAATCATGAGGGTGGAGCTCTTATGAATGGGATTAGTGCCTTATAAAAAGAGGCTTCAGAGAGCTCCTTTGCCCATTCCATCATGTGAGGATACAGTGAGAAGGTGCCAGCTATAAACCAGGAAGAATGCCCTCACCAGGGAATGTGACCACGCTGGCACCCTGATCTTGGACTTCCAGCCTCAAAAACTGTGAGAAATAAATTTCCATTGTTTATAAGCTACCCAGTCTGTGGTATTTTGTTATAGCAGCCCAAATGGTCTAAGACAGAAAATTGATACAAAGAAGTCGGGGTGCTACTGTAACAAATTCTTAAAAATGTGGAAGCAGCTTTGGGTCTGGGTAATGGGCAGAGACTGAAAGAGTTTTGAGATGCATGCTAGCAAAAGCCTATGTTACTGTGAATGGACTGTTAAAGAAGATTCTCCTGGAGGCTCAGAAGGAGGACAGCTCTAGAGAAAGCCTCATCTTAGAGGATACCTAAGTGGTTGTGAACAGAATCTTGGTAAAAATGTGGATAGTAAAGGCCATTCTGATGAGGTCTCAGATAAACATGAGGAACATGTTATTGGAAACTGGAGGAAAGGCGATCCTTGTTATAAAGTGGCAAAAAACTTGCCTGAATTCTGGATTCCAGTGCTGGTCTCCTCTGCTGCTGACAGGTGCAGCTTGGGAGGGCACAGGTGGTAAGTCTTGGCAGCCTCTGAGTGAGGCTCAGAGGGCACAAGCCATGAGGGTGTGGCTGCCTTTCCGTGGATTTCAAAGGACACCCAGGCAGAGGGCTGCCATGGGGTTGGGGTCATTGCAGAGTGCCCCTACTAGGGCAATGCCCATGGGTGGAGCCATGGGGCCACCCCCCTCCCTGTCTATCCAGGGGATCTGCAGAGAGGCCTGCATCCTGCCAAGCTGTGGGGGCAGAGCAGCCTGGAGTCTGGGGTGCCCAAGACCTGCCCCAGTATGTCAGGAAGGTAGGACCTCTGAGCCCCACCATGGGTCTTAGGGTTTTAGACTTGTTCTGGACCTGCTGCTCCTTTCCTCTTTCCTATTTCTCCCTTTTGGAATGGAAATGTCTATCCTATGCCTGTCCCACCATTGTATTTTTTCAATAGGAGAAAAATCAATTTAATACCTATGGACCAGAAATCGTAGAAAAAAATGATGTTCCCCGAGATGGGTAAAGCAGGCTGCTTTTATATCTTTTATATAAAGAAAGAATAAGTTTGTGAGGAGTTGACAGGACAAAAACACTTAGCTTTGGTGTATGTAATTAGTGAGGAATTTGAGCAGAGTTTAGGCTTGAGGTAGTAAATTAGTAAAAGTAACAAGGTTTGTTTATGCAGACTCCTTCCATGAATTCCCTGGCTCTGGTGATAAGGATGCCTGTCCTGCCGTTGTATTTTGTAAGCAGGTTTGATTTCACAGGTTCACAGCTGGCGAGCAATTTGACTAAGATGACTGTCCCACCCATATCTAAGTGTCATGGGGAAAAGAATTTATCTTAACATGAAACAGCTATCCCCTTGGGGTAATTTCTAGGGGGAATGAGGACTAATGTGTTACTAAACCCTTTGTAAGTCCCTGAGAGCCCCTTGGCATGTTGTGACCTTTAGACAAGAGACTTTCAACAATCACCCTTAACATCTCTGTACATATTGTGCTTTAACGAAATGATTTATATTGTCCATGATACAGAGCAGGGGCAAGGAGAAATACACTGCCTAGGCTGGCAAGATAGGTTCTTCTCTGTCACCCAGGACCATATAGAAACTCTACCAACCTCTTCCCCGTTCTGAGGAAGTAATTTGGTACAGCTCATGAGTTTCCATCTCTCCACAATATCAAGGGAAAAAAAACCACCAAGCAAGTAAGATGGGTATCAGGAGGTCAACATTGTTCTGACTGCACTAATCACCAGTCCCACCAGCACTTTCATCTTCAAAGGGCCCACAGGTAATAATTAACCTAAGCACTCATTCCATAAAATTAGACACCTACAAAGTTGCTAGAAGGATTCAGCTGCTAGGAGACAGCTGAAAGAAGTAGATCTGGGAAAGCTGTTTCAGTAGGTTCTTCTACCTGCAAAAAACCAGACAGGCAGTCTACCTCAAGTAATAGAGGTTTTAGTTAAAAATACATGTAGTTGTAAAGGCGATGGAAATGTCAAAGAAATGCAAGAGCATTAGTACATTTTGGGCCTTATTATTGAGCTTGTTTGCTGGGAAGATTGCACCAGCTCTAGAGATTCCCTTTGACAAAAGTGCAAAGACAATTCGACGGAGAAAGGATGGTCTTTTCAAAACATGGGCTGGGACAATCAGATGTCGATATGCAAAAGAAATGAGCCTCATCACACACCTCACACCTTATACAAAAATTAACTCAAAATGGACACGTACCTAAATGTAAATTGTAAAACTATAAAACTTCTAGAAGAAAACAGAAAATCTGTGTGACCTTGGGTTTAACAATAAGTTTTTAGATACAATACCAAAAGCACAATACATGAAAAAAATTGATAAATTGGACTTTTTGAAAATTAAAAATGTTTGTTCTGTGACTGACATTGTTAAGAGAAGGAAAAACCTGGGTGTAAGTCACATATTTGGTAAGGATTCATATCCAGAACATATAAAGAACACTTAAAATTCAACAATATGAAAATAATGCAATTTAAAAATGGTCAAAATATCTGAATGGACACTTTGCCTAGCAAAATATATGGATGGCACATAAGTATATAAAAATATGTGCAATAGCATTTGTCATTAGGTAAATGCAAATTATAGCCACAATCTGATATCACAACATACCTAATAGAATGATTAAAATCCAAAAACTGACAATAACGAGGCTGATAAGAATGCAGAGTAGTAGGAATGCACATTCATTGCTGGCGGGAACGCAAAATAGTATAACCACCTTGGAAGACAGTTTGGCAGTTTCTTCTAAAGTTAAATATAAATTTACCATAAAACCCAGTAAATCCACTCCTAGCTATTTACCAAGTGAATTAAAAATTTAGTTCACATAAATCCTATATGTGAGTGTTTATAGCAGCTTTATTGATACTCACCAAAAACTGAAAGCAACCAAGATGTCTTTTAACAAGTAAATGGAAAAACAAACCATAGTACATCTATACAATGGAATACTATTCAGTAACAAAAAGGGTGAGCTCCTGAGTCACACAAGATGCATGAATCTTAAATGCATTTTACTAAGTGAAAGAAACCAGACCCAAAAGTCTACAGATTGTGTAATTTTATTCATATGACATTCTAGGATAAGCAAAATTATAAGCATGGAAAACAGATGAGTGGTTATCAGGAGTTAAAATAAGGGAGGGAGTTTATCACAAAGGGGACACACAAGGGAATTTTTAGGATGATTGAAATGTTGTGGATGGTAGTAGGGTAGTGGATACATGCATTTGTAAAACCCATAGAACCGTACATCACAAAGAATGAATTATAATGTGTGCAAATCAAAAGAAAATCAACCAGGATGTCAGGGATCCCAGGATGGAATACAGACTAGAACTAATGAATCTAACTGTACTGCACAGGTAAATATTGCCGTATCTCTTCACTGTACTGAAGAGCGTAGAGGGAAAAAGGAACCAACCTGCGTAACTTTGGAAAATGATGTTTTGACTGGAAAACCTAAAGTGAAAGATAAAAAACTGTATATAAATACAATACTCCAGTTGGTAAATTTGTTTCTCACAGGAGTTTGTTGTTAGTGCCGTCAAGTCAATTCCGACTACTAGTGACCCTGTGTACTGCAGAGCCAAACCCTGCCTCGTCTTTTTCTTCCATTCTCTCACCATCCTTCCAGTGCCATATCTGACAATGCTCCACTGCTATTCACAGGGTTTTCATGACCAATTTTTTTTTTTGAAAGTGGGTGGCCAGATCCTTCTTCCTAGTCTATCTTAGTCTGGGAGCTCCACTGAAACGTGGGTGACCCTGTTGGTATTTGAAATACAGGTGGCATAACTTTCGGCATCACAGCAACACACAGCTGCCACAGTATGACAACCTACAGACAAGTGATGCGGTTCCCTGACCAGGAAATGAACCTGGGCTGCAGTGCTGAGAGCACCAAATCTTAGCCACTAGGCCACCAGGACTAGCTTCTCATAGGAGTATGCGTTAACAATTCTGAAGCTACTTTATACGTATACTAAGGTTGAAAAAAATAAGTAAATAAATGGTAGATAATGGGAGCTAGGTTTCTCACTGTCAGAGAAAGAAGTTACAAATAAGCAAAGGGAAAATGCTAGAATGAATCCTGTGGTTCTCAGTTAGAGTTGAAGACAGTATGAACTCATATTTAGTGTACATACAAATAGACATAGAAATAATTCTAGATATGTGTGTATATATATATACATATATATATATATATATATATTCACATGTTTCCTAGCTCTGATGAGAAGGCCTAAAAGCAGTAACACTTCCGCAGCAATGAGCACCCAGCACCCAGATCTTGGTTTTTAAATACCATTCTCTGACTAAAGGAATCAGGGCTCCTGGGAGGAATGGCTGATTGCAGGGCTGGAACAGGAAAAATACAAGATGAGCCTGGAGCATTTTATAGTGCCGGAAAGTAGGGAAATGTTCAAATAACAAAGAATGGTTGCATAACACTGTAAATGTGCTTAATACCACTGAATTATATACTTAGAAATAGTTAAGATGGTAAATTTTATGTTGTGTGTATTTTACCACACAAAAGAACTTGGGAGCCTGGGAAAGGGACGCAGAAGCCAACCTGAAAGTGGTCCCAATGGGCAAAGCTGGAACAATTTAAACAACAAAATATGCCATTTTGCATTCCCACCACCATCAAATAACATAGTATTGGATTACAATCAAAGTACAAAATAAATATACATGAGCCCGTACTGATATAAATAAAATGATGGAACAAATAAAAAGGAGAGAAGAGGTAAAATTTCTTACAGAAGAATTCTAAATTATTTCTGTGGATGCTCCCCTCCAGGAGGTGGAGCATGAGGGTGAGCTAGACTAAGTGACTTACTTCCAGGAAAAAGGGAAAAATAGTAACTTTACTATTAAGGCAGACAGCGCCTTCACAAAGTGATCGAAATTAACATCACCAGTAATGAGTCATGTTACTAGCATGCACTTCTGATATGACGTAATGAAAAAGGCACTTCACCTCTGTAGTCTTCTTCCCCCAAACCCAAAGCACAGTCTAATCATGAGAAAAACACTAGACACACCCAAATGCAGGTATATTTTGCAAAACACCTCATCAGTGCTCTTTGAAACCATCAAGGTCATGAAAACAGGAAAGTCTGAGATACTGTTACAAACCAGAGAAGACTAAGGAGATAGAACAACTAACTGCAGTATAGGATCCTAGATTGGATGCTGGAACAGAAACAGAACATTAGTGGAAAAACTTATGAAATTTGAATTAAGTTTAGAGTTTCGTTAACACTAATGTACAAATGTTGGTTTCTTGGTTTTGATAAAGGTACCA
Organism: Equus quagga; assembly: GCF_021613505.1. Classification (NCBI taxonomy): domain Eukaryota; kingdom Metazoa; phylum Chordata; class Mammalia; order Perissodactyla; family Equidae; genus Equus; species Equus quagga. Next base: position 110,641,617 of record NC_060270.1, read on the forward strand.
TGGTTATGTGAGACGTTAACAATAAGAGAAACTAGGTGAAGGGCATACGGGAACTCTTTATCTGCAAGTTTCCTATAAATCCAAAATTATTCCAAAATAAAAAGTTTGTTTAAAAAAACTAAATAAAAAGAAAAATTTGATGATAAAATTGATGAGAACATCAAAGAAACACAAGAACATCAGTTGACAAGGCAAATTGGGCCTTGTCGCTGTGATTGATGCCTAGGAGCATCGTTCTCAGCTCTAGAGATTCTCATTTGTTATCTCATTGCCCACAAAACAGCAGGGGTTTATCGAGCATTGCTCTAGTGGGGTAGTTCTCAAATTTTGTGTGTATTAGAATCACCTGTAAATTAATAAAGACTATTGGGATCCAGGCTCATTGAAATCTCAGCTGTACATTATTTCTTGACTGTCACCACATAAGTGTATTGAGCAACTATTTTATGCCAGCCCCTTGTTAGTACTAAGTATACAGTAGTAGTCACACAGGCAAGAAATTCATGGAGCTTACATTCTAAAATGCAAATAAATATACACTGACTGAGTCTTTTCTTGTATTTCCCAGTTCCAAGTTCCCAAAGAGAAAATATGATTCACCTTTCTAGTCACCATCTGTAGTTTTTTTGAGGGGTGAGGGCAGAGCTTTTCTTAACAGGCCACTTCATAGGTTACTGGTTAGTGTAGGTGTTCGTTGCCAGTAGGTCAGGACTCTACTTCAGTCAACTATGGCTGGGGCTTCGTGGCCCATAACGTGACCCCTTCTGAGATTTGCTCCCTTACCAAAACAAACTCAGTCGGGAGGGAGTCCTGGATGAGGGAGCCCTGCTGTCTGACTGTGCAGAGTGGTTGTCATCCAAATGCTTGAGGAGCCAAACTTTCCCAGGGCAATCTGGAGGCAAAAATACTAGGCTACACTAGCCAGTATGACACAATGACGCCCCCATCACAAACTGCTTATTTATGGGAACTCGGAATTAATGAAACCAAGAAGAGACACACAGAATGGCATCTCAGATGCTTCTTCCAGAAAAATAGATTTCTTCTGGTTTGATTTTTCAGTCTGTAGATATTTTCTTTTGCTGGGCTTTGCTTCTCTGCTGCCTGTGATGTTTCAGAATGCCAACTTGCCTGCAGCAGATTCCTACTTCCATTGAAACTGACTTGGACAGTAATCTCCCATGTGTTCCCCTACATCATGTTGTATTTATTTGTATCAGCTTTGGCAACATCTTTGGGATTTTATTCTCTGTCCTCTGAGCTTGTTCCCTAACTAAAAGAGGAAAACTGGAGCAAGGGTAGTGACATTATTTCAGTCCCAAATCAGGTGATCCTTGTACTTTACCCTCTACCAACTGCCACTAAAGAAATAACACAGGTTTTGATGAGGCACAAACAGGAGCAGCAGAGGTAATTTATTAACTGATCCAAAAAAGAAAAGGCTTTTCAGCTATTCCTTACACACATTCAATTCAAATCAACAAACACTGCTACCACGTTCCCAACGCTCAACCAGAAACTGAGGATCTGAAGACGAAAAAAACATGAGCCTCACCCTGAATGATGGACAGGCCTGTGATGATGATGATGATGTTACCAAAAATGAAGGAACTATTTCAGTAACTCAGAGTGAGGAGAAACTCATTCTGAATTTAGGGATAAATAAGTAACATTCAAGATGGGCCTTAAGGGATGGTTAGAACTTCTCTAAGTAGAAAATGTAGGAAAGAACATCCCAGACATATGGATTAGCATGAATAAAATCAAGAAGGGAAGAAAGTAAATGGCCTGCATGGGGAAGAGTAGGTAGTCATTTGTGGGGGTGAAACACAATACAGCTCTAAGGAAGGGCTGGAGTTACTCATGAACTCCCAAATGCCTGCAGCCTGGGTTCTGCAAACCGTGGCTACTGTCAGGCATCTGGGAAAGAAAAATTTTGATCACTGACATAGCAACAGCTTATGACACCACCATGAAGATTATAATTGCCAAGCTGAAGAAGAACATTATCATAAAATGTAGTTGTTGTTTTTTTTTTTGAGGAAGATTAGCCCTGAGCTAACATCTGCCAACCCTCCTCTTTTTGCTGAGGAAGACTGGCCCTGAGCTAACATCCATGCCCATCTTCCTCTACTTTATATGTGGGACGCCTACCACAGCATGGTGTGCCAAGCGGTGCCATGTCCACATCCAGGATCCGAACCGGCAAACCCCGGGCCGCTGAGAAGCAGAACGTGGGAACTTAACCACTGCGCCACCGGGCCGGCCCCTAGTTTTTTATTTATTCCTTTGTGCTAAATTTATTAATTTGTTGAATTAGCTCTTAGACACTCTGCTAAGCATTGGGAACACAGAGCTGACCCCACTGCAGTCTGTCCTTGAGGAGCATAATAACTGGAGATTTCATTTATGTGTAAACCTCCTAAAAACCTAGTATTGGTTTGTTGACAGCAAAGAGAAACGATTTTTTATTTTGAAATTTTAAATACTGTTTTATTGTTATAGAAACATTCCATGAGCATTATAGAATATAGAACCAGCAAAAACAAAAAATAAAACATCTCTCTCATCACCCAGAGATCAGCACTGTACCTCTTGGTTCATGTCTTCCCACATCTTCACATATGTATATAAGTATTAATATGTATCTTGTCTACAAAAATACTTTCATATTGTTTACAGATATATTCTGTCTTGTAATCTGTTTTTTTTAGTCAATAATTGCCACTTTTCCAAGCCAATAAGTGCTTTTCTTCTAATACTCAGTACGTATTCAAATTTTCCCAGTAGAGCCACAAATGTCCTTTACAGCTAATTTCTCCAAACCAGGCCCCAATTCAACACCTTTTGTTGCATCTCTTGGTTATGTCTTTCATATCTCGTTTAATCCAGTATAGTCCCTTTCTTATTATTCTGACGATGAAAAGAACTGGCCAGCAGTTCTGAAGAACAGTTGCCTCCTGTATTTGCCTAGTTGCTTCCTTGTGATGTCATTTTACTTGTTCCTCTATCCTCTGTATTCCTGTAAACTGTAAAATCTAACTAAAAATGTGATAGAAGCAAATTAAACGTTTCGGGCTAGAATACTTCATGGGTGACAATATTTATTTCACATTGCTTCACATCAGAATACACATATTCTGATATCTGATTGATCTACCATTAGAGATGGTCACGTTGATCCCTGAGCAGCGGCCGTATCTGTGGGTTTTAGAGGGAAGGAGCAAAAGAGGCAATGGAGTACGAAAAGCATGAATACAACTTGGCCACCTAAAGGAAGCGGGATCAGGCACCCAGCAGCAGGAACACCGAGGACATCCAAATGTGCTTCTCAGTCTGGCATCGCTCAGATTGATCCTCCGATCTTGTTCTCACAATTAGGGAAGGCAACAAACAAAAACAGAACTTGGTGGGTCCTCTATGACTTTTTGGGACAGCTGAGCGGATGCGGTATTCAGCCCACGAAAAGCCACTATCACCTTCCTCTGTACAGCCTGGGACAAGACCTGTAAGCCTAGACTGGGAAGTTGAGTGTGTCTGCATCTTCCCTCTTTTTAGCAGCAGCCCTTCTCCCTGCCTCTGGCCACCAGGGGGAGCTACAACCAAGCAACCGTTCTTTCGGGCCGGGGGAACAGGTCTAGATGCATTTTGTCCCACCCAGGAACCCGTAGTGAGGTGCCGAGGCCGGATGAACCGTATTTCTACTTTCTCGCGAGCACGAGTAGGCCCCGCCCCCGTATTTCTCCTCTGGCCTTACCTCCTAACCCGCGCGCTCCGGCCCCTCCCCGTGGCTCGCGGCAGGTGGCGCTGTCTGCGGCGTCCCAGCCGCCTTGGCTGCCGCGGCGACGACCTCCCAGAGGGCAGTGCGGCCCGGCTCTCCGGCGGCAGCGAGTGCCACGTCCCAAGTGCTACGCGGAGGAACGGAGCGGGAGGTGTGTGGGGGGCGGAGAGCAGCGCGGAGCCAGGCCCGGCCTCACTGATCGCCCGCCGCCATGGGCTCCTCGCAGAGCGTCGAGATCCCAGGCGGGGGCACGGAAGGCTACCACGTCCTGCGGGTAAGGGCTCCGACGGCGGCCCGGGAACGGCGGGCTGGAGGCGGGGCCTGGCCGTGCGGAGGTAGAGGCCCCGACGGGCCTCTTCCCGGGACAGCCAGGCCCGACCCCGCGGAGGATCGGCGGCCGCGGGCGCTGCCATGGTCGAGGCCGGTTTGGGCGGTCGCTCGCATCTCGCCTCCGCGGAGCGCGCCGGGCCCAGGGTCCGCCGCCCTGGGAGGACGGGCTGGAGCCCGGGCTGTCGGCGGGGACTTGGCCGGGGGACGGCCCAGGCGAAAGGGGGACACCCTTGGCTCTTCCTCCTTACGGCCTTCTCAGCCCCCTCCCTCTTAATTCTTAGTTTCCAAAGTTAGGAAAGGCCTGGGAGCAAAGTCTGCAAATAGGTGATGGTGAAGGTAGCATTTGAGTTTTCCGAGAAAAGGAAGCCTGGAACCCGCAGACTGCAGGAGGGGCATGTGACGGCAGGTGTTAATTCACCTTGGTATTGTCTAGGTGTCCAGAAGGACCAGTTAGGCAAACAGAATACCAAATGACCTAGAAGTAGGTTTGATGGACTTAAATTTATTTGATTTTGACAGGACTTTTTTCTCTCCTATGTCATTCCTGACCTTTCCAACCTTCCTCTTCCACATCTCCTGGCGGGGGGACTTCCATTCTCTTGTTTGTAGAACTGCTTAGGGTGTGGTGGAGATTAAGGTTTAAATCCACAGTGGTAAAAGAGGTAATGGAGAGGAATGTTTAAAAAAAATAATCTAGGTAAACAAAGGAAACCAACCTGAGTCACCAGGATTCTCAAAAACGTTGTATCTCAAAAGGCGTTAGCTAAGCCCTTGTTTGTGAACAACCTGGATTGTACAAAGCGGGTGGTCCTTTCCTCGTGGAACTGGGAGTCTTTAAAAGTAGCATTGATGGTTGTGTGCTGTGACACCTGCATGAGTGGTAACATGATGGACTGTCACAAAAGTGGCCTCAATCTGTAGCACCATTTCAGTACGTAATGAAGTGTCACTAAATATTAGCTCCTCACAGGCAAGAGCGTTTTCACTGAAAGTGAGAAAATGCACTCCCTGATGCTACACTCATTTTCTGCCTTAGGTCCCATGTTTCAGGTGAGACAAACATTCTTAAACTAAATTACCCAGATATCTGCGTGTTAGGGCTGTGATCAATCACCTTTCTGATCTTCAGGGTTGTCATGCCTAGTTGCCTCTCCACTCTACTGAAAATCCCTCTTGAAGACAAACTCTTGGTAGGAAAGGGTAATTTTCCCAGAAGATAAAGAGAATGTATAAGTAAACCATATTACCTTCCTATTTCCTTCAGCTAAGCCAACCCTCAAGTGCCACACTGGTGGGGGAAAGGAAAAAGTGTCAGATCCCAGATTCAAAATGAAAGTTGGTGGCAGTACTTTTCTATTACCAGGTTTGATTTTGAGTTCTCTGCTCTGTGCTGTGTTATCCAGAATTACCAGCTGATGCTCACAGTGGCTGATTGTAGCCATGAATCCTTGGGGATTTGCTATATTTTTATAATACATGCAATGAGTAAAACACAGTTTGAGATTAATAAGTCTGTTAGCTGTACACTTCATAAAGATTCCAATTCAATGACTTCTGTTAATGACTATGTTCAACGTAAAACAAGTTGAAGTGTGCTTTCTTTACATAGGTACACCTCAGTAAATCACTGCTCATACACATTCAGTAGTGCAGATATGTTATTAATCTATAAATCTTATTTTTAGAAGCACTAGGGACAAGCTTAGTTTCAATCTGCATCTGAAGCATAAATGTTGCACAAGATGAAGTAATTCTTACTTCATTTGAGTTTTATTAGAGGGAGCTTTAAAATAGTAATTATCATTTAGTTTAGGATAATCTTTTAAATGTTTCTGAGTTCCTAACCTACTCTGCCCCTGATTCCGTAATTGGTTTCCTTATTTTTATTTTTAGGGGGGAAAGTACTATGTTAAATCTGAACATGTAAAAGTATCTTCCCTTTCATTTGTTATTGCCTAAGTGTACAGCAGTATATTCCTCTGCTGGGTTACTGAACTTGAAAACCAAAGTAAATATGGCAGGATAACCTTGGAATAAAATCACCCATGTTTAGCAAGTTCTAGAATGATTTAATTTGAAGTTTTCTTTAATAATCAATTCCCTGGCCATTTCCTTGTTAGTAATAAAAACTTCCATGCCTGGGTTTTGAAATGTCAGTTATAATGACACCCGTATCTACTGCTGTTTTATTATTATTTCAAAGTCGCTACCATTCAGATAAATTGAACTTTGCATTTTCCCATTATTTTTCTATATCCACTATTAGATTCTGCTGTAAGAAATCTTTAGGGGACAGCATTGAAATGGTTGCAGATTTTCTGCTATGAACGGTGTACTTTCCTTTTGATGTATTAATGCACATTTTCATCTTGTGATCGTATTGAGTACCCAACTCCCCATACCCACCCTAGAAGTAAGCACTGTAGATAGTTTCTTATGTATCCTTTCAAAAATGTTTTATGCATATTAAAGAATCCCCCCCTTCACTCTTTCTTTTTCTTTCTTTTTGTAACTGTTGGGATCATATGATACATACTGTTACACACCTTCATCTCTTCTCATTTGTTAACTGTCTTGGCATTCTTTCCCTAGCAGCATGCTGAGCTCTGCCTCTTGCCTTTACTTAGCTCCATTGTAGTCTGTTATACGATAGTTTGGTTATGCAGCACTTCCTGGTGTTGGACATTTAGTTTTTCTAGTCTATTGCTGTTACAAGTACATGTCTACAACCTTAAATCCTACCTTTTGTTTTCCCGTAAAATATACATTTTCCCAAATTATTGAATTTTATTGTTGTCTGTTGATATAAACGTTGATCTTCATTTTAGCAAATTACTGCATTGTTTTCTGATTATCAGCACCTGTTTCTTAGTGATTGGATAAGTTCAAAAAGTATAACAAAGAACCTAAATTACCTGTACTCCTACCATCTAAAGGTAAATATTGTTGAAATATTTTTCCTAGTCTTTTTTTTTTCTGTGCCTAACATTGCCCCTTAGTCATGTGTCACAAAGATTTTGAATGGTATGACATATTCTAATATAGTATGGTCAAAAGTTACCATGAGATGTTGGCTTTACAACTTAAATATCCAACAGCTGAGGAATTGTTAAATAAATGAGAGCCTAATCACAGATTGGAATGCTGTGCATTCAGTGAAAATTGTGTTTCAAAACACTCTCTGGGCATAGGTATGCACCTCCACAAACTTTCATATATTTTCTAAAATTTATGCAGTCATCATGAACTATTTGTATATTCACAAAAAAATTAGTTATAAAAAGTTATTTTTAAAAAGTGGACTCCTAGTGGAAGATTTTAAAATTTGTTCAGAAGCCTTCTTTTATTTTTATTTTTATTTTTTTTGAGGAAGATTAACCCTGAGCTAACTACTGCCAATCCTCCCCTTTTCGCTGAGGAAGACTGGCCCTGAGCTAACATCCATGCCCATCTTCCTCTGCTTTATACGTGGGACACCTACCACAGCATGGCTTTTGCCAAGTGGTGCCATGTCTGCACCCGGGGCCTGAACTGGTGAACCCCGGGCCGCTGAGAAGTGGAACCTGTGCACTTAACCACTGCGCCACTGAGCCGGCCCTGGAAGCCTTCTTTTAAAAATAACATCATATTTCAGATTCCCTTATGCAGTGGGGCTGATTGTATGTTCACCATGAGTACCACTTTTATTCCCATCCTCTAATCCTAACATTAGGCAGGAAAAATGTTAGCCAAGGCTTCTCAGTCTAGTTAAAAGTAAGTTACTACAGTTGAAATAACTTGAATACAGAATTCTTGCCTAGATTTTCTTTTTCACTTTGGATTCTGAAAAGTGAATCCATCAAGGCCATTTACAAAATTATATTTTTGGAGTTGACTCATGGATGCCCATTATAAGAGCTGTTTCTAAATTAAAATGTTCAAATTAATTCCGTTCTACACTTGATACTGTTTGAGACGGGAGATATCTGAGGACGTTCTGGAACCAGTGTTCACACTAATATGGGGACATGGAAGACATCATGCTGCACTATTCCTTACAATTTCCTCTGAAAGAGATTTTTGAGGTGATGGATGTTTTCCAGGAAGGGCCATCGAGAGAAAGTGATGAAGTGTATCTCTGGTGTAATAACAGGACTTTATATCCTGAGCATTTGCGGCAGATGGGGCAGCATTAGGTACTCTCCTTGGAGGAGAAAGTGATAGTAAGTGGAATTATTTCCACTTACCTAGACCGTGTCTACTGTTATGTGAATTTGCTCTTTTTTAATGGTGCCTCGCTAATCTACATGAAATCCTGTGGGATCTGACCTCAGTACTTATTTTGAGAAAGTGAATTCCCAATATTTGATAGTCATAATTTTTTCTTTATTCTACTAACGTGGTGTTTAGCAAACTTTTTAAACTCGTGCCCCATTTGAAAAACATAAATATCTCACTACTGCCCCCTTCTCTTCTCATTCATTCTGCAAACAGTGTGTAAAAAGAAAACAGTTTAATTATTTGATGTGATTTTCCAAATATAAAGTTACAATTGAAAAAAGCTTTATAAACACCACCTAAAGACTCTGACCTGCTCCCAAAATTGATCTCTTCTAATAAAAGGCTGCAAAGTTGTTTAATTTTTAAAGAATAAGCATTCTTTGAAATTGCTTTCAAGTATAGAAATCAGAATATTTCAGTTTATTAATGCCATGGAATACAATGCATGTGAACCTTAGGGACATTTTTAGGAATTGTAAGTATCATTAGATATAAACTTTTCCAGATATCATTAGGCCTTGAACAAATTAGTGTCATGTTGTTTATATCCACATTCATATTTTTTGTCATGAAATGTGTTTTAGTATATGGACTGTCATCCTCAGGATCCTCATTTGGGGAGACCTGCTGTTGGTGGGTACTTAGGTTTCTGTCTCTGGTCAGTAAATAGTAGAATGCACAGCACTCGCTCTAGTGCCTTCTGGGTAGGATACTGACAGGGCTGTTTAATAATTCCCCCCAAATTTTCCTAAGAATTGAACTTAGAATAACCACTAACATCAGTACATTCATTGTCCTGGCAGTAATATTCTACTGAAACGATTATGTTATTTTGATTCATTCACTAATAAAATATTGGTTAACTATCTGAACTAGAAAATATTTGTCCATGAAGGTTTGATAAGTGCTTTGGAATCTGACTATAGATTGCCTTGGGAGGACTTGTTTTCGAACAACGTGTGCAGAACCAAACTAGTTACTTTGAGACACTGTACACATCCCTCTTGGCATTGCAAATAAATTTACTGTGGCCTGAAGAGAATGATGCTGGGGTTTGTTTCTGTTTTAAGCACCAGTGAGAGATCATTCAAACATATTATCAGCAGTAAGGAACCTTGTCATCTTGTGGGCATGAATACATTGAGAGACATAGTAGACCGCCAGAGACCACCCTTGGGAATCACTGGATTCTGGTGTCAGCTCCATCACTTCGTTATATTTTCTTGGGCAAACCCTTCAACTTCTTTGAGCTTCATTCTTTTTATCTGAAAAGTGAGGGTAAGAGTAGTGCCTCCTCCACCTTTTTTACTAAAAACTACATTAGGTATTGCATATGAAAATATTTTGAAACAAAAAATTGAGCATGTTAAATTTCTTTATTAAAACAGTGCTGTCCTTCATTGGTTACCCTGAGGGTTGGATGAGATATTCCATGTAATGCGCTTGACATAAGGTCTGGAATATGATAAAGACTCAATAAATGATAGCTGATGCCTTTGTTATAAGCATTTGCATTATTGTATCACCCATTGAGAACCACTATTCTAGTGGCAATGTCAGTTAAAACATTCTTGTTGTAAACAGTTTAAGTAGTATTTCCATTTAATCAATCATTCAGCAGCTTCTTTTTGTCCATCTATCTAACTTTGTGCTTTACTGCTGTTTAAAATGAGTTTTGGATCAAATCTGACCATTAATTTTATAAATGTGCCTGTTAATTTTTAACATTCCTCATTTTTAAGGAAATTTTACATTTGTTTTTTAAAAGGTAGTGAGAACCAGTGTCTATTTCATTGCTTTGCCACTGTGTTATTAAATGTGTTAATTAAAATGACTAAAAGAGTCTATGTAATTAAAATGATCTTGCTGGGTTTCATCTACACTGGAGAATCTGTAGATAGCTTGGTGACAGTTAGACTTATTTCATGGTGAGTTATTCAATCTTAGACTGTCTAGTCAGCCTCCTCACCTTACAGCTAAAGAAAGGGAGCGCAGAGAGATTATTCCTTAGGGTCACATAGCAAGTTTTCTTTCCCTTAAAAAGCAAATACCTAAGTTGGTATGAGATGACAGGTTGTCACAGTTTTTGCTTCTTTTGAAGCTGACTTCAGTTTGTTTCAACATCATTTTCCTAGTGTACAGATCTTTTCTAGGAAGCTACTATGTATTGATGGGTTTTGATTTCCTTTTAGTTACCATTAGAATTGTATTTCAAATTGCTTTATATGTTACAAGTAACATCATAGGGTCAGTGTCAGGAGAACATGCTGTTTGAGTTGTTTGGGTAGAACATGTGAGCAGAATGTTTTAGCAGGTGAGGCTTGAACTCTTGTAGTCCACTGCAGAATTATTTACCACACGTTTGTGTCAAGTCCCAAATAGGAAGACTGGCCCTTTTCAGATGTAGAAGAGCTCCCTCCATTCCAAAAGCACCTTTTTATAACTATGAAGGATTTAGGGTTTATTTTTATTACATCGCATTCCAAAATATTTTCTCATCATTTTGATCCCCTGAGCGCACACATATAACACGAGGCTTTATGTGTATAGTTGAAATGAGTCATCATTTAGATGTTACTTGGATTGAATTTATTTTTTAGTCTTATTTAATATCTCTACTGTTTTTAAAAACAGTACAAAGGTGAGAGTATTAACCTTAAATTGAGAGCTAGAGGAGATGATGGTGTAGACAGAAAGTCAGTCAAAGGGGCTTATCTGCCTTCTGTGTGTGGAGAAAGAATTTGTGGTCCAGTAATAAAAAGGAGACAGTTACACATTCCACTGAGCCAATTTTATGGAAACATCTCCATGGTTAGAAAACTTAAGGGAGATAATTCACCTACCAGCCAGAAACTTGGTTAAGTGTATCTTTGTGTATCACCTTATAGAATAGCCAGTCTGATGATATCCTGTGTTCTGAAAGTAGCCTTGTGGTTGCCTTTCTTTCTTTAAGGTAGCAGCCCTGTATTCCTCAGCTGGATGTATATAAGTAAATAGACCAATGCAATTGGGAGAATGCCTTCCCCCCACTCTACTCAAACTCTTCCTCCCTTCTACTCTGCTGTCCCTCTCTCTCCCAAGCCAAGATTTAAAAGAGAGAGAAAGGTTCATGCCAAATAACCCAAACCTGGTATAAAGTACTGTTGTACTTTTAATCCCGGAAGAAGAGCTGGGTGCTTCACTGGAAAGCAGCCAACATAGAACAATTAGATCTGTACACAGAGAGAAATTCATTCTAAAGCTGGTAAAACTTCATAATCAGGATCAGAAGGTGAGGAAAAGTCAAAACTTTAATTGCTTTTATTACCTGAAAGTTGATTAGACAAAACAGTTAATGGTATCTTATAGGGCAGTTTTTCAAACTTTTTTTTTCAGCTCAAAGTAAGAAATATATTTTGCATTGCAGCTAGTACATGTTACTACATTTCCTGGAAAATACCCTTATTAAATCATGAACTTTTGATATTTGTCTGTTCTAATATTTTTCTATTTTGCCATTTGTCTGCTCTGTCATGATCCACGAAATTGATTTCAACCCACTGAAATTCCCCAGAGTAGTTGAATGACACCACTTTAGAGATTATTTATGTATTCAACTTCTAATCATTGATGCTAATTTTTTTTTAACGTAATGAGGATGGATGCCCCTTCACTGTGCAGTTTCCATCACAAGCTTCTCAAATTTTGCTTCTTGAGGAGTAAAAAATCTCTATCAAATTTCGTCTTTCTTACTGTAGCTGTTTTTTTCTAGAGTGCTTATGAGAGCAGTATTCCTTTAGTGTTGTGATTTTTATTTTGGTAACATAACTTCAAAATGTAACATTTAAACTTTTATAAGTGCCAGTAACTGTGCTCATAATTTCTTCTACCTGTCCATGTTTTGGTTACATTTCTAATTATCATTTTATAAGCAAAATTGCTTTTTAGTATTTTCAGCTGCTTTGTTAGGTTTCTTAATTGTTCCAAGTAAACCATGTGGCCTGAGAAGAGTTGGAAAAAGAACAACTTCAACAGGCTTATTAGAACTCTCAGGGAATGGTTTTGTATAGAGTTGGACTTTTCCTTAGAACTGAATATTTTCTGCTTTAAGTATCAAAACTAGGTTATAAGAAAATCCGTTTTTAAAATGTACTGCCTGCTTCTCAGCATCATAGATAAGTGCTAAATATAATTTGACCGCTTTGTGTCTTATTTATTATGATGACCATCAGTGTGCCACATTGGAATACAGATTATACAGTTATTGCCTAGACCTGTGCTGTCCAATACAATAGCCTCTAGCCACACATGGCTATTTAAACGTAGGTGTAAATTAGTAAATGAAATTAAAAATTAGTTCCTCTGTCGCACAGGCCACGTTTCAAATGCTTCATAGTCACATGCAGCTAGTGGCTACCATATTGGACATTTTCACCATCACAAAAAGGTCTATCTAAACAACTTAATGGCAAAGACTTTTTTATCTTTGTATTGTCTACAACAAGACACCATCACAGGTATACCCTTCATGTAAGTGCACAGTAAGTACTCAGTAGGTAGAATTTGATTAAGTGACTCAGACTGGTGGTTTTCTTTTTCTTTTGGTTTTTGATTTTTGTAATTTTTATTTCTTCTCACTTTTTACCAGCTATCATTTTTTGCTATAATTAAGTGGTAGTAGTGTCTCTTTCCTCTTTCGCTTCTTTCAGCTATTATTCTGCCTATTGGTGCCTTGTAAATCGGGTAGCCAAATTATGTAAATAGAGTTTGAGTGGTCATGAGATCACAGTTCTGAAACTGTGTTCCTTATTGGTGAGGTGTTGGGTATGTTCTTAGACTATAGTAATTTTGTTTCTACTTTTTGGATAAAGGAGGAGCATATCTTAAAACTTTTTATATTAAAAAAAGTGCACGTAAGTGGACAGCTTGATGAATTTTCGCAAACAACACAGTCTTGTAACCAGAATCTCATTCCTTTCCAGTCACATCCCAACTACCCACCACCCCTCAGGGTGAATACTATCCAGATTTCTAACAGCATAGGTTAATTTGGCCTGTTCTTATACTTTATATAAGTGGAATCATATGATATGTACTCATTTGCATCTGGCTTCTTTTGCTCACATATTGCTTGTAAGATTTATCCCTGTTGTGTATTGTTACAGATTTTTCATTTCATTAATATATGTTATACCACTGAGAGAAGACAACAAAATTTATTTATCTATTCTGTTGGTGGGCGTTTGTGTAGTTTTCACTTTGGGGCTGTTACGAATAATGCTGTGGACATTATGCTGTATATATCTTTTGGAGGACATATGTATGCTCATTTCCATCAGATGTATAATAAAGAGTAGAATATTGAGTCAAAGGTGTATGTATTTCAATATTAATAGATATTGCCAAATAGTTTATTAATTTACATTCCTACCAGCAGTAATTGAGATTTCTGATCGTTCCATATCCTTACTAACACTTTGTGTTTTCCATCTTTTTTAGTTTGGCCATTCTGGTAGGTGTGTAGTGGTATTGCATTGTGGTTTTAATTTGCATTTTCTTGATAACTATTGAAGTTGAGTACATTGTTGTATTTATTGGCCACTTTGATATCCTCTTTTGTTTAGTATCTGCTAAAGTTTTTTCCCTATTTTTCTATTAGGTCGTCTATCTTTTCTTTTTAGCAGCTTTATTGAGTTATAATTTACATACCATTAAATTCAGCCTTTTAAAGTATACTTTATACTGTATACTTTTAAAGTATACAGTTCAGTGGTTTTTAGTGTGTATTCACAGAGTTGTGTAACCATCACCACAGTCTAATTCCAGAAGCTCTTTATCACCCCAGAAACAAGCTTCATACCCGTTAGCAGCTACTCCCCATACCTCCTACCCCCAGCCCCTGGCAACCACTAATCTACTTTCTGTTTCTCTAGATTTGCCTATTCTGGACATTACATATAAATGGAATCATACAGTATGTGGTCTTTCTGACTGGCTTCTTTTACTTAACATAATTTTTTCAAGGTTCATTCATGTTGTAGCATGTATCAATACTTCATTCTTTTTTATTGCTAAGTAGTATATTCTGTGGGTGTACCACATTTTCTTTCTTTATTCATCAGTTGAGGGACATTTGGGTTGTTTCCACTTTCTGGTTATTATGAATAATGCATTTATGAAATTTGTGTACGTATTTTTACATGGGCATGCTTCGTTTCTCTTGGTTATGTACCTAAGAGTGGAATTACTGGGTCATATATATACATATGTACAGTTATAACTCTTTGTGTTTAACACTTTGAGGATCTGCCAAACTGTTTTCCACAGCAGCTGCACCATTTTACGTTGCCACCATCAGTGTGTGAGGGTTCCAGTTTCTCCACATCCCTGTCAACCCTTATTCCTATCTTTTTTATTTTAGCCATTCTTGTGGATGTGAAGTGATATCTCATTTGGTTTTTCTGTCTGCCTGTCTTAATGCTTTGCAGTGGTTCTAAATTTGTTCTGAATAAGTTCCTTGTTGGGTGTGTAGTTTTCACTCTCTTGTGTCTTTGATGAGCAGAAGTTCTTAGTTTAGTGTGGTTTAGTGTATCACTTTTTTTTAGTTTATGATTAATGCTTTTGTGTCCAGTTTAAGAAGTCTTTTCATCTCAAAGATACTTAAGATCTTTGATGATCTCAAAGATAGTCTCCTGTGTTTTTCTCTAAAAGCTTTATCGTGTTACCTTTGACCTTTATATCTACCATCCCTTTGAAATTGATTTTTGAGAGAGAACATTTTAAAAAATTATCTCTCTCCTCTTCCTAGCTGACACTTTACTTCTTTTTTTCTTTTCTTTGTTTGAAAGGGATGAGGGATAGTTAGTACATGGTTAGAAAAATAATGTCTGGTGTTCAGGAATTAGTTGATTATAAAGATTTGCCTTCAGGTGGTGATTGCTGAGTTAGGAAGATGAGCTTCAGATTTGTAAGACTCCTATTATATATCAGACTTAGCTAGGCATTTCAGAAACTTAAACTTATTGACTCTCTGCAATATTCTTGTAAAATAGATGACATTATCCCTTACTTGCATGAGAAAACTGAGGCCCAGAAAGGTAAATAAACTTTCCCAAGCTCACAAAGCTAATAAGTAGGCAAAGCCACAGCTAAACAGCAAGTCAGTCTGGCTCTAAAACTCGAGTATCGTTTCACTATATGTTTTTTCAAAATCTATTTGTAAAATCTTAATTATTAAACTTTCAGATTTAACCTATTCATCTTAAATTGCTATGATAGATGGCCCAATACTAAATGTTAAATGGCCTATGGAGTCGTGTGTATGTGTGTTTTTTTTTTTTTAATAAAGATGGTTTGAAAGAAGCAGACGGTGAGTCAACAAAGGAGAGATCTTACAGGGACAGAAAGTATTGAAGTGGTAATCTGATGCTTGAGAGATTAGGTGCCTAAGAGATTCTTGTCAGTGGATAATATTGCCAGAGAAACTTACCCGTGTGGATATTTAATTTGCTGTGTTGTAGATCTTACTTTCCATGCTATGAGATGTAGGAAATTTCTCTTAAGTGTATTAGAGTCGGAGAGCTGTTTTCTTGGGCTCCCTCTGCTGGCTTCCTAGCAGTAATTAAGATACTTGATTGCCAGAATTGTGCTGGTACTAATGATGTATTAGGACAAAAATTAATTTCAAGGTCCATTAGAAACAGAAAGGAGATTGATATTTGTAGCAAATGAAAATGGAAAAACCGAGTTAGAGGATTATTTAAGTTTATTTATTTATTTTAGAATTCAAGTTTAGCTATTGAATGTTTCTTGAGTTATGGGCAAAAGTACTTCTAATGGTATTGGAAACTTTCCATTTCAAACAAATAGTGGTAAAATTTTATACTTGAAGGCGGCATGATAAGAATCAGTGTGTGGGATCAACTTTCTAAGTTGTTGATGACATTACAAAAGTACTGTCTTTACAGAGAAAGACAAACACTGTATGATTTCACTCGTGGAAGATAAACAAATACATGGACAAAGAGAACAGATTAGTGGTTACCAGAGAGGAAGGGGGTTGGGGGGGTGGACATAAGTAGTAAAGGGGCACGTACATATAGTGACTGACAAATAATAATGTACAACTGAAATTTCATAATGTTATAAACTGCTATGACCTCAATAAAATAAAATTTAAAAACGTCCTGTCTTTAGTCCTTTTTAGCTAAAAAGTAAACTTTTGACAGCCTCAGTGGAGAAATCTGAAATTGATCAATGGACTAATTGGTTTCTAGAGAAAATGGTCATTTGGAAACACTCAGATTCAGAGAATTAGGTGATTAGATGTGGACCCTATTAAATGAGAAACTCCACTCTGAGGGGACTTCTAGGATCTATGGTAATTAGCCCGTTTTCACACCTGAGGCATTTCACACCTAATTGATGGGCACAAGATGACAGGCATTTCACACCTTAGTAGAACATGACTTTTTTCCCATGACTTTTCCCCCAACTAGCCGATCTCACTTTTCTTCTCCTATTAGGTCCAGGCAACTACCATTTTCCTTTCAGAGTTGCCATTTGAGGAGAAATCTGCCTGCCATTTTGAGTTCTAGACGTTTTGCTTGATAATATATAGAACACAAAATATCCCCCATTTAAGAAAACTCAGTATGTAGAAACTAAACAGGTATGTACTGATTATTTTTATTAGAGTCAACACCTTTAAATAATAAATCCCTTTGGTATTTAACTTGTTTAATTTTCAAAAATGATTTCGTCCCAAATTTGCAGGAAAATTTGCAAGATCAAACAGTTTTACTAAGTTAAATATTGAACCATCTTTATAATGGACGACTAACTGTTCCTTACTGTGACAAATGAAGAAAATCTAGTTTTACTTCTTCAGGGGCAATGATAGTATAATTTGCCTTTAAATAAATAAAAAGTAACATTAGTTCAAGAAGTAAACATATCATTAATCTAAGAGTAAGTGTCATTAATCCAAGAAGTCTGGTATTAGAGGCACATATTCTAGGAACAATCTGGGTTCCAGTTTGAAAGCATTAGAATGATTTGTTACTGTGTAAATAGCTGCAGCTTTGGTTATTGATGAATTTGTGTATCTGTTATTTGCCTAAGCTAAGAATTGACTTTTAGAACTTTTTGGACTTACAGAAAATCAGCCTACAAATATCAAGGCAAACTTCATTTTCATAGCATAGTTTTGGCAGTATCTAATAACATCAAGCAGAATAAAAATTCCTTAATACAGTATGAAAATATTTTGGAAGAGGAAATGCAAAGTAGATTATATTAACTTTTTACTTTTTTGTCATATTACTACTGTTACTAGCTACTAATATTTTTATTACTGCAAATTTAATACTTTATTTCAATCCATTTCAAATTTGGGATGCTAAACATTTGAGTTGTTGAGAAGCTGAGTAATCTTAATCTTCCATTTAAAGTCCTCTATAAGTCTGGCTCCAACGTTTCTTTCCAGCCTTCTTCCTAGACTAATAGTTGAAAGATGGACCTTTGAGTTTCCCCTCTACCACTACCGAGCTATGGGACCATAGGCAAGTCATAAAATAAAATAAAAGAACTGCACAAAATCCTTGGTTTTAGCACTTTATTTGAATTGTGGAGAAACTCTTTGAGAATCTGAGAAAAACAGGGATCTTTATACCCTGAAAACTGCTGATTTGTACAAAATATTGCATAGAATTTCAGGAGCTGCAGGGTTCCCTGAAGCCATCCACAGACCTCAGTGTAAGATCCCTTGGCTTAGAGGACTTCTCATTTTCAAAATCTGTAATTCTGTATTTCTATCCCACACACCCTGTTGTCTCTCTATACTATATTATGATCCTCATTTTTCAGACTCCTGCTTCTGGATTTTTACTCATTATTTCTTCAACTTTCAGGTGTCCTTTCTTATCTATCCCTTTATCCATCTTTACCTTTGAAAGGTACCCCCCTTTTAAGGTACAACTCAAATTTGTTTTTTTCTGTTAAGTTTCTTCAATCAGGATTAGTCTTCTCTTTAGCACTTTGTACCTCTGTTATAGCCCTTAACCTGTTTGGTCTTGTATTACACTGATTAAAGGGCTGTGTGTCCTCTGTCTCCCCTTCTTCTTTTCGCCTGTTCCTCAGCAGATTATAAATGTCTTGACTTCCATGGCTGTCTTCCTATATTAGCTTTATAACTGAATGGTGCCTTGCCAGTAGTAATCATGGAATAAATGCTTGCTAAATTAATTTAGATTTGTCACTTAATTATAATGATTAACTGCTACGTCATGTGCTAAATGCTGGGAGGATTTAAAAGTAGAAAGTGGAGGCCAGCACTGTTGCTGAGTGGTTACGTTCGCGTGCTGTGCTTCATTAGCCCAGGGTTTTGCTTGTTCAGATCCTGGGCGCGGACATGGCACTACCCATCAGGCCACGCTGAGGCAGCGTCCCACATAGCACAACCAGAAGTACCTCCAGCTAGAATATACAACTACGTACTGGGGGGCTCTGGGGAGGAGGAGAAGAAGGAAAAAAAAAGAAGATTGGCAACAGATGATAGCTCAGGTGCCAATCTTAAAAAAAAACCCAAAAAAACGTAGAAAGTGGTATGAAATAGAACCATAGAGGAAAGCCTCATTTATGAGATGAATTTGAAGAATGGGTAGAATTTAGGGAGCTGCAAGGGCATTATCTGGGAGAGATGAAGAGAAATGAGAGAACTAGTGTGTACCTCTATTTCCTTATCGGTAAAATTAATCTATTTTTACTGAAAAGAAATAGGTATTAAAATTTAGCTTCTAATTTTAAATTAAGTTTTGCATTTTTCACTTTTGCTGTTTTTATTTTTACAGGTACAAGAAAATTCCCCAGGACATAGAGCTGGACTGGAGCCGTTCTTTGATTTTATTGTTTCTATTAATGGTTCGAGATTAGTAAGTTCAGCTTTTTGTAGTTTTTCCTATGATATTTTGTAGTCTTTTGAAATGAAATTTTTCAGATTCTCTGGGATGGATGTTTATTCTTTAGTTACAGACATATAAAGTATGATACCAGTTTGTAAAAATAATAATGTGTTAGTAAACACATGAAAATGTCAAATATAGAATACTATACCTCATACTCCATTGATTATTTTAAGAGAATCAAATCACTGGAGACTTTCAGTTTATATGTTATTTAATTGTTTTTAGCAGAAAGAAATAGTTAAGATGAAAAGGTTTGCTTTTTCAAAGATGTCAGACTTTTGTAGGTTATTGACAAATGAATTAGTAAAGACTCATTATCAAATAATTTTGTCAGTTTTCTTGGGGCCTAGTTCTATGTTATATGAATGATGTTATTAGAACCAAAGAGATATGTTCCCAAAGTGCAGAATTAAAACCACTTTTTACAAGTTGCTTTCAGTTTATCCATAGTAAAGGCCTATAACAAGGAAATTATATAATTTCAGCAAAGGAAGTTCTTATGACAGTAGCTGCTTACTTGGTTTATTTTTTCACAGTCTTAAGTTTTTGTTCATTACTTAACATCTCCTACATAATGGCCTTTATTCATTTGTGTAATGAAATATTTAAAATATTGCTTCCATTGTCTTTTAATGCCACTTCTTGATAAATAAGTAAAGTGTATATTTAAGAGTAAAGTCCAAAATTAAACTTCAACCCCAGCAAATGTTTTAGATTTTAAAATCAAAGTCATACCAACTCTGTTAATAATGTGACTTCTAATAGAGTGTTTTGGTTTTTTATCACTGAAGCCCTAGATCACTTCAAATAATGTTGAGTTGAAAATTCCATAATCCATACTCAGCTATTAGAAAAAAAGTCAGAAGTTGTTGCTAACATAAGAGTTATTCTTAATTTATTGACATTCTTTTACTTAGAGGAACATATGAACATTAATGTAACCTTTACCTGTTGAATGTTTTATTTTGTGTTGATTATTAATATTACACCAATAGGGCCGTAGGATGCTTAAGGTAAGATAGTTAACATTAAATTTTATTTATTAAGAAAGATAATTTCTATGTGTTCACAGAATAAAGACAATGACACTCTTAAGGATCTACTGAAAGCAAATGTTGAAAAGCCTGTAAAAATGCTTATCTACAGTAGTAAAACACTGGAGCTGCGAGAGACCTCAGTCACACCAAGTAACATGTGGGGTGGCCAGGGCTTGTTGGGAGTGAGCATTCGTTTCTGCAGCTTTGATGGGGCAAATGAAAACGTTTGGCATGTGTTGGTAGGTATCAACAGTGAGCTATTACTTGCAGTTTAAGAAGCAATGGAGAAAGGGGTTTTAACATGGTTGTCTCCAGTTTGGTGAGATTATAGGGGTATTATTATTATTAGGCTATTTTTAGTGTCTGAAAATCAGAATTCATTGCTTTTAAAATACCGATTAACTAAAAAACAAAAAGAAACCTGAAGAGAAGCAAATATAGGTGCCTCAGAACTATTTTTCTAATGATTTATCCATTAGAAGAAGAAATCTTAAAGCAGATAGCTACAGGAATGTTTTAAATATTTAACAAAGATTATGTGATTTTTATGCTTGGGAGATTTAAATATATATTTATATAAACTCTATGTATATATATTAACTACACTTATATAGTTTCCAGTGTCTCACATTATCTCTAACAAGACAGTTAGAAATATAGGGTTTTTAAAATCACTGTAATTGAGGACTATGAGCTATAAAATTTGGAAGATTATTTTATATACATTAATTTCAGGGTATGTTTTTGTGTCATCCTAGGAAGTGGAATCAAATTCTCCTGCGGCACTGGCAGGGCTTAGACCTCACAGTGATTATATTATTGGAGCAGATACAGTCATGAATGAGGTAATTAGTGTGTTTATTTATAATGAAAATTATGTAACATTTTCTCATTAATGTTTAAGGTCAGAAGTATATTTGCATACTTTGCATTTAGAGTTGAAATGTAGCTCTTTGCTGATCAAGATAGCTTGTACCTCAGGGTATTAAATAGAACATCTGGGAGGTGTCTTATTAGTTGCTAAAGCTTTGAGGAAAAACACATACTGTGTGGCAATTGTACAGATTTTGAATATGGCGTACAGAAATCTCTTATATACCTCAAGACTAAATCAGATCCTCATTTTGGTTATTCATTTCATTTTCTGTTCTCCTTTTTAAGGTGACAAAATTGGCTCTCCTCTGTTAGTCAGATCCTTTTCCTTGTCTCTTAGCCACTGGAAGTATATATTGCTAAATCAAAAATGAGAGAAAAAATAAAGTGCCCAGATAACCAGGTCTTAATAATGGAGAGTAAAAGTAGAATATGTAGCATTTGAGTGTAGAAAAGTTTTACGAAAATTGTTGAGTAGGTCTTAGAGAACTGGACATAAGATCTTGCACATAGTAGATAGGTAATATATTGAATTAAACCTTGCTTGGAGTAGTGGTTTTAAGAAATGATTTTTTTATGTTTAGAGATAGGGCCCAGAATCTATTTTTTTTTTAAGTTCAGGTGATTCTGATATTAGCCAGATTTGAGACCCACTGTTTTAAAGGTCAGTAACATAAAAACATTTTTCTCCTGTAATTCTTTTGCAGTCTGAAGATCTATTCAGCCTAATTGAAACACATGAAGCAAAACCATTGAAACTTTATGTGTATAATACAGACACTGATAACTGTCGAGAAGTGATTATTACTCCAAATTCCGCATGGGGTGGAGAAGGCAGGTAAGGTCATTTTTTTTAGACTAAGTTGTGACTGCTTAAACTTACCAGTCAGATGTGTTGTAAACATTGATTGTTTTTATTTTGAAACGAGTTATTGGCTTCTCATAAGATTTCTCTTAAGAAAAGGAAAGAGCTGACCTAGAATATTGAATCTAATAATTCTTTTTTTTTTTTAAAGATTGGCACCTGAGCTAACAACTGTTACCACTCTTCTTTTTTTGTTTTTTTTTTTCCTGCTTTATCTCCCCAAATCCACCCAGTATATAGTTGTATATTTTAGTTCTGGGTCCTTCCGGCTGTGGCATGCAGAACGCCACCTCACCATGGCCTAATGAGTGGTGCCGGGTCCACGCCCAGGATCCGAACCAGTGAAACCCTGGGCCGCTGAAGCAGAGCGTGCAAACTTAACCACTCAGCCATGGGGCCGGCCCCTAATTCATTTTTTAAAACATATATTTAGGGAGGATGGTATATACTATAGTCCTTTTCCTTTGCTAATCTAATAGCTAACAGCCTTTCTGTTGTTGTTGTTATTTTAATAAAATGGTTTTTAGTTTTGTTTTCCCAATTCCCCTCCTTAGCAGTGAGACAACACATTGTAACTTTCTCCAGCTGCTGGGGAATTTTGTTAGTATTTTGTAGAAACTGTTGGCTTTCCAAAATGGACAGGCTGATTTGAACCAAAAGTTAGACAAAACACAGAATTACAACAACAATAAAAAACAATTTAGAAAGAGGATCAAGCCAAGCAGATAAGCAAATTTAATAAAATCAGTTTTCCAGGACTGGTCATCAAGTCAGTTCCCTAATTTCAAAAAGCCAGACCAAAGAAGCTGACTTACATTGTTTCTTTAGATCTTTCAGCTGTTGTTTAAATTGTACAAATTTTTCATTATTTTGAAACTCTTAACAGCCTTTTTTAATTTGATAAATTATCAAGCATCAACCATAATTATAGGAAAGCCTAGGGTTTGGAAACTTTTCCAAACGTTTTGTAAATGGTCCAGCACTTGCTGGGAAAAGGATAACTTAGTCGATGTAGGCAGAGAAAGCCTGTATTTCCTCCCAATATCTTTACCCACGCTACCTAAAATTCTACAGCTGAATGTATTTTGCCACCCAAGTGCCAACTTGTTGCAATTTGAGAAAATGTGATAGAAGCATCATCTTAAGGATCTGGCCTATCTGGGAAACAGTGATCAAGTTATCATTGTTTATTGTACAGGTTTGTAGACACCCAGAAATATGATCTTCTCACAGCTTTCAAAATTGATTTATTTTGAAAGTACTGCCTCATATAAATTAAATTTGCAAAGAAGCTGCTGTATTCATTAGATTGGTAAATTTTCAGTTTACAGTGGAAAATTACCTCCTCTCCAGTTAGATGAATACTCCGGTCAGATTAGTACCACAGGAAGTGCTTAGTGACATGAAATCAAAATGCAAGGAAGAGATTCTGTGGATGGTGAAGTCCAACAGCAAAAAAAATCACTAGTTCTTTCATTTTTAGTTACATTGACTAAATACTGCTGTATTCTTTTTCTTGGAGCCCTTCTTTTCTATTCTCAGTGGCAGTTATTCTTTTCTTTGGAAGACATTTTTCCTTTGACATGGCTTAGTACCGTTGTTCAGCTCTCACTTTAGACAAGCCCATACAGATCACATTCCTGAGTCCGCCTTCATTTGGCATATGTGTGCCTCTGGTTTTCTTTCCTTCCTCAGAGGCTGACTACATTTCATTTCATTACATCATATTTCTGTTAGTTTCATTCTGGGGCTATCTTTAAGTTTGCACAGGATCTCGCTGTTGCCTCAAGTGCTTTCTCTACCACTACTTTGTTATTTTGATTAACAAGCACCTTGTATTAAAATGCAGCTACCTCTGAAAGGCTATCATTGATCAGTCTAAATTATTTAATCTTCCTTATTTCCTCTAAGTCTGTCTGAGATCCAGTTCAGTGAGAATTGCAGTTTTGATGGTAGAAGGGAGGAAAAGTGAAAAAAAAAGGAGTGAATAATTTTGTAGTATGAAGGATCATTGTGGAATCAAATCTGGATGAGGAAGAGCTGAAATTGGCCACTTCCTGCTCTCCCAGCTTTCAGTGGTAGTGGTACCCATGGAAATAATAGATGCTGTGGCAGGGGAGAGGCACAGAGATATCTGTGCATGGCCTATTCAGAAAGTAGTTTGGGAAATAAAAGCAATCATATTGGGAATGTAAGTTGGAACCTGATTGTGAAGGACCTTAAATACCATGGTCAGGAATTTGGATATACTTCAGATAGTGGGACTGTGATATTATATCAGTGGGGACTCTTAGGTTCCAAACAGTAGAATCTGACTATCACTGTCATAAGCAGACATGAATTTACTGATATGGAGTCACTCATATAATCAAAGAAACAGCTAAAGAATCAGGCTTGGAAAGGACAGGACTCAGAACACCTCTAGGGATTTAGAGAGGACGGACTAACTGGCAGTTTCATCAGTAGTCTACTGAAGGGATAAAGCCGTTTTAGGTTTTTCTGTCACTCCCAAGATTTTCACCCGTGGGCAAGAGAGGTGGGTTGGCCTGACTTTGGTCATGAGACACTCCTCGGTTTGGGCAGGACAGGCCCCCTGATTGATGGTCCCACCAGTGCTGCAAACTACGGCAGTGAAGTAATTCTCTAAAGGAAAGGAGGAGGAAGGCATATTGGGAGGCCACACGACTATGGAAAGAAGCAATGCAATCGTATCTTACTAGAAAAGTGCCTCGAGTGGCAGTGGGAGGATGAACTAGAAGGAATCTGGATTAAACATACATGACAAATGATTTGTGTCAGGTTCTGAATGGTAACTATGGGATATGTAAATGACATCATCATGTAAAAGTGCTTGAAGCTTTTCAGTGGAAAGGCTGTGTGTCATTCATTCAGCAAATAGTTATTGTGTCTGCCATGTGCCAGGAACTGTTATGGCTATAAACAAAATAAGATCTCTGCCTTCAAGGACCTTAACATTTTATTGGAGGAGACAGAAAATAAATAAATACACAGTCTGTTAGATGGTGATAAATGCTTGAAGAAAAATAAAGGAGAGTAAGGGTAGTGTCCCTGCTGGGAGGGATGGGTGCTGTTTCATAAAGGGTGGTCAGAGGAGACCTCTGATAAGATGACATTATTTAAAAGAATGGAAATGTGTTTGTATTTGTGTTTCAAAACTTCAAAGAAATGCAAGCTGTGATTGATAACAATAACTTTAAGAAAAAAATGTTTTCATAGCCTAGGATGTGGCATTGGATATGGTTATTTGCATCGAATACCTACACGCCCATTTGAAGAAGGAAAGAAAATTTCTCTTCCGGGACAAATGAGTGGTCCATCTATTACACCTCTTAAAGATGGGTTTACGGAGGTGAGATAACTTTACTACCTGATTATATCAGTTTCCACGAAAACCAGTGAAGCGCTGATGTGTGTGGTGGTGGCACCAATTGAGATAGGGCAGATGATGAGTGAAAATTGATCATGTGGGATTTGAAGTTCCTGTACATATCCAGATGGATATCCTCTGGGTCTGGATTTCAGGAAAGAGGACCAAGGCTAGAGATACAGATTTGGGAATCATCAGCAAAGAGAGGTAATTTAACCCAATGAACATTGATAAAAATTTTCGAAGGATTGGGCCTGGGGGGGTCAGAGGACTGAGGGAGGTCAGAATCTTGAAAATTCCTAGTATTTAAATGGATGGGCAGAGAAAGGGGATCCAGCAAAGGGAGCTCGGGAGAGGTCCAAAGGGAGAAAAAGCTTCAAGAAAAAGGGCATTGTCAGTTATGTGAGGTACTGCAGAGAAATCAAGTGACAGAGGGAGTGAAAAAAACATGTCCTGGCCTAGAGCAATTTCAAAGACTTAGCAGGGTGCAGATAATAAATTACAGGGGATCGAAGGAGAACAGTGAATGATAAGGTGATGGTAGCTGGTGCTTACTATTTCAAGAGGCTTCACTGGGAAAGCAAAGAGAGCTAGGTGTTTGGGGACTGTTACAGGATCAAAGTGAAGCTTTTTAAGGAATAAGAGATATTCGTGCAGGCTTATAGGTTTTTAAAACATTTCCTGTGCAGGCCTCATGAGACAGTTAACTCTTGTCTGACAACCAAATAAAAACTAAAAACCCAAAAAGAAAATGCTATGTTGTAAAGAAAGGTCTGCTGTCACTGTCATTTTGTGGTACACACTTTGGCCATCCCCAGTTCTAGAAGAAGTGAGGCGGGGCTAGTAAGAAGTCTAACCTCTCCTCACTCCCCACCCCCACGATTGGCTTCTGGCCAGAGCCAGTGTAATTGTCGGTTCAGACTCCTCCTATCACATCTACTGCCCCTAATCAGTGCTTTCTGTCTCAGATGAGCCTCTATGGGCACTCTGAGAAGACCAGAGGGTGAAACAGCACCCAGGGAAATGGGCCAGAACACAAATTGTGTTGGAATGTGCCAAAGGGCGCTGGAGCCAGCAGAAGTTGGAGTTTCAGAGGTGAAACCACCTATCTGTAAAGTCCATCTACACGCATTCCCCACCTCACCTCCCGAAAGTGGAGATCTGGCAGCCACATTCATTCATTGATGAGAAAAGATAAGATAGACTCATGAGTTTAGATGTCTTGAGAAACTTCTAAGGAATCTGTCATGGTATTAAGATTTCCAGCTGATTTCTTCCATGAGCAATGAAAGTTAAAAACAAAAACTGGCTGAGAATTCAGAGAAGAGGAAAGCAGTGGTGTTTTAAATGTTGAGTAAAATGATTTTGAGGTAGCTAGGGAGGAGAGAGTAGAATCTCCTCCTAGTGTAGAAGTAGCTAGAACAGTGTGTGTAATAGGAGGTAGATGCCATGTGTCGAGAGACTAGAAATGACAGGATGGGGAGATGTTTACAGTGCGTGGTCCATGGCGTGTGTTAAGGAAAGAAGGAGTGTCTGAAGGCAGAAGTTCCAGGTGAAAACTTCTGACAGCTAGTATATGATCAAAAAAGGTATCTGTAGGACAGATGAGAGCCAATATTTATATTTTCTTTTAAGTAAACTTAAGTAATTTTCTTTTTTTCTTTCTTTCATTTTTTGGAAGGTCCAGCTATCCTCAGTTAATCCCCCATCTTTGTCACCACCAGGAACTACAGAAATTGAACAAGGTCTGTCTGGACTTTCTATTAACTCAACTCCACCAGCTGTCAGTAATGTTCTCAGTACAGGTATGCAGAAAAAGATACTCTGTTTTCAGTCTACTTTGTTTTACATGATATTCTTTTCTGTTTCAAGCTATAGAATTTTAAAAATTAATGCCGGTGAACTTTGAAAGTTGTAAATGTGCTCTGCATTGACAGACAGGCCTTGTCTGTAAAAGCTAGTGCTAAATCACCACGCACATACATAGGGCCAGCATTTAAACTGTTTTTGGTGTATTTTAGACTCTGGGCTTCTCTTAGATTGTACAAGTTGTAGAGTCATGACTCTACCTTTAAATTCTGTTTAGTTGCTCTGTTTACTCAAATATTTGCATATCCCCTAGGTAGCAGACACTGGGGATGCAGAAGTGAGAAGGATCCTGTTTCTTTCCTAGGGTCTCAGTCTTGCTCAGAGAACATGTACCTTTCTCCCTCCTTTTCTTTCTTCCTTGTTCTACCAAATACAGTCCTTTTTTGTTTTAGTTTTTTTGCAACAGCTTTGTCAAGATATAGTTCACATACTGTCCAATTCACCCATGTAAAGTAGACAATTCAGTGTTTTTTTTAGTATATTTGCAGAGTTGTGCAACCATCCCCTCAATCAATTTTAGAACATTTCATTACCCCAAAAGAAACCCTGTATGCATTATCAGGCGCTCCCTGTTTTTCTCCAACTCCCCCAGGCCGAGGGAATTACTAATCTACTTTTTCTTTCTGTGGATGTTTGCCTAATCTAGACATTTCACATAATGTATATGGTCTTTTGTGACTGGCTTCTTGCACTTAAAATAATGTTTTCAAGGTTCATTGATGTCATAGCATATATTAATGCTCCATTCCTTTTTATGGCTAGATAATGTTCCGTTGTCTGGACACACCACATTTTGTTTATCCGTTCATCATTTGAGGGACATTGGATTGTTTCTACTTTTTGACTATTATGAATAATGCTGCTATGAACATTTGTGTATGTTTTTGTGTGGACATATGTTTTCATTTTTCTTGATTATATATCTAGAAGTGGAATTGCTGGATCACATGATATAGTTCTTGTTATGTTGGTAGAGTTTATTTTTCCCTCTGCTTTTTTTAAATCTCCTGTTTTCTGGTTTTCTTTCTTCATAATACCAAGAGTGTATTATGTACTCAATAAATGTTGAGAAAGTGAATGAAGTACTTTCATGGTTTAGTTTTATTTGCCATTTATTCTTGAGGTCTTTTTAATATTTGTATTCAGAATTTGCTTGTAGTCCACTTTGGTCTGGAATGGACTTGTAGCAGCCTGCCAAGATGCAGTGAAGTCAGCAGTGTGATCTCTGAAGTTGGACCCTTAGGTTCAAATCCAAGCTCCTGTCAGAGTCTTTGTTTTATTTCCCAAAGATGTGTTTTTCTAGATGAAATTTTAAAATTTTGTTTTATAATTAAAAATTTCATACATACTCAAAAGTAGACGGAATGGTGTAATGACCCCCCACCACTCTGCTTCGCCAGTTATCATTATGCTGACGTGCCTCCACACCTCCTACTCTTTGCTAGTTTTTTTCCCAGCTTTATTGAGGTATAATTTGCATACCATAAAATTAACTCACTGTAAGTATACAGTTCAATGATTTTTTAGTAAATTTATGGAGGTGTCATCACCTCAGTCCAGTTTTAGAACATTTCCTAGATGAAATTAAATATTAATGTTATCAGTATCAAGTCATAGTCATTCAAGTGGTGTTTGAGTCCTTTTTATGACATTAAGATTTTTTTCTTACATCCCATCAGGTGGTCCTCCAGGTTATTCCTGAATAGACTTAGTAAAGGTGGGTTTTGGCATTCCTGAGGAAGTAGCCTGTTCCATGTCTGAATAACTCGTACATGTTTTAGAGTAAGAGTATGCCCATGCCGTACAGGAACTCTTCTGATTTTAGGAGGTAGCTGACATCTCTCTTCAGCTCCCAGTTTCTTTTTGACATTTTAATTCTTCCTTCATTACATTACAGTTATGCTTGTATTGTCTTATAAGCACATGCTCTGAGATCCCTGGCCTTATTACACCGTAGAGAAATGGCTTCTTGAATATTAAAAGACAGAAATGTAAATAAAGCAGTAATTGCTCAAAAGAGACTGAAAGAAATCAACATTTTCACTTTGAGTAAATCTATTTAAAAACACTCAAATCTTCTAGCATCATGACCTGTGAGAAACCACTTTTAGTTAGGCATTTATTTTTCCATCTTTGCTTGTTTTTTTTTTTTTTTAATTTGGAAAAGAACAAAATGCTTTATTAGTCAAAGTGTTGGTGAGATTACCAGACAATGGGGATTGTTTTTTTTTTTTTAATTTTTAAAGTAATTTTTATTTTATTTTTTTATCATTTAACGTGCTTTATTTTTTATTGCAGTAACATTGGATTATAACATTATATAGCTTTCAGATATACATTGTAATATATTTTGAATTCTGTGTAGATTACATCATGTTCACCACCCAAAAACTTATTATAGTCCATCCGTCTTTGCTTTTAATAATATTGCTGTAAAGTAGCCCAAACAGTAACTGTAGAAACATAGAAGTGTATGGTTTTTAAGAAAACTTTTCTGTGAATTTGAAAATTTGGGGGTTATGAAATTTTTAGAAAATGAATATTTCATTTTGAAATCACGTTAATCAGCGTGACCTTTTTGGTACACTCCTTCACACTTCCTGTCCCCCTTCTTTGCTTGATTTTTCTGCAGAGAACTTACACTGTTTTACATGCTGTGTATTTTACTTGTTTGATATCTGTCTCCCTTCCATTTCCTGCCCCTCATTACAATGTAATTTCCTAAAGATAGTGATTTCTATTTTCTTTGTATTGTAAAGTGCCTCAGTGCCTGGAACAATGTCTAACGTATAGTAGGTGCCCCCCAAAAGTTTGAATGAATGCACATACCAACCAACTATCCAACCCCTTTGAGAATCTGATGAACACAAAGACACCTCTTCTAGTTTTGCATGCTTCCAATTTCTGTAGAGAAGTAAATATGTGAGTAAGTAAAAAACTATCTGAAAATGGTCGCTTCCAACTTTTAGGCACAATTCATTCCTGCTATTCTACTGAAGCAGATCTTTACAGGACAAAATCTGGAATCCATGTTCAAATATTACTGTTGTTTGGACATTAGCAAGACCTCCCTCCTGAGTAGGTGGTAAACATTAATAGATAGAACTTTATTAGGTGGTATCCTAAGAGTTACTCGTGTATGAAGAACATAACCTCCTCAAGCTAACATCAGAAAAATGGGCCTGTACTAGACTTCAAAGCAGTGTCATAGAACCTAAGGTCAAAAGGAAATGGAGATTCAGGAAGCCAGGTCGTTCCCTCCATCTGTGGAGGTCCACGTGCTCTTTTGTCTCTTTCAGCCCATCTCCTGCACTCTGTTTCACAGACCAGCATTCGCTGTTTCATAAGGCACATGGCCCTCCGCAGCAGCCCACAGGTTTATGTCGCCTCTTAGTTCAGGAGTGCAATAGACATTGACTAGAATCCTTGCATCCATTTCTGAATTTCTAAAACAGTTTTCTAATCTAGCCCTGCTTAGGTCAGGTGTAAAGCTCTTGTCTAGTGAGCTTAGCTGGGGTGGGTTTGCAGAGCCTCCTGCCCTCTTGGCCCAGGCTCTGCTGATTGTCTTTGTTAAGGGCCATGGGCAGAGTAGGTAGATCAGCCATGACTGAGAGTGATGCAGCCAGAAACGGACTGAATGAAGTCCCACTGAATGAAGACCTGACGGAGGGGGCAGGAAAGGGGACTGAAGACTGTCCTAATATCGTTTGTTCATTCTTTGTCAACTGAGTTTGTTAGAAATTTTAAAAAGATTGTGCTTTTATTTTAGGTGTACCAACAGTACCGTTATTGCCACCACAAGTAAACCAGTCCCTCATTTCTATGCCACCACTGAACCCAGCTACTACATTACCAGGTGAGCAGAAGGAGACTAGAGATGTGTGTAATAATAGTAGCATCTTGAAAAACAATGAAGAAAATCTTACCCCATGTGGTGACTTCTTATGTCTTTTGATCTCATTTTGTCTCTGCTATAACTTTGTGACAAATGAGAGCAAGTGGCAATGAGTTGTTAGTCACCAGCTAGTTAGCTGCTGAGCCTTGGACTCCTTACCCGCAGTCACCTACCACCCCCCTACCCACCCCACCAACCCCCACAATGCAGCATGAGGCAGGAATAAGGAATATGTAAAAGTTCCATTCTCCAGCACTTTCTTAATTAAGGCTTTCTCATAGAGTTTATGTGAATAGACATTGTGTGTGGGAAGTGAGTGCTCCTTATTTGGGTCTTTAGTAGCTCTAACGTTGTTCGATTTTTGTTTATTTCTCTTACTGTTCCCAGTGAAGACCAAGTTCCTTTATCCAACCAATAATGATCAAATATTGTTTCAGTGATCAAATACACTTGCATTATGAGAGCCTTTAATTGTATGGCTAGAGATGTCATTGCACAGACTTACTGAGCCATTAACAAAATGTGTACACACCAGGATGATAAAGCAAGTGTGGTAAAATGTTAACATTTGGGGAATTTGAGTGAAAGGTATATATGGGGATTCTTTATATAAACTACTTTTGCAACTGTTTAAGTCTGAAATTATTTCAGAAGAAAAAAAACAGACTGTAAACCCCAACCATCTAAGAAAAATTCAGTTCCATTACTGCCATACTTGG
This sequence comes from Equus quagga, assembly GCF_021613505.1. NCBI lineage: Eukaryota > Metazoa > Chordata > Mammalia > Perissodactyla > Equidae > Equus > Equus quagga. Next base: position 110,673,577 of record NC_060270.1, read on the forward strand.
TGAGATAAGTCAGCTCTTTCTCCAGGACACTCAGGCCGTCGTCATTCTGGTTCTCAGGTTTTAGAAGTATTCCTATTTGTCTTAACCCTTACCCGCTTAGCCCTCTAATTGCTTAGGTCTATAGAGAGACATTTTGCTTAAGTGAGATTTTGTTGTTACGATACAGAACTGCCACACAATAAATGGGCTTCTGGTTTTCTCACTTTGAAGCACGTAGTATTTTTTTCAGTACACAAGGGTTGAATGTTTTCCCCAGGCAAAGTGGTTTACTGTTTGTTCTCTGCCTTCTCTTCAGGTCTGATGCCTTTACCAGCAGGACTACCTAACCTACCCGGCCTCCCCAATCTCAACCTCCCCGCACCACACGTCATGCCAGGTGTCGGTTTACCAGAACTTGTGAGCCCCGGTATGTTGCCCATCTTGCCTTCTTAGGACTCCGTCTAATAAAAAGCTTTATCCAGGAAAGCCAGTCCTCTATTTTAGTTTTTTTGGAAAGGGCAGGTCAGTTTAACAAATTTCAGCTGCTTGAAATAAGTATTAATCTTTTTTATTTAAAAAGCTTAAAAAGGAAGAGGAAGCAGACTGTCTCTGTGCTTCTCCTCTGCCTCGCCGCCTCCCCTCCCCCTTTCTCCTCTCCCTGCACCCTGACAGCTCAAGCACTGTAGAGGCCCATTGTGGAAATAAAGACGTGTGGCATGGCGTTTCTGTAGCTGAATTGAATGGGAGGTGTGCAGTTGGCTCAGTGGAGGTTAATAACTCCCCTGAGTCTCCTCATGTTTTGGGTGGCTGCCACCAGTGGTGCCTGTTTGCGCAGCACAGGCCCAGAAGCTTGGGCTTAGAATTCTTGCCCCTGCTCAGCTGGCTGGGCTTGTTATTTGATTAATATTCCCCATTATTAACAAATGTTTTCATAGTAAAAACTGTAAACGATTTTAGCTGCAAATAGTCCAGTTAGCAGATATTCAGAGTGTTTCCACTCTGATTCAGTGCACTGATGGAAGGAAAGCAGCAGAGTGTCCCACAGTCTGCCCCCTAGGTAATGATTGCCCAGCTTCCCTTTAACTCTGAGATGGCTGCACGTCAGGACTGAGTTTTAATTGCCAGTCTCAGTCATCTGGCCCATCGGTAGTGTCAATAAGTGATCTTATTCCACTAGGGTGTGCATTGTCACGTGTGTGTCTAGATCACAACCTCACTTGTTGCACACTCACCATCTGTGTATATTCGTTACCACTCGTCATTAACCTGTTTGCTTTTCAGCACAATGGTTTAAAAAACAAAGGAAGAGTAGTAGTACACACTAACTAATGGTTGCTGTCTTAGCATTCCCCTTGTCTTTTCTTTTCTTTTGTGTCCTGTATTCTTGGCTTCTTCCTCTGCCCTTTCCCCAAATTGATGGACAGATTCTAAGAACATTGAGGGTTTCACCAGCCCAGTGCTTACCCTGAACCTTTTGTACAACCTACCTTTCCTTTGTTTCTTAAAGAAGTCATACTTTTTCCTTTCATTCTGCATTTCAGAATCATCACAATAAACCCTACAGGTATAATATGAATAGTTACCAATCACAAGGCTTGAACAGAGGCTGGGTACTTATGGGGAGGTTAATCCAGGGGGCTGCATGATGAGCCTCTCCCTCCATGACCTTCACAGAAGGGCTGACCCCTGTGTCCCCTCTTCCTCTTTGTCCACGGGGCAGCTCTAACTCAGCTGACAGCTTGCCTGGGTTGGCAGGGGGAGTTCATCTGCCCAACACTCAGCGTAGCTGCATCATTTGCTAGGTGGGCTCCTGTCCCTCCTGACTGGGGGAATCCTTTCTTCCCTGAGCCAGGCTGTCATAGGGAGCCTGGAAGCCAGGAACCTTTCCTCCTGGCCAACTGGTATTGCAGTGAATATTTAACTGTCCTGGCCTCCAACTGAGGATAAGCAGAGGTTGTGATTTATGCTCTCTCCTCGGCTTCAGTTTTCTCAATGAAATGCAGATAAAAATAGTTGTATGATGATGACTACTGCTCTTTTAGTGCTGGGCCAGTGTATGATCTATGCCATTTTTGTCCTAGGTTTGCCACCTCTTTCTTCCTTGCCTCCCCGAAACATATCCGGCACTGCACCTCTCCCCATGCCATCTGAGTTCCTCCCGTCATTCCCTTTGGTTCCAGAGGTCTCTTCTGCAGCAGGCTCAGGGGAGCTGCTGTCATCCCTCCCACCCACCAGCAGCCCACCCTCCAACCCTGTCACGACCACTGCAAGGGCAGACACTGCCTCCGCACTCACTGTGGATGTGACGCCTCCCATTCCCAAGGCCTCCACCACTGTTGAGGACAGAGTCGGCGAATCCGCCCCAGCCAATGAGAAGCCTGTTTCTGCGGTTACGGATGCAAATGCCTCTGAGTCACCTTAACTTTGAACTGGTCTTCGGAATTGGCGTGGTGTGCTTATTTAACCACGGGAGCGTGTCTGGAAATGCAAACTATCATTAATTTCATACTAGTTTGTACCGTATCTGTAGGCATCCTGTAAATAATTCTAAGGGGAAAACTAAGCAAGAGGAGGTGGGCTTGTATCCTGCCAAGTGGGGATGGGGCTCACCAGCCGGGGAGGGAAATGTCAGAAAGTGCTTGTATTTTAAAACAACCAAAAAGAATTCTGAGGGTGGCTTGCTGCCAGGTTTCCACTGCCATTCTTGAGGGTGTACATCTTTGGGAAAGGTGGTGACAGGGTGTTCACTAGGCTCCCTGTCTTCCTGCTGCTCCTTCTATAAGAAAGCAAAGTATCTTATGCCTAGTACTTACATGCAACATTTCTTGTATTTTGTAAATCGTTTGCAAGAATGCAGACCAACTCACTAAACCGTGAAGAGAAAAGGTATTTTACTTTTGGTCTCCGTGAGTCACATCTCTATTGAGGTTTACACAGAAATTCCAACTAAAGATGTTTGTTAAAGTTACACAATGTGCACTATTAATTGAACACCTTTTTATTCAGCCTATACACAGATCTTTGTTTTGAGCTCTCAAAATTACTCAGACAACATTTTGTAACTGCTGCTGTTGCTTTATATGTCCACCATAAAATGGCATTTAAAAAGAAATAAAAGAGATGTTGCACAGTTTTAAACCAGAAGGTGGCACTTTGTGGCTACTTAGAATATGATAGTTATACTGGGGAAGCATAGATAAAGCAATAAATTACAGTCATTTTACTTTTCTGCTTGTGATACATTTAAATGACAACTTCTAATTGCCGTGTGTGCACTTGTTACTCTCCAGTATGTCACACATCTTTAATGTAATTTTTCATGTCTTATGTTTGCTTTCTCCTAAGTTTTCTAAGAGATGGTAAGTTAAGTGGAATTGATTTATTGAATGAAATTAAATGCATATTGTATCTCTGTTTTTCAAATAAGATGAAAGAGGTTCATCAGTTATTGGCCTGGTACTAGAATGAATGTTGTTAAGGGAGCAGCACCACTCAGCTGGAAACTGGAGTGATCAGCACCTCCAATGGGAGGCCCGGCACCAGCTAATTTTAGGATACATCCATTCGTGGAGCCAGGTTTATATGTAAAGCTAAATGGTAAAAGAAGCCTCCAGTTCTAATCACAGCTTCTTCTGTTTACATTATAAATATATTTCTAGAATATTTCTCTCAGTTAACAATCCTATTTTATGAAAAGGAGCTTTAACAGGTAGGGAAAATATTCACAAGCATGTTTAAATGTTATAATTTTTTACTTTGCAGGACAGGAAAAGTTGAGCAAGTTGTTACTACTTTCTAAAAGATGCTCATATTTTTAAAAATGTTAAGGTGGTACCTTAGTGGAAAGCAAGTAAGTAATTTTTAAGCTTTAAAAACGATTTTTTTGAAACAACAGCAGTTCTTCTAATGCAGTGATTCTTAACTCTTGTGACATCACAGTTCTCATTTGAGAATGATGACAGCCCTGGACCATCTCCCCAGAAACAGGTCCATAAGCGCATGTAAAACACTAAGCTCTGGGAGGGCAGGGGGAGTCTCAGCACTCACTTGGAAGGTGAGCACAGACTTGGCCTAGATGGGTTCACTGGATCTTCTGGAGGTGGAAAACACTTATTTTAGGTATTCTCTATTTTCTTCAGAAAAACTAGTTTTGGTGTAGTAGTAGATCCTGTAACAGGAGTCAGAAACACGGATCTGAAAGATGGTGTTCCTACCAGGAGGCCACTCACTGTGGGGTCAGTCCTCAGGGCACTGCAGGGTAAGTACTCTAACCATGGAGCTGTGCTCCGTGGCCAACCCGTGAGGCGAGGATCACATACAGTCAGAATTACCTTGGAACCCCTGTATCACTCACTTTGTGCCCACGTTCACACAGGAGGCTCACACGAGAGTCACGAGGCAATGATGGAGGAGGACGCCAATAGGCTCAGTTATCACAGAAATTCTCAAAATAATAGTGGCCTAAACAAGAAAGTTTATTTCTCTTCCATGTTCAAATAGAGGTGGTCTGGCTGAGGGAAGACTGGCCCATTGTGATGTCAGAGACCTCAGCTCCCATCTTGTAGTTCTACTGGATGTGCTTTCCATTTCCAAGGTCATCACGTGGACCCAGATGGCAGCTGGAGCCCCTTCATGCCATCCTCGTTCTAGCCAGAAGGAGAGAAAGGCATGCCCCCCTTTGGGGACAGTTCACAGAATTGTCACGTAGCGCTTTGACTTACATCCTTCTGGCCAGTGTGGAGTAATGTGGCCACTTGTAGCTGAAAAGGGAGGCTGAGTAATGAAGTCTTCAGCCTGCCATGTCCCCAGCATTACTGAGGAGGAAGAAGAGTAGTGAGGCCCAGGGACAGCCCTGCTCCACCACATGGAGCTGAGCTGAGCCCTCTCTGTGACCCACAGGTAGCGCCGTTTACCCAAGATTTGATGGAGCCTAAAGGGGCGCTGTGGTCAGGGCACTGGGGAGAAGGGCAGGGAAGTTCCTAAGAGATGACATTTGACATGAAGAATTACTCAGGCAAAAGGAAGGGGCAGGGACCATTCAAGGTTAGGAAAAGTCTTAAGTGTTTGAGGAAGGGTGAGGAGTGAGTGCACAGGGGCTGGATCCTGGAGGGCCCTGAGTGCCTGGCTGGGGAGCTGGGGCTTTGTCTTAAAAACAGAAGTCCCTGAGGGGGTCCCCGTCTGCATTGGAGAAAGCCTGTCTAGCAGTGTGGAGGCTGGAGGGGCAACAGCAGTCCCGTCAGGGCCAGCAGCAGAAATAGACTCAAGGGAGGTTGCTGCTCTCACCCAGCCAGTTTGGTAGCTAAGACTGAGTCTATGATGGTGGCTTTACCTTTCCCCTTTGATTTCTGTTCCTATTTTGTGCTTAGTCCATTACTAAATGCACTTACCTTAGAAGAGCCCAGTTTAGCTCATTTCCTGAAAATTGAAAAAAAAATTGAAAAAGACCTTCCTCATTTGTGAGACGCCAACTAATGTTCAAGGATGGCTCTGCCTTGACCTTTGAAGGTGAAGGCCTCCCTTTTAATTATCTGACCACCCAGCAAGGTTTCAATCCTCGCTGCAAATTAGAATCAGCTCAATTAGAACATGGATTCCTGGACCCTTGGAGTTTTGAAAAGCTTGCCAGGAGATGGAACCGCTGAACACTGACATTTCTCTCCCTCATTGAAGCTGTCCCCTCCCAGGCCACAAGCAGCAGCAGGCTCTGTACCTCCTCCTAGGTAATAATTGAGTCAGACTGGTCCATAACTTGGGGAGGTAATAAGGCAGCAGAAAGGTCATTGTCTACCAAGACACTTTCAGCACTTAGCAAATTGCACACATTAGAGAAGGGATCTTTTTATCACTAATGCTTTTTGCATTAGATCTAGGAAGAACAATTTCCGGTATTGCTAGCCAACACATTCCTTTATAGGCTTCTTGCATATGAGCCAATTTGATTAAATAGAAAAATGGAGAATTAACGCCACAGCCAGTTATTTGAATGCCAGAACCACAGGCCAGTGGAAGGGGAGGTGGGAACTGCTCCCAGGCTGGCATCACCCTGGGACCTGGAGGGAGAGAGTACTGTTCACAAGGATGCCGCCAGTGGCAAAGGCATCCATCAGCTGCGGGGAGCCAGGGACAGAGTTTACATCTGTTAAAGAGCAGCTGAGGACTGAGAAGTGCAGAAAAAGCTGCCTCTCCAGGGAGTTAACGTGAACACGGGCGCCCTCTGGCCACTCTTCACCAGTTCAAACAAAACATGAGAAAACACTCTCTGTCTGCTGGTGGAGGTGGGCCCCAGGGACAGTCAATGTTAGAGTGTGAGTTTGCACCATATTTCCTGGCAATAGATGGAAATAGGCCCCTGCTTCACGAAGGCCATGGGGCCCTGGGATAATAACAGTAGCCAACATTTATCAAATGCTCAGTGCTCGTGCCATGAAGAATGAAGCCAGGAGCTGAGCCAGTGCTGTGCAGAGCCCTTTGCAGGACAATCTGTCCAGTGAATGAGAGGTGGCAAAATCAGAAAGTTCCACATAAATCCAGATTGCTGGTTTCTCTTAAGAAGTTCCAAGATCTGGCAACACTGGATCCTCAGTCCCACAAGGAAACAAGCACCCTCTTGAGCCTACACCCTCCTGTTTGCCACAGTCCCCATCTGGCCCACTGGTCTCTGCCACCTTCCTGGCCCTCAGATGTCTGAATGTGCAATGTCTTGAATGTTATCCTAGTAGAGAAGGGTGGGAAACCAGGACTTCAAAAAGTTGGAGGGTCCAAAGCCCAGAGGATTCAGGATCAGAAAACAAAATCCTTCATGGACTTGATTATTTGGGATCCATGAGTCATGGTGGAATGGGCACCGAGGTTGGCAAAATTTGAAGTAGTCACTTAAACCATAAACCCAGGAGAAGTAGGTCTCTGGACAATGACTAGAACAATGACAGGGATTTGGGTTTCATCATACGCTTCCTGAAGCCAATTCTGGTACCCCAAACCTATTATTTACTTGACAAACAACTCTACTGGAACTTATTATCAGTTCTCTTTTTTAGGGACCAAAGAGTAGGTAGTAAGAGGTCCTGAATTCCCGAATGGCTTTCTTGCCCTCTGCCCTGCAGCCTCGCATCCTGATGAGAGGCAAGCCGTTTACCTTTGCCCAGCTCTGGCCAGGCCGGCCTGGTTTGAGACTGGAACTAAAAAATGCCTGAGGGTGGGCGGAAGCGTCTTCGAGAAGCACTTGAATTAGGGTGGCTGGGGGTATGGTTATGGGAACTTCTCGTTTCTTCCCTTAGACACTTGAGTATTGCTAGAATTTTTTAAAAACACATTTGAATTACTTTTTAATCAATGAAAACAATGAAGTTATTTCCACGTAGGGGAGAAATGGGAGACATAGAACGGGAGAGCCTACCCTGGAGGGGGCTGCTGGCGATGTTCAGCAGCCTTTGAGAGGCTGGGCATACACACAGGGAGCTCTCTACTAAGAAACCCCTACCACTGGCCCCAGATTAGCACCATCAGTGACCTTTGCCTTAATAGTCCTGCACTGTGACTGGTGTTATGTTGTGATGGTAAATCAGTTTGGCTGGAAATGTCCCGGTGTGGTTCAGACAGCTCCTGTGAGCAGAGTGGCCTAGAGATGTGATGGCAAGAGTCTCTAGGCATTGTTTTGGCATTTAGTTCTCCAGAAATAATGTTAGCCGTCAGGCGCATGAAGTACACACAGTGCTCACAGGGTTTCATTTGCCATCAGCCGCTGAACACCCTGTGCACTTTGGGGCAGGGGTGGGGAACATAAATGCGAGAGCAAACTCCATCTGTCTCGTTAGGGAGCTGAATAAAAGCAAGAAGAAACAGGCTCCTGCTGCAGGAGTCCAGGGGCTCAGAGCTTATTCCAATTTTAATGAACAAGGCATTTACCCACCCTGGTCCCCACCAAGTTATTTTTTTTTCTGGAATGACTAGAAATAATAACAGCACAAAACTTCAGAAACAATGAAATTCATTTTTCCAAATTCAGATCTCTACTAGGCAAATAGCATAAGCTGAGGAAAAAACGCAACCCACTTGGGTGTTTGGCACCTCGTGTTGCCGCGTTTCAGGAGGGGACGGGTGAAGGTAGACTATGGTTGGAACATGGAAGAAGGCAGAAGAGACATAAAGAGAAGGGGCCCTTGGGCAGGCACAGGTTCTGGACTTGGTCCCGTGGACTGGTGTGGCCAAGTGTGGTACATGGAGGAAAATTTTTTTTTCTTATTTTAACACCTGTATATGAATGAGTTGCTTCGGATGAGGCTAAAGTAGGGTCTTTTACAAATAAACTTTAATGAGAAAAATGAATCAATTTAAAGAGAAGGATTGAATTGACAGCAGGTGCCAGGCACCGAGCTGGGCAAGTTTTCCTATTATAACTCCAGGGCATCCCAGCAGGTGGTAACGATATCTCCACTTCAAGATAAGAAACCTCCAGTTCGCACAGCGGGAAAGCTTTGGGGTAGGAGCTGACTCCAGGTATGTCTGTCTGGTCCCAAGCCTCAGTTTTGTCCCCACGCAGCGGGCGGCCGCAGTGCCGAACACTGACTTTACCCCAGGGCCTCTTGTTCCCCCCTCACCCCCCGGGCCCAAGTGGCGAGGAAGCCGGGCCGGGGCGGGCTCCCGAGCAGGGCCCGCAGTGCGCACCGCGGCCACCAGGTGGCGCCGCCAGTCTGGGAAAGCTGCACCCCACCGGAGGCCGCGGGGTCTCCGGGCCGGCCTCGCAGGGCACCTGGGCGGGGCTGGGGCGTCGCGGGAGTGGCCCCAAGGGTTGGGGCGCTTTTTGTTCTTTGGAAAAGGGCTGTGGGACTTAGTCCCCTGCTTTCCTTCCACCACAGACGTTTATAGCCTCTGTGCGTTCCCCCAAAGGAGTCCCTTTTCAATACAGTTTTAAAGTAACTATATCAACCTGAGGATTAAGATAAAGATGAAAAGCCCTTTAGGTGTCTTGTCAACCCCTCAGACACTCCAAGAAACAGGAGTCTGAGTACCTGGTGAGGGAGGTGCAGGGGTCCTGCTTCCCAGCATTCCCAGCCCCCACACTCCCGACTTCCCCTCCCTCTTGCTCCCCAACCCCAGGCCTCCCCCTAGGGTTAGAGCCTGGCTGTGGTCATCACACCTCCGTCTGCCCAGCAGCCCCTCCGTAGGCACACCGGACTCGGGCCCAGGCCCTGTGCTGGGTTCTTCCAGCCTCTCTAATGTTCCCCACAGCTCCACAAGCAAAGGTTCCTGCTTCACAGACAGGCCCAAAGGCACCCAAGTGGCACAGCTGGAACCCGTTGTTTCTGAATCCAAAGGCATTCTACCACACTGCTTTATAGCAGCAATTTAGTGTCCAGGATGATGAGTGCAAGGGAAAGAATACCACAGAAGCAGGATAACTTCCATCTGAGGAGGTCAGGGAAAGCTTTCCTGGGGAGGTGATGTCAGGGCTTTGAAGGATGGATAGAGGCGCTCTCAGGCGGTCAACGTGGAATACATGGTAGGCAGAGGAAACAGCATCTGCAATGACAGGAAAGTATGTAGCACATGGTGTGTGCTGGAACTACAAATTGTTCTGGGTGGCTGGAATGTGAAGGGTAAAGTATGGAGGGTTAGCAGTTGCAGCTGGAGGGGGCGCAGGGCCAGATCATGAAAGGCCCTTGATGCCACGCCAAGGAGCTTAGACTGTGCCACAGTGGGGAGTTGATAAAAGGTGTTTTGTTTGGGGCAGGGGAGTAAAGAGCTTGCCCTTTCCAAAGATCAGTGGTTTTAAAATCTTCCCTTTTAGCAAGCAGATAGCCTTTTGAAAATGAAATATCATGAAACATAGACTTAAAAACCGGGTCAAGGTGGAGCCGCTGGCAGTTCTCCTCTGAGCAGGAGAGAAAGGCGTGGCATCCTGGAGGAAGGCGGCCACGGACTCCCCAGAGCTGAATGGAGTGGGGAAAACTTTAGAATCTCATCTTATCCCCAAAGAAACTGAAGCCCAGGGAACTGATGCCCCAGGTCTCCTGCCTCCAAGCCACCTCATTCCACACCGTCAATGCCCTGCTCTAGATGTGGCTGGAGAGCGTCTTCCATTTCTCCTGGTCTTTCAGAGGTCTGGGAACAGCCCAAAGCAAGATGAGGTGAGACCTCTTCCTCTTCTCCAGCCAAGGCAGCCCTTTCCACGTGGCTCAGAAGAGCAGCCCAGTGCTTCTTAGTCTTGGTTGCTTTAAGAAGAACACCAGTGCCTATGGCTCAGGAAAAGCAGCTGGGGGGACCTTGGAGATCTCCTCCCTCAATCCCTCGTTTTGTAAATACAGAAAGTAAAATCCAGAGAGGTTAAATGACTCCCCCTCAGGCTCAGGGCTAGGAGGTGGTAGAGCTGGGTCTAGTACCCGGATGGAAATAGGGACGTGGCTGTTCATGTGGGGATGGGGCGGGTGGAGCAGCTCACATCATGGGAGACACACAGATTACTGAGGCCACGGGAGGGCTGAGGTAGAGGAGGTAAGTGCCTTGTCCTGTGAACGTTCATAGGGGGTACTTTTAATGCAAACCAGAGCTAACAGTACCCTCATTTTTATCAGAATTTAAAATGCCACTGATTTTCCCTTTTTTTCAACAATAAGACAGTGCAGACATCAGGACTCTTAGTTGTGATAGGAACGCAACTTGAGGCAGCCTAGTCAAACGGTGGCCATTTAATGGCAGGCTCCTCAGGGAGCTTGTATTGGAGGGAGCCATGCACCTGGGCTGCAGCTCTCTCTGGGCACGGTGTCTCTCTGCTCCTGCAGACAGGATGACTCAGGTGGGAAAGTGCTACAAATGTGACATGTGAGGAGTGGAGGCTGCCCCTAGGGTCAAACCATCTGTCTTCCCACCTTGGTGGCAAGGACGACGGCTGGTTTAACTGTCTCTGTAGCATCTAGCACATCCTTGGCTCACAGCAGGCACTTAACATCTGCTGAATGAGTGACCATCAGGATCTGTCCCCATCTAGCCTGGACTCTAACAATGGGACCCAGATGAGAGTGAACCATCCATGTGGTGAATGCTAGGTTACAGCAGAGTGCCTGGTGTACAGATCCTAGCCCCGACCCCAACATGTCCCTCTCTAGGCCAGGGACCCTCAACAGGGGTTTGACAGGGGAAGGGCTTGCCTTCGCGGGGGGGTGGGGGGGATGGTGAGTACAGGATGGGGCAGGGGAGGAGGAGGGAGAAACCACTTTCCCTCTCCCCAGGAGGCGAGAGCTGCATGATGGAGGTTGCTGTGCGTGCAGTCTAGTGACTACAGGGCAAGAGCTGCTCACACCTGCTGCGCTGCCTCCAACTCTCGGGTCAAAGGCTTCGATTCTCTCCTTCCCCATCTAACGGAGGCGGGGGGCGGGGCGGGGGAGAGTGTTAAAAACAACGAGGTTTTGAGGTTTTTAAATTTTTTGCCTTTTGTTTTAGTTCTCTGGCTCAAGAGTAAACAGTTGGTAAGTTATGGGCAGGAATCTAAAAAGTATTTGACAGGAGTCTCACTTTCAAAAGATGCTATTCAGAGACTTATTCTTTTACTTATAACAGATTGGGAGAATTAATAAAAGTTCTCAACACTGAAAATATAAAATGTTTGAAATATTTGAGCATATCAGAAACTAGCAGCTCTTTGCTTTATCTTAGGGGAACAGAATGGTGTCTGGAGAGCACTGCATTTGATAAAATATTGGCAAAAGGATTAAAATACTATGGTAATATCAATAATATCATCCAGGGATTTAAGAAGGTTCATACATGTAGTAAAAACGACACAAATTGAGAACCTTGTTAGAGAATTACCAAGGAAAGATTTTTAGCTTAAGTGATTTCCTATTTTTTAGGGCTAAAATTTGTCCAAAAGTTTCTTTTTCGAAGACTCAAGCAGGATAGACGGGATTAAAATATACCTACGAGCTTCTTCAGATTAGAATTCTCTAACTACCTGGAGTGTTGTCAGCTATTATTGCCAGTAGTCTCAGTTTGCAGCCTAGAAAATATAATTTTGGGGATATGACTATGTCATATTATTTCATCTCCAAAGTGAGGAGTTTTGGGGTTTTTTTTTCCTCATTAAGATTAGCTCTGAGCTACCATCCATGCCAACCCCCCTCTGTTTTTTTTTTTCTTCTGTATGTGGGACACCTCCACAGTGTGGCTGGTGAGTGGAGCAGGTCCGTGCCTGGGATCAAACCTGTGAACCCAGGCTGCCGAAGCAGAGCCCGCAGAACTTTAACCACTCAACCATGGGGCAGGGCCCCAGAGTGAGGAGTTTTTATAGTGAAATGATCTTATTTTATGCTGGAGTAGCATAGACCTTTGACTTGTTCTATGTACCTCTTTTTATTTTTTTGTGACACTTATCACGTTGTCTGACCACTATGTAATTTCACATTTATTGGTGTGATTCTATAATTGATGTCTGTTTCCTCTGTTGGACTGTATGTTCCACAAAGATGCTTTCCTTCTTCCTTCTGTATCCTCAGTCCCTGGAAAAAGAGTCTGGCATAGAATATATGCTCCATAAATTCTTCTTGGGTGAATGAAAGGACCTTTGAGGGATTTTTAGGCTAAGCTGGATAAGAACCTAGTTTTACAGCATACCTGACTGCATTATTTTCTAAGTGCTCAAAAAGCACTGTAAAGGATTGAACTGTCATTTAGCAGCCTGTAGCTTTTAAATGATGCCTTTTCCCATTTTGATAATCCTTCTTTGATTTAGTTGCATTTATTCGTAACTAAAACCACTTAGATACGTTGACTTGTCTGATTTTCCCTTCAAGAAAATAACATAACATATATTTGACACTTTTGCCTTTATTTGCAGATGAGGAAATTGAGGTGAAGTAATATTTTTTATTGTGACATAATTGATATATAGCATATTAGTTACAGGTGTACAACATAATGATTCCATATCCGTATATATTGCAAAATGATCACAAATGTCTAATTAACATGTCACCATAGGTAGTTACAAAATTTTTTGTTAAGAATTTTTAAGATCTACGCTCTTAGCAACTTTCAAATATACAATATTAACTATAGTCACCATGCTGTATATTACATCCCTGTGACATTTATTTTATAACTGGAAGTTGGTACCTTTGACCACCTTCACTCACCCCCTCCATCCACAACCCCTTCCCCCACCCCCCAGCAACCACCAACATATTCTGTACCTTTGGGCTTGTTTATTTTTTTGTTTGTTTGTTTAAATTTCACATATAAGTGAGATCAAGTGGTTTTTGTCTTTCTCTGACTTATTTCACTTAGCAGAATGCCCTCAAGGTCCATCCATGTTGTCACAAATGGCAAGATTTCCTTCTTTTTTATGGTTGAATATTCTATTGTATATATACACCACATTTTCTTTATCCATTCATCCATTGATGGGCACTTAGGTTGCTTCCACGTCTTGACTGTTGTAAATAATGCTGCAATGAACATGGCGGTGCATGTTTCTTTTCAAGTTAGTCTTTTCCTTTTCTTCAGATAAATACCCAGAAATGGGATTGCTGGATCATATGGTAGTTCTATTTTTAAGTTTTTGAGGAACCTCTATATTGTTTTCCAAAGTGGCTGCATCAATTTACATTTCTACCAACAGTGCACAAGTGTTCCCTTTTCTCCACATCATCACCAACACTTGTTATTTCTTGTCTTTTTGATAATAGTCATTCCAACAGGTGTGAGGTGATATCTAATTGTGGGTTTGATTTGCATTTCCCTGATGATTAGTAATGTTGACCCCTTTTCATGTACCTGTTGGTCATCTGTATATCTTCTTTGGGAAAATGTCTATTTTTCCAAATAGACCTGAGATCCTCCACCCATTTTTTAATCAGATTTTTTTTTTGCTACTTTTATGAGTTATTTATATATTTTGGATATTAACCCCTTATCAGATATATGATTGCAAATATTTTCTCCCATTTGGTAGGTTGCCTTTTCATCTTGTTGATGGGTTCCTTTGCTATGCAGAAGCTTTTCATTTGATGTAGTCCCACTTGTTTTTGTGCTTTTGTTGCCTTTGCTTTTGGTGTCAAATCCAAAAAACCCTCACCAAGACTGATGTCAAGAGGTAACCTATGTTTCTTCTAGGGCTTTTATGGTTTCAGATCTTATGTTCAAGACTTCATCCATTTGAGTTAATTTTTGTGTATGGTGTAAGATAGTGGTCCAGTTTCATTCTTTTGCCTGTGGCTGTCCACATTTATTGAAGAGACTGTCCTTTTCCCATTGATATTCTTGCCTCCTTTGTCACAAATTATTTTACCATATATGTGTGGGTTTATTTCTGCACTCTCTAGTCTATTGCATTGCTCTATGTGTCTGTTCTTATGCCAATACTGTTTTGATTACTATAGTTTGTAATATAGTTTGCAATCAAGGAGTGTGATGCCATCACCTTTGCTCTTCTTTTTAATATTGCTTTGAAAATTCGGAGTCTTTCATGGTTCATACAGATTTTAGTATTATTCTATTTCTGTGAAAAAAAATGCCATTAGAATTTTGATAGGGATTGCATTGAATCTGTAGATTACTTTGGGTAGTATAGATATTTTAGTTATATTTATTCTTCTAATCTATAAGCACAGAATATCTTTCCATTATTTGTGTCTTCTTCAGTTTCCTTATCAATGTCTTATAGTTTTCAGTGTAGAGGTCTTTCACCCCCTTGGTTAAATTTATTCCTATGTATTTTTCTCTTTTTGATGCACTTATATAAATGGGACTGTTTTCTTAATTTGTCTTTCTGATAGTTTATAATTACTGAATAGAAATATGCAACAGATTTTTGAGTATTGATTTTAAATCCTGCAACTTTACTGAATTTGTTGGTTAGTTCTGTTTTTTGGTGGAGTCTTTAGGGTTTTATGTACATAATATCATGTCATCTGCTAATAGTGACAGTTTTACTTCCCCCAATTTAGATACCTTTTATTTCTTTTTCTTGCCTAGTTGTTCTGGCTAGTACTTCCTTTTTCTTTTTTTATTGAGTTAATGATAGGTTACAATCTTGTGTGATTTCAGTTGTACATTAATGTTTGTCATTCGTGTTGTAGGTGCACCCCTTCACCCTTTGTGCCCACTCCCCACCCCACCTTTCCCCTGGTAGCCACTAATCTGTTCTCTTTGTCCACATTTTTAAATTCCTCATATGAGTGGAGTCATACAGAGATTATCCTTCTCTAACTGGCTTATTTCACTTAACATAATTCCCTCAAGGTCCATTCTGGTTAGTACTTCTAATCCTATGTAGAATACTATGTTAAATACTATGGCAAGAGTGGGCAATCTTGTCTTTCCTGATATTGGCAGGAAAGCTTTCAGGTTTTCCTGGTTGAGTATGATGTTAGTTGTGGGTTTGTCTATATGGCCTTTATTATTGAAGTATGTTTCTCTGCACCACATTGTTGAGTTTTCTTTTTAAATCATAAATGGATGTTGTATTTTGTTAAATGCTTTTTATTTATCTATCGAGATGTTCATATGATTTTTATCCATTTTATTAATGTGGTGTATCACATTGATTTGTAGGTGTTGAACTATCCTTGCATCCCTGGAATAAATCCCATTTGACCATGGTGTATGATCCTTTCAATGTATTATTGAATTAAGTTTGCTTATATTTTGTTGAGGACTTTTGCATCTATGTTCATCAGAGACCTTGGCCTGTAATTATCTTTTCTTGTATTGTCCTTGTCTGGTTTTGGTAACAGGGTAATGTTAGCCTCATAAAATGAGTTCTTAAGTGTTCCCTTCTCTTCTATTTTTTGCAAGAGTTTGAGAAGGATTGATATTAATTATTCTTTAAATGTTTGGTTAATTTACCAGTGAAGTTGTGTGGTCCTGGACTTTTTTTTTTTTAATGTGAGTTTAGAAACATCAGTGTAGAAGTACCTGCACTTGGTTGACAATTTTTTTTTTAAAGATTTTATTTTTTTTCCTTTTTCTCCCCAAAGCCCCTGGTACATAGTTGTATATTCTCAGCTGTGGGTCCTTCCAGTTGTGGCATGTGGGACGCCACCCCAGCGTGGCCTGATGAGCAGTGCCATGTCCGCACCCAGGATTCGAACTGACGAAACACTGGGCCGCCTGCAGCAGAGCACGCAAACCCAACCACTCAGCCACGGGGCCAGCCCCTGTGTGGTCCTGGACTTTTGTTGGGAGGTTTTTAATTACTGATTCAATCTCCTTACTAGTAATTGGTCTGTTCAGATTTTCTACTTCTTCATGATTCAGTCTTGGTAGGTTGTATGTTTCTAGGAATTTATCCATTTCTTCTAGGTTGTCAAATTTGTTACCATGTAATCCTTCATAATAATTTTATAATCCTTTGCATTATCTGTGGTATCAGTTGTCATGTCTCCTCTTTCATCTCTGATTTTGAGTCTTCTCTTTTTTCTTAGTATCCAGCCAAAGGTTTGTCAATTTTATCTTTCAAAAAAATCTGCTCTTAGTTTCATTGATCTTTTCTATTGTCCTTTTATATTTATTTTTGCTGTGACCTTTGTTATTTCCTTCCTTTAACTAACTTTGGACTTTGTTTATTCTTCTTTTTCTAGTCCTTGAGGTGTTAAAGTTAGGTTGCTTATTTGGGATTTTTTTCTTGTTTCTTTATGTAGGTATTTATCACTATAAACTACCCTCTTAAAATTGCTTTTTCTGCATTCCATAAGTTTTGGTATGTTATATTTCCATTTTCATTTGTCTCAAGGTATTTTTTGATTTCTCTCTTGATTTCTTCTTTGACCCATTGGTTGTTCAGTAGCATGTTGTTTAGCCACATTTTTGTGAACTTTTCAGTTTTCTTTTTGTAATTGATTTCTAGTTTCATAACATTATGGTGAGAAAAGATGCTTGACATGATTCAATCTTCTTGAATTTACTACTTGTTTTGTGGCCTAACATAATGATCTGTCCTGGAAAATGCTGCATGTGCACTTGAGAAGAATGTGTGCTTGTTGTATTTGGATGGAATGCTCTGTATATATCTGTTAAGTCCATGTGGTCTAATGTGTCATTTAAGGCCAATGTTTCCTTATTGACTTTCTGTCTGGATGACCTATCCATTGATGAAAGTGGGGTATTATAGTCCTCTAGTATTATTGTGTTGCTATTTCTCCCTTTAGGTCTGTTAATATTTGCTTTATATATTTAGGTGCTCCTATTTTGGTTGCATAAATATTTACAAATGTTATATCCTCTTATTGGATTGACCCTTTTATCATTATGTAATGCCCTTGTCTCTTATTACAGTCTTTGTTTTAAAGTCTATTTTGTATAAGTATAGCTGACTGAGCTTTCTTTTGGTTTCCATTTGCATGGAATATCTTTTTCTAGGCCTTCACCTCCAGGCTGTGTGTGTCCTTACATCGGAAGTGTCTTGTCAGCAGCATATAGATGGGTCTTGTTTTTTGTATTAATTCAGCTACTCTATGTGTTTTGAGCAGATAATTTAGTCCACTTACATTTAATTATTGACAGGTATGTACTTATTGTCATTTTGTTGTTTTCTGGGTTTTTTGTACTTCCTCTGTTTCTTCTTTTCTTGCTCTCTTCCTTTGTGATTTTTTTGTAGCGGTATGCTTAGATTTTTTTCTCTCTTTTGTGTATCTACTATAGGTTTTTGCTTTGTGGTTACATTAGGCAAGCTCAATTTCTTATAAAGCTTTTTACTAATAACTATGTATGTATATATCCTTCATCTTTGGAAAGGAAGCTCACAGGAATAAAATTTTAAAATATTCCTACTGATGAAGTTAAAATTGTCAAAAAAAAACCTAATAAATTTTGTTGCATTAGTCCAGTGACCATCATGCGTTATTTACTATTTATGTGGTTTGAACAAACACAATCTTGGGATCCAAAGAGCATCCCTAAAGTGAAGAAAAAGGAACAGAACTCTGAACCAATTAGGTCTCCAACTCACAAAAGTCAGGTGCCTTGGATGTGCAAACTTCCAAAATAGCTGCCTCTCCTGGAGAAGGGAGTCATTTACAGAGCCTACCATACATCACTGGTGACAAGCAGAGCTCATACTAGGTAGATATGCACAGATACGAGTTAAAATACAAAAACTTCCACACTGGTTGGTGAGTGGCTGCTGCCTGGAGTCTCCTGAGCTCCTCATCCCAACTGCTGCCATCCTTTCCTCAGGGCGTCCCACAGTGACTCTGAGATCGGGGCCTCTTGATCCTCTCTTCTGCACTATGGCCAACATTTGTTTTGATTGGTCAGAGCCTGTGCCTATCAGTTGGAGAAACTTCTGAACCCACTCCAGGTGCTAGGTGCCTGCAAGGCAGGTGCTATTAGTATAAAGAGTTTACATTTATGAAAGGTAAGCCTAGAGAAGTTAGTGACTTCTCTAAGGTCACACAATTATTAAGTAACAAAGCTGGAATGCAAAGCCAGGTCTGACATCAAAACCCATGCTTTTCTCATTTTTCACTACTTAACAGGAAGTTATGAATTTGGTCATTAGCAGACACAGAGAGAGACTCTAGGATGCAATATGAATGACATGAGATAACTTGAAACACCCAAAATGACTAGTATTAAGAACAAATTAGCCATACTCGTTCTTTGGATCAGGTAATTTTAGTGTTTGACATCTGTTGTATTCTAGAAATAAAGCCTCAGTATCTCTCTGATCACGTCAGTGGCACTTACTCCAAACTAAGAACAGTGGGATGTTGGTCATGCACATCTGTTTAGCTCAACTATATGGTTATGGGAACAGCATACGTTTCTTCAGAAGAAAATGGATCACATATTTAAAGAAAAATTTCATCTTAATTACACTCAGATTTTTTAAACCAAAGAAAGAGTCATTTCTTGAAGTCAGGATACTCATTTGTGATCTCTGCACTGGAGTACCGCCCATGGCTGATTTCACCAGACTGAGAAGACTTTTAGAAACAAAGTTCAGGGGCCATATATGAACAACTAGTGAAGTTTCTCTCAAGTTTCCAGGACCTCCTTTGGAGAAAGTTAACTTAATACAGTCAGTTTTACAAACTTATTATTAGAGACCAACTGGTACCACTGCAAGGAAAGCAGATAGGATATACCTACCTTCTGTGCTCATGAAAGTGGGCCAAGGATGAGAAAGATGAATTTATCTCTTTAAGTTAGGCAGAACCGGATCTGATCTTTGACTTCAAAATGCAACAGAAAACAAATGTGAAAGCAGGAAAAGGTTTGTGACTCACTCTGCACCTTACCTGGAATGAGTCTGGGACAAAAGCCCCTTTCTCAAATGACTCAACAGCCATCAAGGCACAATTCAGATGGCATTCCTGATCTAACAGTTGAAAAATTCATTAGATTTGGCTTTTCCCCCTTTTTTGGTGAGGAAGATGGGCCCTGAGCTAACATATGTGCCAGTCCTCCTCTATTTTATGTAGGATGCTGCCACAGTGTGTCCTGACAAGTGGGGCTAGGTCTGTGTCTGGGATCCAAACCCGTGAACCCTGGGCCACCAAAGCAGAGCGTGTGAAGTTAACCACCACGCCACTGGGCTGGCCCCTAGATTTGCTCTTTTATGGTGAGAATTATCTGTTTGTATCTATTCAGTTTTGTGTCATCTTTGAAGAATCATGAAGATTTAACAAACTAAAGTTTTATAATAAAGAGGCAAGATGTTAACATGGTAAGAAATCTTGCTCTAGGACTCCAAAAGCTGTGCTTCAGTTCTGGTACCACTCCTTACTAGTTATGTGGCCTAACCGAGCTTTTTCTTTTCTCCAAGTTTGTTTCCTCCTCTAAAACTGGGATAAAAATGCCTATTCTACCTCAGATGGTTGTCACTAGCAAGGAAAAGCCTGGAAAGTATGGTAGAACTGCCTCTGATAAAATAGCATAAATGGTTAGGGTATGATCCTTTTGGCAATTACAATTTTACACAAAGAGTTGCTATTTTTTGTTTTAAATTGCTACTCTTTCTCCCACTTTCAGGTAATCTAATCATCACTGTTTGAAGCTTGAGTCAAGCATTGTAAAACTATTTCTTGAAAGAATTTAAATTATCACAGGAAGCACCGCAGACTGCATTGTATATGTAAAAAGCAAGAGAATACTCTTTGAGTCTTAAGAAAGAATGATGGTAATAGCAGCTTATTATACATGGTATTACAGTGTACTGAGCATGGTTCTAAGTGCATTATATATGTGAACTCATTTACTCCTCACAACCACTCTGTATGGTAGCTACTATTATCCTTATTTTCAGATGAGGAACCTGAGACACAGGTAGTAAATGGCAGTCGACATTTGAATTCAAAGAATCTGGTTCCAAAATCTGAGTTCTTAACTGGTATATTGCATTGGCTTTCTTATAGCAGTCATATGTGAGAATATAGTCAATAATATTGTAATAACTTCGTATGGTGACAGATGATTACTAGACTTATTGTGATCACCTCACAATGCATGTGTCAAATCACTATATTGTACACCTGAAACTAATATAATATTGTATGTCAACTATACTTTAAAAAACAAAAAGTCATGTGTATATATGTAGGTAATCTATATCCCTAGTATTTTAAATGAGTGACAATTTCCAGGTGAAAATCACACATTTTGGTCCTAACTAAAAATAACTCTTCTAAGTTCTCCTCTGGCTCTGTGCAAATTTTTGAAGTTGGTTTATACACATTTAGTCAAATCTTTCCCATTCAAAAATTAAAGAATTCCCAGGGGAAAAATCCTCAAAAATCAACAGATAAATTATATAAATTCTAAAACTGTTGCAGAATTCCTGAAATTCAGGAATGAGAATTCTAATAGTATGACTTATAAACTAGATGCTAAATGCACTCCCCACCCCCTGCTTTTTCTCCCCAAATCCCCCCAGTACATAGTTGTATATTTTAGTTGTGGGTCCTTCTAGATGTGGCATGTGGGATGCCACCTCAGCATGGCCTGATGAGCGGTGCCATGTTCACACCCAGGATCCAAACCAGCGAAACCCTGGGCCGCTGAAACAGAGCACGTGAACTTAACCCCTCAGCCACAGGGCTGGCCCCTAAACGCACTTTTTGAATTAGATTAAGCCTACAGAACATTAAAGTTTAGTATATTTGGGAGGAAAATTATCACCCTAACACGTCAAAATTTAAAGTGGGATTAGAGAAAGATCTGCCAATGTGATTTTAAAGGTATAAATAAGACTGTCTTTTTTCACACACAAATCCAACAGCAATGTAATTAAATTCTAGAGTAAACTAACAATCTAAAAGGACAGCAGAGTCTGCACTGCCACTAAAACATAGCTAATAACATCTGATGATAATCAACATTATTGCATTTAATAAGTAACGATGAACAGCAAAACAAACAATATACTCTTAAAATGTTTCACTGAAGCTCTCCACCACTTTGGCTTCATGTAATGAGGTATCTGTAAAAGTATTCGTTCACATTTTATGTCCCTTTAAACGGAAAGAGTTCTGTTTTTTAGGAGAAGGGGATGGCAGCCAGTAAGGAAAAAAATAGACCGAGACTTTATTTTTGAAAAACAACCAAGTATCTACCCAACTCCCCGACTTACAGATGATTAGGGTGATTTCTACCCTTACTTCCTCTCAACATGCACACACTATAGCTAATTCACATCGAAGAAACTTTAAAATTATTTGCAAAAACTGTACATTTTACCTTGCATCAGTGCTGACTCTCAAAGGGAGAAGACCTTGGCTACTGTCTTAGGGATACAAGACATGCTTTAATTCTGAAGACAAAATTCAAGAGACCAGAAAACAATTTAAGCTTCAAAGGATATTAGAGCCAAAGATCGCCAGAGCAACTGAAATTATTTAGTGAAAGACACCGATTTCCCACGTGAAGATAACAGTAAATTATTCAATTTGGCTCAGCTGGCCATCTTGTATTTGCTGGGTAACTGACATAGTACCCTAAACCTATAGCTTTTGTTTGGAGAACTTTAAGATGAAGAGACAGTCTATGAGTTAATTCATCTCCAATACATCTTTGATTCTAAATGATTACCAAACCCAGGTCAGGGAAGCAGTTTTATGGCTTGTTTTCCTCCTTTCCTACATTTTGACAGCAGCAGTCATTTTCATTCATTTGAAATTAATATGGTAAAGCAGTGATCTAGGCTAGGTCTTCATGTGAGATGTACAGTCCACTTAATATCTCACCAAAATTTTAAGCAAAACTGGGCATTTTCTTTTAATTCAGGACTTCAAATAATAGTTACTATATGAACATAGCACTTTATGATTTGGAAAGATAAAAACCCAAAACAACAAAACTGAAAAATTTTCGGGCAGCACCTAAAGCACTCAATCAATGCTAACATTTCATTACTGTGTCCATATTTTTTTTACAGGATTTCTATCTTAATCTACAGAGGAGCAGGTATAGCCCTTACGCCATTCCTGATAGTGCTAAGTGTTACTTACCTAGGATTAGCCTTGATAATGGTTATTAGGTTTACTTTAACAGCTTGAAACACTTTATACTTGTCTTGAAGCATACTTAAAGGATTTATTCAGCTGATTCTTAAGGAGCCAAATCAGTCAATACCCTAAATCTTGAAAGCTCCCTTCGAATGTAATTTTCATAGTCTTTAAATTTTAACTGTCATTGTTTATTACTGTTTTGGCTACATTCTCTACAATTTCAGCAGCATCTTAAAGAGACAATGTGTCTATGTACAACGAAAAAACAAAATGGCTTGCAACATCAGAAATAAGAGCCACAGTTTAACTGTACAATATTAAGGAGAATCTGTTGTAAGTTATAGCCTCCTTTTCGGCAACATGGACAACTTACATGTAAGTATCAGCATTATGAATGTGACAATAAAGAAATAATCTTACAGGAGTGAAATACAGCATCCTGAAAAATAATGGTTTCTACCATACAAGGCAATTAGAAAATGTTCACATTTTAACAAATCTGTACAAACCACAAGAAACTTGTTTATGGGACCATCATCCCATCTTGCTGATAAGAACCTTCTAGAAATGTAGAATAACCATGAACAGTTTATAAATCTAGTATCTATGTGCTCCACAGCCCTAGAACCCAAGAAACTGATTTAGAGAACTCTACAAGTCCAACATGGATCAGTTTTACATGCCTTGATTGTTAATGAATGTCCGCTTTTAATATCACTCTATGATGTACAGTCGACTTGCACCTTTAAGGAGGTCATTCGATTTTTTAGCAAAGAAGCAACATCATTTAGCAGCAATTAAAGCGCCTTCAAGAAGACTTAAAAAAAATACAATATCCAATTAGAAAAGCCCTATTTTTAAACATTTGTACAAGAATAAGCTGCTGAAACTTGGTAATTGAAATACGACATCTGTACAACAATTTACAATAGAGCTAGAAGGGAATTTATCATTATCCTGCATAGAACTGGTCTGCATTTGGTTACATACTGTCACTTGTTTTAATGAACAAGGCCTGGTAATAAAAGAAAAATATCTGTTAATTGTAACATGTTGAAAACACTGGAGATATTACAATTTAGTGAATTCAACTGATTTCAAAACAAGCAGCTCATTTTGTCAAGGGTGTAAAGTATCTGAGCTCTCCCTTTAACATAACCAGTGAAAAAAACGGACATGATTTCGAGGTACAACTTGGTAAAAGCCAGAACAAGCAAATGACAGTCTAACTTTGTCCAGAGTCTAACTCTCACATTCTATTACTATAAAACACAACTGTCACTGTCATTCAGTTCTTACTTTGGTTTCAGCAGGTAACTGCCGAATGCTGAAGAATGTATCCAGGCACTATAGTTCTTGTGTGAGAAATATGTCTCATATTTTTTTCATGTGTTTTTAAATAATGAAAAACTACCCTTCATATTAGAACTCTCTAGTAACAACCAAATGTATTTAAGTATTATAAACGTTATTTACAGTGTTCCCCCAAACAAACAAAAAACCATTTTTCTTCTATCTTAACATGGTACTCCTGTTTCTGTGCAACAGGCCGTCATCCTTCACTGCTCAAGGTTATAGTCAGAAGTGTACATTTATTCATTGTCCATGATCCAGTCTCATACAAATGACGCTATGAAGAACTTCATCACAGTTCTCAACCATGTCCTGTGTAAAAAAGAAAACAACAAAAACACTCAAATGCTCTCAAACTCAAGTGTGCATCTGGAAGCAATTCAAAGATATCATGCCAGTTTTGGAGGGAAGTCAGTAAGTAATTATGCTTGAAGAAGGGGGTGTAGGGGATGCTGTCAGCCCAGCCATGTGTAAGTTTCCTGAAGAATTTGATCTTCTCATGTGCGGGAGGAGGTATGGGTCATTTGCCAGTTGGTGCACATCAAATCGATCTTCTTTTCGGTATGCCAAACAGCGTCTTATAAAGGCCTTTAAAAAAAAAAAAAAAAGTCATCTAAGGCCCCCTTTTAAATATCAATCAACTGAACCCTTTAGAAGGATGGACAAAGTTAAGACAATAAATAGATTTCATTTTATTAGAGGTTCAAGCCTTAAAAAATGTTTTTCTGCAGCAATAAAATTCTCATTCCAAATTCAACTTTTAACTCATAGCCCCTAGTGGTTCACTTTGTAGTCTAACTTTTTTTTTTTCCCATCACTGTACAAATGTGCCCTTGTACCCTTTTCGCCCACCCCCTCTGGTAACCCAATCTATTCTCTGTGTCTAAGCATTTGTTTGTTGTTTTTTTATCTTCTCCATGTGAGTGAAATCATACTGTATTTGGATTTCTCTGTTTAACTTATTTCTCTCAGCATAATACCCTCAAGATCCATCCATGTTGTCACAAATGGCAAGATTTCATCTTTTTATGGCTGAATAGTATTTCATCACATATATACACACCACATCATCTTTTATATTTATTTATTTATTTGAGGTCATACAGGTTTATAACATTATATAAATTTCAGGTGTACATCATTTTTCAACTTCTGTAGATTGCATTACGTTCACCAGCAAAAGTCTAGTTGGCATCCATCACCATACACATGTGCCCCTTTGCCCCTTTGCCCTTCCCCCTGCCCCCTTGCCTTCTGGTTCCCACCAATCTGTTCTCCATATTAATGTGTTTATCTTCCACATGAGTGAAGTCATACAATAATTGTCTTTCTCCATCTGACTTACTTTGCTTTGCACAATACCCTCAAGGTCCACCCACGTTGTCACAAATGGCATGATACGTCTTTTTTTATGGCTGAGTAGTAGTCCATTATATACTTCCTTATCCATTCATCCACTGATGGGCACTTAGGTTGTTTACAAGTCTTGGCTATTGTGAATAATGCTGCAGTGAACATGAGGGTGCATGTATCTTTTCAAATTCATGTTTCCATGTTCTTTGGATACATATCCAGAAGTGGAATACCTAGATCTTATGGTGTTTTCTATTCTTAATTTTTTGAGAAATCTCCATACTGTTTTCCATAGTGGCTTCACCAGTTTACATTCCCACAGCAGTGTATGAGGGTTCCTTTTTCTCCACATCCTTACCAACACTTGTTATTTCTTGTCTTTTTAATAACAGCCATTCTGACAGGCATGATATGGTATCTCACTCTGGTTTTGATTTGCATTTCTCTAATAATTAGTGATGTTGAGTATCTCTTCATGTGCCTGTTGGCCATCTGTGTATTTTCTTTGGAAAAATGTCTGTTTACATCCTCTGCCCAGTTTTTAATCGGCTTTTTTTGTTGTTGAGTTGTATGAGTCCTTTACATATTTTGGATATTAACCCCTTATCGGATATATGACTTGCAAATATTTTCTCCCAATTGGTAGGTTGTCTTTTCATTTTGTTGATGGTTTGCTTTGCCATGGAGAAGCTTTTTAGTTTGATGTAGTCCCATTTGTTTATTTTTTCTTTTGTTTCCCTTGCCTGAGGAGACACGGTATTCAATAAGATACTGCTAAGATTGACATCAAAGAGTGTGCTGCCTATGTTTTCTTCCAGGAGTTTTATGGATTCAGGTCCCACATTCAAGTCTTTAATCCACTTTGAGTTAATTTTTGTGTATGGTCTAATATAATGGTTAACTTTCATTCTTTTGCATATATAGTCTAAATTATTTTTGCTACCATTTAAACTTACTGCTGGAAAGCTGCATTCTTTCTTTAAGTGCAATAAAATATACATAATATAAAAAGTAGCATTTTAATCCTTTTGGAGTGTACAATTCCGTGACATTAAGTACATTCACAGTGTTGTGCAACATCACCATTATCCATCTTCAGAACTTTTTCATCATTCAAAACTGAAATTCTGTACCCATTAAACAATAACTCCCCAATCCTCCTTCCCCCAAGCATTGGCAACCACTATTCTATGCTCTTTACCATCTGACTATTCTAGATACCTTATAGTGGAAACATACAATATTTATTTGTCCTTGTGTGTTGCTTATTTCATTCGGCATAAGAGTCATCCGTTGTAGCATGCATGAGAATTTTGTTCACTTTTAAGGCTGAATAGTATTCCACTGCATGTATATGCCACATTTTGTTTATCCATTTATCTGTTGATTGACATTTTTTAGTTTTTTCTACCTTTTAGCTATTGTGAATAATGCTGTTATGAATGATCTGTGTGAGTCCCTGCTTTCATGTTTTTTGGGGTATTTACCTAGAAGTGGAATTGCTGGATCATGTGGTATTTTTTTTTTTTGCAGTATAATTGACATATAACATTGTATTCGTTTCAGGTGTACAACATGATTCAACATTTGTATATACTATGAAATTATCATCACAATAAATCTAGTTAATATTACAAATTAGCACAAATTTTTTTCTTGTGATGAGAACTTTTAAGATCTTTTCTCTCAGCAACTTTTAAATATACAATACGGTATTATTAACTATAGTCATCATACTGTACATTATATCCCCAGGACATTCTATAATTGGAAATTTGTATCCTTTGACCCCCTTCATCCAAACCAACCCCACTCCCCCCCACCTCTGGCAACCACCAATGTGTTCTCTATATCCATGAGCTCTTTTTTATTTTTTTAAAGATCTGACATATAAGATCATACGGTATGTCTATTTCTGACTTAATTCACTTAGCATAACGCCCTTAAGCTCCATCCATGCTGTTGCAAATGGCAAGATTTCCTTCTTTTTAATGGCTAATATTCCATTGTATATATATACACCACAGTTTCTTTATCCACTTATCCATTGATGGACACTTAGGTTGCTTCCATGCCTTGGCAGTTGTAAATAATGCTACAATTAACATGGGGTGCATGTTTCTTTTTGAGTTAGTGTTTTCCTTTTCTTCAGATAAATACCCAGCAGCAGAATTGCTAGATCATATGATATTTCTAGTTTTAATTTTTTGAGGAATCTTATTGTTTTCCAAATTACATTCCTACCAACAGTGCCCAAGTGTTCCCTTTTCTCCACATCCTCTCCAACATTTCTTGTCTTTCTGATGACAGCCATTCTAACAGATATGAGGTGATAATTCATTGTGGTTTTGATTTGCATTTTCCTGATTTACCAGTGATGTTGAGCATCTTTTCATGCACCTGTTAGCCATGTGAATGTCTTCCTCGGAAAAATGTCTATTAAATTTTCTGCCTATTTTTAAATTGGACTTTTTGTTGTTGTTGAGTTGTATGAGTTCTTTATATATTTTGGATATTAAGCCCTCATCAGATATATGGTTTGCAAATATTCTCTCCCATTCAGTAGGATGCCTTTTCATTTTGATGGTTTCCTTTGCTGTGCAAGCAGCTTTTTCATTTGATGCAATCCCACTTATTTTTGCTTTTGTTGCCTTTGCTATTAGTGTCAAATCCAAATAATCCTCTCCAAGACTGACGTCAAGAGCTTAACTGTCTACATTTCTTCTAGAAGGTTTATGGTTTTAGGTATTATGTTCAAGACTTTCATCCATTTTGAGTTAATTTTTGTGTATGGTCTAAGATAGTGGTCCAGTTTCATTCTTTTGCATGTGGCTGTCCAGTTTTCCCAGCACCATTTATTAAAGAGACTGCCTTTCTCCATTGTATATTCATGCGCCCTTTGTTGTAAATTAATCACTCATACCTGTGTGGATTTATTTCTGTGCTCTCTATTCTCTTCCATAGATCTATATGTCTGTTTTTATGCCAATACCATACTGTTTTGATTACTACAGCTATGAAATATAGTTTGAAATCAAGAAGCATAATGCCTCCACCTTTGTTTTTCTTTCTCAAGATTGCTTTGGCTATTCATGGTCTTCTGTGGTTCCACAGAAATTTTAGGATTGTTTGTCCTATTTCTGTGAAAAAAGCCATTGGAATTTTGATAGGATTGCATTGAATCTGTGGATTGCTTTGGGTAGTATGGACTTTTTAACAATATTAATTTTACCAATCCATGAGCATAGAATATCTTTCCATTTGAGTCCTTTTTTTTTTTTTTTTTGCTGAGAAGACTAGCCCTGGGCTAACATCTGTGCCAATCTTCCTCTATTTTATATATTTTATATGTGCCACAGCATGGCTGATCAGTGGTGTAGGTCCACGCCCAGGATCTCAACCAGGGCCACCGAAGCAAACCACGCTGAACTTAACCACTAAGCCATGGTGCTGGCCCCTCCGTTTGTGTCTTTTATCAATGTCTTATAGTTTTCAGTATACAGGTCTTTCATCTCCTTGGTTAAATTTATTTGTAGGTATTTTATTCTTTTTGATGAAACTGTAAATGGGTTATTTTATTTTCTCTCATAAGTTTATTAATGTAGAGAAATACAACAGATTTTTGTATATTGATTTTGTATCCTGCAACTGTACTGAATTCGTTCATTAGTTCTAACAGTTTTTTTGTAGAGTCTTTAGGGTTTTCTACATATAATAGCATGTTATCTGCAAATAGTGACAGTTTTAATTCCTCCTTTCTGATTTGGATTCCTTTTATTTCCTTTTCTTGCCTAATTGCTCTGGCTAGGATTTCCAGTACCATGCTGAATGTGGAAAGCTGCATTTCTTAGAAAATTCTGGAGACTTTTTTTCTTCTAGAATTTTTCTTCTGCTAAAACAATCCTCTCACTCTCCTTCCATTTTATTATCAGTATAGTTTGGCCAGAGGTAATTATGCCATTTTTGGCCATAATATTTTTTTCCTGTTGAGCATAAAGACTTTCTTTAGATGAAAGGAATACTGAAGTGACACTTCTATTGGTATTTTCATTTCCTAGGTTAACAGTGTGTATCAGGACACTTTTGAAAAACCTAAATAATGGAATAATGGAATGTAATAATCACTGTTTTTTTTTATTGAGTTCATAAATAGTTTACATCAATGTGAGATTTCAGTTGTTCATTATTTCTTGTCTGTTACCACATAGGTTCCCCCTTCACCCCTTGTGCCAACCCCCCACCACTCTTCCCCTGGTAACCAGTGAACTGTTTTCTTTGTCCACGTATTTGTTTATATTCCACATATGAGTGAAATCATCTGGTGTTTGTCTTTCTCAGACTGGCTTATTTTGCTTAGCATAATCTCACCAGGTCCTTCAATGTTATTGCAAATGGGATGAATTTGTCATTTTATGGCTGAGTAGTATTCCACTGTATATATGTACCACATCGTCTTTATCCAGTCATCAGTCAATGGGCACTTGGATTGTTTCCGTGTCTTAGCTATTGTGAATAGTGCTGCAATGAACATGGGGGGACATATGTTATTTGGGATTGTTGATTTCAAGTTGTTTGGGTAGATACCCAGTAGTGGGATAGCTGGGTCATATAGTATTTCCATTTTTCCTTTTTTGAGGAGTCTCCATACTGTTTTCCATAGTGGCTGCACCAGTTTGCATTCCCACCAGCAGTGTATGATGGTTCCCTTTTCTCCACACCCTCTCCAACATTTGTTATTTTTAGTCTTAGTGATTATAGCCATTTTAACAGGCTGAAGGTGATTATCTTAGTGTGGTTTTGATTTGCATTTCCCTGATGATTAGTGACATTGAACATCTTTTCATGTGTTTGTTGACCATCTGTACATCTTGTTTTGAAAAATCTCTGTTCATATCCTCTGCCCATTTTTTGATTGGGTTGTTTGTTTTTTATTGTTCAGTTGTGTGAGTTCCTTATATATTATGGAGATTAGCCCCTTGTCAAATATATGATTTGCAAACAATTTCTCCCAATTGGTGGGTTGTCTCTTTGTTTTGATTCTAGTTTCTTTTGCCTTGCAGAAGCTCTTTAGTCTGACGAACTCCCATTTGTTTTTCTTTTGTTTCCCTTGTCTGAGAAGACATGGTATTCGAAAAGATCCTTTTTAGTTTGACGTCAAAGAGTGTACTACTGATGTTATCTTCCAGGAGTTTTATAGTTTCAGGACATATCTTCAAGTCTTTGATCCATTTTGAGTTTATTTTTGTGTAAGGCGTGAGATAGTGGTCTACCTTCATTCTTTTGCATGTGGCTGTCCAGTTTTCCCAACACCATTTATGGAAGAGACTATCTTTTCTACTGTATCTTCTTGGCACCTTTGTTGAAGATTAGCTGTCCGTAGATCACTATCTTTTTTCCTTCTCAAACTGGCTTTATATATTCTATCCTTGAGAATAGCTTCTTACGTTATACTTCAATAAAGATTTTTTATATTTTTTAAAAAGGTCACAAATCATAAGTGTACAACACAAAGTGAATATATCTATTTAATTCAAGAAAAAGAACTTTACCAGAACCTGCTAAGTCTCTTCATGCCGCCTTCCAGGCACTGGCTCTGCCCCCAGACTACCTGGGTAACCTCTATCCTGACTTCTAATGCCATAGTTGAGTTTTTATTATTTCTTTATATAAATGGAATGATAGATTATTTTCTCCTTTGCCTGGTTTCTTTCATCTAATATTATATGTGAGAGATTCCTACATTTTTTGCAAAAGATAAAACATTCTTAAGGGATAACTCTTTTCCTTTCTTATTGCTCACACTAGAAATAACCTTATCTTGAAATTCTTAATTGCCACATAAATTCACGAATTAAAGTATCTGTAGGAAAACTAAGATATATAACTTTAAGTCAAAGTTTAACCATATTAAGAAGTAACTCTTGCATTTTCTTTGCTCTGATATTTATTAAAAGTAATTTTTTTCTCTAAAAACAAACTAGCTCTTCCCATTATCATACCATGGTTAGCTTACTCACATTCATCAGAAGTCTTTCTGATCACACAGGTTTTATCTTTTTAAGTCTTTAATAAATAAAAAAAGTTTCAGAGACCACTCTGAAAATGATTAAGATGGAGGAAAGAAATTCAAGAGTGACTGATATGTTGAAGACAGAGTGTGAGAGGATGAAAAGTACCAACAGCAAGGTTAAAAATTCTGTGAGGAGTAATGTACTTAAGATGCCCACACAAGGTCAACGGAGGTACTTGGTGAAGGAGGACAAGAGGTTAAAAAAACCAACAATGTGACCTTCCCCAGATTCCAAAACAGTGATTGTGGCACCTATAAAGAGCCTAGGCTAGAACCAGAGATGCCTAAATGGGACTTCTTTTTGGCACACTACACTAATTCCTGGTCATTTTTGTCAGTATTAAGAAAAAAAAAGGATCTTGCATTGACTAAATTTAGTTTCTGTTCTCACTGATGCTGTAGATAGAAAGGGAAGACAAAATTTAGACGCTAGTTACTATCAAAATCTTTTTAAAGGAGTCATATTTACCTCTTGAAAATAATTGTGCTTTAAAGAAAGGATATGTTATCTTTTTAATTGTCAAAATCTTCTAAAAATCATTCAAACAACTTGCAAAAAACCAATAAAGATGTTACAGAAAATGAAATAGAGGACATTTCCAATAAATACTGAGATTAACAAAAAGCAGTACATTTTCAATTCAAAGGCCACTATGACCTCGATCAGGGGCAAGATCCAGCAGTGCGTATCTATACTCTGAGAGTATAGAAACTATATAATGCCTGTTTATGAATTATTCTTATGGCCTATTCATACCAGAGAAAATGGGAACTTCATGTGCTTTTTACGAATTTCACAGGGTTTAAAAAAAGAGAAGACTCCAATGGGGGAGTCACAGAAAAATGAGCTTTGTGATGAGTATAAAAAAACAAGAGTAAAAATACAAATGTGAAAGGCCAACAGGATGAAGGGAAGATATTAAATACCATAAAAGTTTTGCTATTTCATGTTATTACACAGGCATTTATAAATTAGAACTACAGGAAGCTGTCTGTTATAGATTCACAGACTGCTACACATAGCAGAGCAGACGATGAGGTCAGGCTTTCTCAAGAGCTAGTGCAGCACAGCATAATGGACAAAGGTGTGCATTCTGGAGTCTAGGAGAAGCGGATATGTTGAGCCACAGCTCTGCCATTTTATTAGCTGGTCTGATTCTGGACAAGGTACTTTTGCTATGGCTTGCCTGGTTTCCTACTTTATAAAATGGGAATAACAAAAATACCTATATTTAAAAAGTTTAAAAAGATATACAAAAAGTATGAACACAATGTCTAGCACATAATAAGCATTAAATAAATGGCAGTTATTACTACTTTTATTATTTCTTACACACTTAAATATCTCAGTATTAACATAAGCTGATATGTAAAACATAAAGGTAACAACAGGCCCAGATCTTGTGATTTTCCCTAATTTTCAAAGCAAGTTGGTACAAACAAAGAACCAGGGACCATATTTGGGTCCTTAAAAGATGAAAACTATCACAACCAAGGGCCTAAGCAACTCTTTCTCACAGAGCAAATCACCAGCCCCTACTGGACAGACTTTCCTGTGGTAGCAATCCCTTTTACTTTACTTACTAAGTACTTATTTTGTTTTAAGCACAATTTATGAAATAACATTTACTTCAAAAACATTTACATAAACTTAATACCTTTGCCTCACTGCTTACAACCGGTTTTACAGGGAACTGGACTTCTGTGGCTTTCAATATTGTATTTTCTTGAAGAATGTCTTGTTGAGATTGATTGTGACCAAATGGCTTAAAAAACAACAACAATAATAAAATGTTGAGAAATTTATCTCACAAAATATTTAAACAGAGATATTGTCGTCAATAAATTCCCAAAATACAAATGATTCGTGTTCTAAAAAATCCTGTCAGTTATTTGGAAGCTGGGATACAATCTCATAGAAACAAGGTTATAACTGATAGCAGGCTGCAAAAGCCCATCTAATCAATCCTCAACATGGCTGAAACACTGCAAATACACCATAGAAAATAATGCTGCTACAATATAAGTAATAAAGATAAAATACAAACAAAAAGAAATTTAAAACTTTACTCTGAATGTTTAAAAAATAAAGTTTGATTAGAGAAGAGATAAAGAAGTAGTGGAAATATCTGTAAAAAGCCCAAAGAATAAAATAAATGAAATAGCTCTGGTTTTGGTCCTAACTTGCAGTGAATTCCCAGACAAGTCCCTTAACCTCTCTTTCCATACTGAGGAAGGGATTAGATATCATCTATGGGAACCTGTAGTTCCCACTTTAATATAAAGAGGGGTTTGGGAAGAATTGAGATTAAGTTTGATGGAATTTCCCTGAGGAAGCACAGAGGGAAACTAGGCCTAGGCCAAACTGTGTGTGCATGGGGTAGAGGATGTGAGGAAGTGGGGAGAAGAGAAGATAATGGAAAGTGTTCTGACTCCAGTTTAACAGGAGGAAATGTTAACACTGTTGACAGATAGTTACTTCTCAAGGAAAAAAAGGCAAAAAGCAGGCCAAGTAAACTGTTGTGACATTAAAATAATTCTGATGCATAGAAATTTTAGGAAGAAATAGAGAAGAAGCCTAGCTTTCCTTGGAAGAATTTAAATTGACTTCAAGGTAATGAGACTTTGCATTTAAGAGGGGAAAATTCAACTTATCTCTCTACAGCTGAATCTGGTCTACATTAACTTACCTTTCTACCGTAAAGACACTGAAAGAAGATGACTCCGACTGACCACACATCAACCTTGTTGGAAATCTTTGGTGGTTCTTTTCCAACTACAAAACATTCAGGAGGTAAATACCTATAGTTTTTTTTTTTTTTTTTTTTTTGGAGAAAAAAGGCAAAGATACTATTAGCAATCTATAATTTAAAATTTTCTAAATGTAAAATCTTGGAATGCTCATTTTATCCATATACAAAGTTTAGAAATTTTATCAATGAAAATCACCAAACTTTTGAAGCATTTACATCCATGTATCATTTCACTCTAGAGCCAAAGCGTAAAACGTTGTGATACAGTATGCAATATATTTATATATAAAATATATATTATCTACAGAAAGAAAAATTATCATTAGAAATTATGATGTTCTAATTTGAATAAGTCTCTAATAATAGTAGAAGAAATCTTCTCCCATCTGCCTTTACCAGCATTCAAACTGTAGGCAGTTCTCTTCCTAAAACACATATCTGATCAGGTGGGTTTTTTTGTTTAAGGAATCTCAGCATGACTCACCGCCCAGGTGAGACCTCACATCTCGTTTGTAACACAAGACCCATCCTAATCTAGCAGCAACTTAAATTTCCAAAATCTGCACTCACCCCCTCTAACTGGCTAGGCAAAAACAATTCACTTGGTTCCCCACACAACTTTTTTTCCCCATGCTTTTGAATATGACAATCCCTAACCACTCCACTTCACGTGGTGAGCACCTTTTCTTCTTCAAGAACCCCCCCACCGACCTCCATAAGCCCTCTCTGCTACCCTCCAGGCAGAGCTTTCCTTCTTCCTCACATATGATGGCATCACTCTCAACTCACACTAGACTGTGAGCAGCTCAAGGAGCTCCTTTCATTATGCAGTTTCGAACACTAGCAGCGTCTGAAATACACTGAGTATTCAAAAATACTATTTTCTCATTTGTAAGTACTATTTATAAGTTCATAATTTTAGATAAAGGAAAGGTAAAAATAAATGTCACCTTAGGTTATAAGTAAAAAGATCTATAGGGATACAAATATCTCAAACATCAAAAATTTAGATAAGTTAAAAACCCTGAAAAGGAATATTATAGATAAATGCAAATCTACTCTCTTTTTATAGTTTTATACTCACTATGCTAAAATCATTTAAATTTCAGCAGGATGTTGACAGATCTCTTAAAAAACAGATTAAATTTCTTGAAGTAGAACCACCAAAGATGACCAATAACTTACTTGTGATGTAAATCCTTTCCTACCCCTCAAATCAAGTAAAAAGCCAGATTTGTTTTACGAATAAAAGTGGATATTTTGCGTAGGTCTACGTGTGTGTGACTGAAACAAGAATGGCTCTTAAACACTGCTATGCCGTCTCTGGAGGCAAAAAGGAGTAAGAAGGGGAGGAATTGTAGGGATAGAGACAAAGCTTTCCAGGAAAAATGAGCGCCAGGATTTAAGGGATGAGTGCAATTAAGACCTTAGGGGAGGGAGGGACAAAACTGATTTTCTTCTAACTGATAAAGACAAAAGTTTAAGTTTCTGGGGATGAATGGTAATTTGTAAAAGCACTATATACATGTATTCTAAAAGTTTGAACAGGACATCTCAGTTTACCAAATACATAACTAAAAAACTAATATGACTGTAGAAAACTAACCATGTTTTGGAATGCTGTTTCTACGGGAAATACAGCCCAGGTTCCTACATGGAAATGCCACAACTATATCCTCCTTCCTATACAGCCCTCTAAATATAAGGTTTCCTGTCTCATGCCCAGCTGTCAGAGGGAAACTTCCTTGCCCTGCCCTACACTAGCGAAGCCAGAGTGAGAGGGAAACGACACAGGGGGAGTTTTCCATACTGTTCCAGAGGACCCCGGGTTCTACCAAGAAGCTTTGTTTTTGTTGGTTTTATTTTTTAGGATTCTAAGATTTTCTTGTGAAAAAAGGAGGCTTGTTGCTAAAAGGAAAAAGTCTCAAGACTACTGATTGAGGATACTTTCGGGGTTTACTAGTTTGAATGATAATTTTCTTTAAATGTGAAAAAAAAAAAATCCATGACATATTATCTTATTCGCATTCCTAGAAAGTGCCATAAGCAGAATTTGAAACTTTAAAATGGTTTTAAAAGAATACATGAACGTGACTAATCCCTATTCATGAAAGGTAAAGTCCATACAGACCTGCGACATCTTATGGAACCGGTTATTATGTGCTCAGGCTAACTGTGTGCAGACTGTTCCAGAAACCCTCATGTCACATTTATGTTTCTAGCCATTATATTGTTCACTGAAGCTGAGTACAGTTATCTCTCTTACAATTAAAATTTTACCCCTTTTCCTAAACTAATTTATTCTGAAAACTGCGTTTGTTTTGTAATTTTATAGTCTATGCTACTTCACTTTGGTAAATTTAACAGTAAATTTGAAAATTCACACTGAAATAATTTTTATCAGCACCTAGGTACTCTGGAGGGAATGACATTCATTTAGACTTACATCTGTGAATCTATGGTTCTATCTAAATTTGTATTTACATGTCCGAAGTCATTAAAAGGAATTTTTGAGAGTCAAGTCTGAAGACCAAGAATATGCCAAATTTCTCTTCCATCCTTGATCAACAAAACATTCATCTCCAACAAAAACTGTAAGCAGAAACGTCTACAAAGAGGGCTTGATGATTATGGCTATTGCTTGTAATAGCTAAGATATTGTATTTATATAAGCATTTTTATTCATGATAAACGTCACTAACATTATAGAAGAAAATCCATTAATTCTCCATGTCAGGAGTTTCTGGCTGGTAGGTACTGAAGTCACTTGCTAAGGCCAAGCCATTCTCCCTCCAGTTTGCTGATGTTTACAGTTAAGAGGAGATGAGAAAAGAGGACTGACTTAGTCTCCCTCTTGACTCAGAGACTTCATATCACAACTCTCACCACAGTAATCTCAAAGGTAATAAAAATGAAAATTAAACTCTCATAAAAAGACTGGGCATTAATTTAGACATTTTGATATTTTTAATAATACATTTACCAGTAAGTGCCTGCCCCTTGGGAAGTTAGATCCATTCCATCTACACCATAGCTATCATCATCCATAATCTTGGACAGACCGAAATCAGTGATTTTGATTTCTCCACATGCTGTTCCATCTACCAGAAGGATGTTTCCTAAGAACAAAACATACAGTTCCTTTAATGATACAGAAATGAAAAACATTATCTTTACCACTTAAGCTGACTTTTGGGAATTATATATATTTAAAATACATATTTTAAAATCTTAAATATAATTAAAGTATACACTTAAAATGTAATTTTAAAGTGTGGTCATATAATAAAAAGACTTTAAATTCTAGTTTTCCACTGACTTTCAAAAACTAAACTGAAAAGCATGTTTTCAGATAGTAAATATGACTTTTAAAAACTATATTCTTTAGTGCTTAAAAAATTATTTGGACACATTTTATTAATTACCTGGCTTAAGATCATAATGTATAATAGGTGGTTTGATTTCATTGAGATATCTTAGTGCATTTACAATTTGCATTACAATAGACCTAGCTTCTTTCTCTGACATTAATTTATGTTGCTTCAGATAGAAATCCAAGTCATTGCCTTCACAGTATTCTAACACTGTACAAAACCTGCAGTGGAGAAGAGAAAAACATTAGACAAAATATTATCCAATAATTCAGAATCACAATGAGAAATGACAAGTACTAATATCATTACAGAATAGGGAAAACAAAAGCAACTGTATTTTTTCTTAAAAACTAAATCCCTATATTCACTTACGTATCTGTATCCAAGGAGAAATAATCATAGAGTTTAACTATTCTGGGGTGATCCAGTTCTTTGTGTATTCTGTACTCTCTGCAGGCATGTCTACGGGAAGAGACAGTATATTAATTTTCCATGACCATCACATATATTTTCAATTGATAAAAACTATAAAGTATTAATGTTTACTTGTGGTAGTTTTCCTTCTTCTCATCCCTCCAGCTTTTATTAAGCTGATGGATCTTCACAGCAGCATATCTTTGTTCATAAAGGTCAAAAGCCTACGAATCAAGGCATAGAAAAGTTAGGACCAAAGACCAAGTGAATAGCTGAAGCGATTTTTAAAAAAAATTTTGGTGATAATGTTTGCAATATTATAGAATTAGAATATACAGTACAATTTTTGGTGAGCATCTATCTCTGCTAAGATTATATATAGTTCAATGACACATTTATTATCAGAAACAAAATACAAATTCCATGGTGCTAAATCAAAAAGAACCTTAATGTGAATTTTCACATTCAAATTTCATAAATGTCAATATACTGAATCAAGATAAAACAATAAAACTATTACTTGGTTTTAATATGGACCTGGTCCTCTGTACTTGGCAGTAGCAGTAAGCAGCCAGGAAAACAGATGGCTGTAATGCTTTTTTGTGGATTGGATAAAGCAACTTTTTTCTCTACCTTTACCTAGCAACTCTCCACTTTTTTCACTTCTTTGAAAATTAGCAAGTTCCTAACCATTTCCCAACTGTAAAAAAAAAAATATCAACTTTGATTATGAAACTGTTCAAACAAAAGTAAGCATTAACCATATATCATTTGCACCTAATTACATCACACCTTAATCTCATCTAATACCTAACTTATCTTCAATTTTCCCTAATTGTCTCAACAAAAGGTTTTATACTGATTTGTTCAAATCACCAGCCTATTTTCTAAATAAAAAAATAAAGACTGATCAGTATTATTTTAAGGCTTCAGATGACATAATTTTTTTAAGAAAAAAACACTGCATATCATTAAAGAGAGATTTAAAAATTTAGGTTCCACTGTAATTTACATAGAAAGGTGCCCCTTTAACAAAACACTTAAAATTAAAAGCTTACATATTTATTAGAAAGAAAGTCCCCAGGCCCCACTCTCCCATCAATTTAACCTAAAAATAAGTAGTAGGGGCAAACTGTTTGTCACAAAATTATAAATGCGTGAGATCAGAAATAACATAGGATGCAGTAATTAAGGATATTCACTTTAGAATTAAATGAACTTAGCTGCATGACTTTGTGCTAATACTCTCTCTCAGTCTCATTCATAAAGTTTGGGTTGTTCAAAGAATTAAATGAGGTGAAACATATAAAGTGTTTAGAATAATACATGATACATACTAACTATCCAATAAACATTAGCTAATTAAATTATTATTAAAAGTTAAATTTAAAGAAATAGAAAAGAACAAAAATAAAAGAAGTTCAGGATAAAATTCAAAGGCAGTTGTAATAAAGGATAGTAGAAGAAAATAAAATTGTAAGTATACTGCTAATAAAAAGTTATTATCAGTGCATATTGATTATAATAATTAGATAAGACACATCTTTCTCCCAAGATTAGGTGAGTAAAGTATACCTTCCCATAAGGCTAATACGGTAATCACTGAGCAACTGATTCACTATTTTCCACCTTGGTACAGATAAAAGTCTATATTTTTACAACATGTTGCTTTGTGTGTTTCCCAGTGGACTTGACAAACTTGAAAGGACTTTGAAGGGGCTGGAGGGAACTGCTGTTAGTATTTAGGTCAGTATTGATGGCTCAAGTCGTTAGACCCCAATCTGCATTTTCTAATTTCTACAGAAGCCCTTGCTTCAAAAAGAAAAGCCCCTTTTAGCTCTATTTATGGGGCTAAAAACAGTGGAAATACTATTGGGTCATGGCAGAAGGTTGTCATGAAAGCCATTAGTAGGCTCAGAAGCTGGGCACCTTTTAGGCTGAGCTAGTGTAAGCTAACTGTACTTCTGGTGATTTTTAGATCCAGAGTGAGCTATTATGATTGTCTTTTCTACCTTGTGCCCTGGGTAAGCCTACTTCAAGCATTAAATGCTTGAGGACGAACTACCATTAGAATCAGAGAAATAGGAACTGGAAGAGAGCTCACAGATCACTCCTGATGGGTGAGGAAGGAGAGGCCCATGATGCTTAATGCTTGTCCAAGTTAAAACAAAAACAAAAAATAGTTCATGGTTGAACCAAGATCAGAAATAAAGTCCTCTGAATCCAAATCCCATAACTTTTTCCAGAGTCAGAACTACAATCCAGGCTGTCTTCAGAAAACCAAGAAGGTACAGGTGCTTGTCTGAGTGAACAGTGAGGACTTCAAATAATCATCTGATGAACTTACATTTACTTAAGCACCACTGTTCTATGTGATTTACCGGTGATAGCTCACTTAATCATTACAACAGTCCTATGAGGTAGGTATGTTTTTATTCCCAGATGAAGACAGTGAGGATGTTGAGTAATAATCCCAAGTTTATACAGTTAGTAAGAAGCAGTCAGAATTAGTCAAGATTCAAACCCAGCCTATCTGGCTTCAGAACCCACACTCTTAACCACTAACTACACCAACACATAATGAAGCACAAAATGTCACAGGGAGCCTATAAAAGGGCGGACCAATAGGGAAGCCTTCTACAGGAATTAAGGTTAAGGTGAGAGTAAGACCTTCAATATGACTTCATCCTAACTAAGAGCAAATGGGAAGCCACTAGAGCTTATAAGCAAGGGAGTGAGATGATCAGACTGCATTTTATAAAAAGGCCACTCTAGCGGCAGCATACACAAATGAACTGGAGAAACTCAATGCCCAAAGGAAAGTGATCAGCTAGGAGGCTCAGGAAGCAACACAAACAAGAGACAATGAGGCCTTGAACTAAGAGAGAGAGAGAGAGAGAGTCATTGTGGGATTTAGGAGAGCTTAATGACATTAATTAATCACAGCAGGCATCAGCAACTGGTTATATGTTGGGGGAAGTGACTTAAAGGAAATGTGGAGTGAAGGATGGCTTTTATGCTTTCCACTTGTGGGACTGGGCAGGTGAATAGAAATGCTTTGTTTTGAAGTAGGGAGCAGTGTTAGAAGAAGGGATTTCGGAGAAGAGGAAGATAACTTCCATTTCAGACGCTGACTTTGCAGTGCTGAAGAAGGTCTACTCACATAAGGTGAATACGGTCATTCACCTCAGGAGCTCAGAAGGGAAGTGTGGCTGGAGATACATATCTGGGGGTGAAATCAAATAGACGGTAACTCAGAGAACGGGAGGGGATATACTGGAAAAGGAGAATACAGAATAGAGAATAAGAGACCT
The DNA here is from genome assembly GCF_021613505.1 of Equus quagga. Lineage (NCBI taxonomy): Eukaryota > Metazoa > Chordata > Mammalia > Perissodactyla > Equidae > Equus > Equus quagga. The sequence continues at coordinate 110,714,629 of NC_060270.1, forward strand.
TAGGAACTACAATATTTAAAGGCTGGGCAGAAAGATACAAGGTAAAGCAAAAAAAAGTAAGGTATAAAACATTGAACATGATGAGTAAAAATTCTGACATTTATAGGACGCATTTGAGAAACACTGGCCTTAAAATAAGTAGAAATTTGGGTAAATTCAGGACACGTAAGACTTCTGACACATGTTTAAATTAAAGGATACAATCTTTCCATAAATGTACTGTTTTAAATGGCCATCTCCCTATCTTAATCCTAATGGCTGTTGGTAACTAGGTGCCAAATATCAGAGGGACTGTGCAGGTGCAAGTATAGTCTTTACACTCTTGAGATAAGACAACATAAGTCACCAGACTCTTTTTTTGTAGTAAGAGTCAAACATAAAATTAGTCAAAAAAATTCTAAAAGCAACAAATAAGAGACAAGTATTTCTTAACCACATACTCCTGTATCTTTGCTATATTAGTGTGAAGAACAGAAAAAACTTTACATTACCTTATACACTTCACTAAAGCCACCTCTACCAAGCAGATGAAGTAATAAATATCTTTCATTTAACGTTGGGTGATCCTTGAACCTTCAGGGTGGGGGAAAAAACACTCAGGCATATGAAAACACACACAAAAACGTTCCTTCCACAATAAAGTCCCACTCTCTTATTCTACTCCTAGCTATTTCTTTCTCAGTTACTCTACTCCTAACTTTGAATTCTGCTGCATACTTCTTTTCTTTCTCTACCTGAATGACTATCACTCATCTTAATGCTTTGGTGTTCACAAAGCTTAACATTTATAGCTGAATATTCAGGTTCAGTGACCAGTTACAGCCTCTGATAAAGACCTACCAACCACTGTATTGCCAAGAGCTTTATGAAATCCTGTGTCTACTCAGCAGGAATTACTTCCCTTGGAAAAATACACTTTTATATTGGAGTTTATGGTCAATCAAGACTTTATAGTATTGACATATGATTAAAAATAATTATATTTATAAATTGGCCTTCATCCATGAATAAATTTTACTATCTTTGGATGTCTATAAATAAAATTTTAATGTTCAATTAAAAAAGGAAAGCTTTTTAAAAAACTTAATAAAGAATCACTCACAGATGATACTACTACTATTTAACGTTTATTGTGCCTGCTATATATTGAGCACTCACATGTATTAACTCATTTAGTTCTCAACCAACTCTATGAAGTAGACCCTAACACTACCTCTGTTTTACAGATGAGGGCGCTACTGCACAGAAGGGTTAAGTAACCTGCCCAAAGTAAACAGCAAATATACGTGAGGACTTAGAAGAAAAATGTGGCACTCTTGGAATTAAAAAAAAAAAAAAGTCAATCATAGCTTTGTAATTCCAGATGCACTATTTTATTATTTTATTTAAAATCAATTTACTATTGCTTCAATAATTTTTTCTTGAAGAACTTGTAAATAATAGAGAATTCTGCTTAGTTTTAAAGATAAATGTAAAACTGTAACAATTCACGTAATTTTCATCAAGTAGACTAAGACATATCCACAAAACAAACTTGAACACAATTTTCAGAACAGCCAATTGTAAATTAGCTTTGTCCTATCCGCTTTGTTAGAATTTTCATCTGGTACAATTTAGGTTATTCCATAACTATATTATTTCATTCACCTTATACATTGGAATGATCTGTTTATGAATTACTCATACTCAAATGATCATGAAGATGCCTTCCTTTAAGCAAGATTATTTACATTCACAGCAGAAATTGGTCACCACTAATTCTGACACTCAGATCATGAAGCTTTAAATTACAAATCTTAAAGTGTAAAAAGAAACCTTCCTCTCCTCCACATTGATTAAATCCAAGTAGTGCCTTGCTTAATTTCTATCTTAATTTCTCATAAAGCTCCCACCAGTCCACAGGTATTTTCTCTTCTCTGAATTCCTTTAGCATTTAATATCTATGGCACTCCTTTTGATAACCAGGGATTAAGGACATAGACTATAACTTCTTTTCTATTTCTTCTCCAATTTTTGCATAATGCTGGATACATGGCTCACTGAAATCCCTTTAGTTGAAATAATTTCTCCTTCACTACTGCAATATTAAGTGTGGCACTCAGTCAACGTACATTTATTGCATACCTACCACATGCTAGGCACTAGCCTAGGCTCTGGCAATACAGCAAGAACAAAACTAAGTCCTTGCTCTCATGGAGCTTACATTCAAGTGGGAAGAGACAGATAATAAATAACTGAAAAATAAATTTATAATTCCAAATAGTGATAAATGCTATGATTGTAAGCATACTGAGAGAGGGAATGAAGTGAGGCAAGGACTCATATTTTAGATAGGGTGGCCTAGGGACATCCTCTCAAATGACCATTTGGAATGAAACGAGGAGTAAGCCACTCAGACATGTGGAGGAGGAACACTTTAGGCAAAGGAAATGGCAAGCACAAAAGCCTTGAGATGAGAACATGCGACACGTGTTTGAGGGGGCCAGTAAGTCTACGACATATAAGTGAGGGGAAGATGAGAGATGGGTGAGATGGCCAGAGACCAGATCATACGAGGCCTTTTGAGCCATGGGACAGACTCTGGATCTTTTTCTAAGTGTGATGAGTATGCCCCCAAGAAGGAAATATCATGTTTATGCTCTCCACAGGGGAGAAAAAACTTTTATCATGTAAAACTGTGAAATACAAATAATGACTTACTGCGAATTATCTTCATTATTAATTCTTTTGAGCTCTCGAATGTGAAGATTTCTAACTCTTTCCAAACGTTCAAGTTCTGCCTGGATTTCTGCCTCTTCCTGAAAATGAAGAGAGGGGACTATAACAAGCTCAATTTATTTGCGATA